>NC_134560.1:23319917-23631825 GCF_025594145.1 Primulina tabacum | reverse complement strand
GTATTGGCGATAGTGCCAAAGTCTGTCACCGGATGTTTGGCTATCGATGTGGATTGAATTATAACTTCTTCTATTACTGATGATCGATATTATATCGATGTGGATAGAATTGGAGCTTCTTCTTCTATTACTGGTGATCGGTACCGTATCGATGTTGATAGAATCATAACTTCTTCTATTACTGGTGATCGATATTATATCGATGTGAATAGAATCGGAGTTCTTTCTATTACTGGTGATCGATACTATACCGATGTGGATAGAATACGAGCTTCTTCTATTACTGGTGATCGATACCATATCGATGTGGATAGAATTGGTATTTCTTCTATTACTGGTGATCGATACCCTATCGACGTGGATAGAACTGGAGTCTTTTCTATTACTGTTGGTCGATATGGGAATGCTAACTTCTGGAAACCGGGATCCCTATACTAGGATTGAGTCTAGTCTTAAATGTGACGTCATGAGTCTAATTGAAAGTTATATTGATTCATATTTATTATGTTCCTGATGATGGTACATGTGTAGAATAGGATTTATTCTTGATATGGATTTATATTCTGATTTGAATACATGTTAGAAATATCTGTTATATGCTTTTATATTGTTTTGATGATTGCATGTATACATGATTTATACTGAGAATGTAATTCTCACCGGAGTTATCCGGCTGTTGTCTTGTTTGTATGTGTACATGGCAACAGGTGGGATAGGATCAGGGTCAAGAAGAGAAAGAGGCTGGACTAGATAGCGTGGAGATCCGGGTTTCGAAGCAACTTAGGATTCAGCACTGAGATATAGTTGAACCTAGTTGAATTCTTGTAGATAATACAAGATTTGTATAATTATGTTTAATATGTAATTTGAATTAAATTACATCACGTTTCCGCTGTGTATTTTTTTAAAAAAAAAAAAATTAGACCCAGTTTATTATAATTGTTTGAATTATTCCTAAAGACGATTAAGGAATGAATTAGCGTTCGGGTCCCCACACCTCTAGACAACTGAAGCCACACGAGACCTGATATCCAATTCATGATCTTGAATTGGCGGCTATTGTTTTTGCACTAAAGATCTGGCGTCATTATCTGTATGGCAAAAAATTTGAGATCTACTCTGATCACAAGAGCCTAAAGTATCTGTTTTCTCAATCAGAATTGAATATGAGACAGCGTAGATGGCTTGATTTGTTGAAAGATTTTGATTGCGAGATCAAATATTACCCAGGGAAGTCAAATGCAGCAGCAGATGCTTTGAGTCGAAAGGTATGTGCCCTATCCTTATCGACGATAGGTGTTTCGAATTTAGTTGAAGATTGCTGTTTGTCTGGTTTAGCATTTGACACAGATGGTAGACCATTGAAACTTGCTACGATTCAAGTTGAGCCAGATTTGATTATGAGAATTAAGGGAGCCCAAAGAACTGATCAGGATGTGCAGAAGTCGATTGATATGGTCAGATCAGGACATCAGTCTGAGTATCAGGTACATGATTTTGTTCTGTATTTGAATAACCGTATTGTAGTGCCAGATGTTCCAGAATTGAAACAACAGATTATGTCAGAGGCGCACTGTAGTCGGTTTAGTATTCATCCTGGTGGCAGAAAGATGTACAACGACCTAAAGACAAAATTCTGCTGGAAACAGATGAAGTCAGATATTGCAGAGTTTGTGTCTAAGTGCTTGAATTGCCAGCAGGTGAAGGCCGACAGAAAGAAGCCCGGAGGTCTACTTCAGAGTTTGTCTATTCCTGAATGGAAATGGGATCACATTTCCATGGATTTCGTGACGAAGTTACCTCGATCATCCCGGGGCTGTGATGCTATTTGGGTCATTATTGACAGATTGACCAAATCAGCGTTTTTTATTCCATACAGAATGACATACCGACACAATCAGATGGCTGAGATTTATGTCCGAGAGGTTGTCAGATTGCATGGAGTCCCAAAGTCGATCGTATCAGATCGTGATCCACGATTCACTTCACATTTTTGGCACAGTTTACAGCAGGCGTTAGGTACGACATTGCATCTGAGCACTGCTTATCATCCCCAGACAGACGGACAGTCAGAGCGGACTATCCAGACCTTAGAGGATATGCTGAGAGCTGTAGTGCTAAACTTTGGCACTGGTTGGCAAGATTCACTACCACTTTGTGAATTCTTGTACAGCAACAGCTATCAGACGAGTATTGAGATGGCACCGTTTGAAACCTTATGTGGTATGAAGTGCAGATCTCCTCTGTATTGGGATGATATATCTGAGGTACCAGAACTTGGGCCCGATATGATTCGTGAAATGACTGAGAAGGTGAAGATCATTCAGAAGAGAATGAAAACGGCACAGGATAGGCAAGCCAAGTATGCAAACATTAGACGTAGACCGTAGTATTTGAACAGGGAGACAGAGTATTCTTGAAGATTTCTCCATTCAGAGGCGTTGTCAGATTTGGCAAACGCGGGAAATTGTCTCCTTGATACATCGGTCCGTACGAGATTCTTGAAAAGATTGGTGATCGAGCATATCGACTTGCTCTTTCTCCTTCTTTAAATGGGATACCCGACGTTTTTCATGTATCGATGCTGCGTAGATACATGCCTGATGCTTCTCATGTCATTCAGCCTGACGAGGCCGATCTTGACGATACACTCAGTTATTTTGAGCAACCATTGCAGATTCTGGATCGAAAAGAAAAGCAGCTCAGAACGAAGACTATTCCGCTAGTGAAAGTCCAGTGGAGTCGTCATGGCACTGAAGAAGCGACTTGGGAGACAGAAGCAGATATGAGACAGAAACATCCCGAGTTATTTCGATGATGTAAGTATTTATTCAATTTTGATTACATTACTTCCTTTACATGCCTTGATGTATTGTTTGCAAGTTCGAGGACGAACTTATATCTAAGAGGGGGAGAAATGTAATGCACTAGATTGTTTGTAGATAAAATGCTAAGATGAAATGTTGCTTGAAGAAGAGACCGCACCCGCGCACCTTTTGATACCGCACCTGCGGTTGAGTGGCAGTAGGGTGTGCTTTTTGAACAATTGACACCGCACCCGCGCTAAGGAGATACCGCACCCGCGGTGAATAGCCAGTAGGGTAGGAATTTTGGTACGAAGCAACACCACACCCGCGGTGCAGAACTAACCGCACCCACGGTCGACGTTTATGCAAATTTGGATGGACTGCCGAAGCTTGAGCGCAGCCGCGGTTCATGAACTACCGCACCCGCGGTCATACGTGTTACTTGAAAAATATGACACTTGCCCCTCAACATGCATTATATATATATGAGGTGTTAGCATTCTTTCCTTCCCATTTCAGCAACCAGAGGACTAAGACCATTAGCAGGAAAGCTTCAAAGTTTCTTCCATTCTATAATTGAGTTTGTGCAAGATTTAGCCATCCAAACTTAAATCCAATTTCGGTTTTGAGCTCCTCTCTTCAAGGGCTAGCTAAGGATGTAAGTTTCATTCATTTCCTGCATGATTTGAGATATTGTGATTGGGGAAATTGTGAATTTCACTAGATTATGTGTGCTTGTGAAGTTGGTGATCGTATATTCTTAGTCGGATCGAAGAAATATTATCGTATGCAATTGTTATGAAATTCCAGCATAATTATGATTGAACATGTTCAGATTTCAGAGTTTAGAGTGTGTTATGAAGAGAATGGTGAATTGTTGATATTGATTATATTGTGTTGATTTGATCGATATCGAGAAACTACGTTGTTATGCCGTCGAAAAGTACCGAGATTGAATATTGCTCCGTATGTGTATCCTTTTGAGTTAGAAGTTGATATGGTGCATTGTATATATGTCATTTCAGATTTGGTTTGACAGATTCGATATCAAGAATACGAGACTTCGACTTCTACGAACGACCAGAAGGTATAATTCAATGTTTGTTTGGGGAAGACACGACTCAAATGAGATTCAATTTGAGTTTCCCAACAAAATCACATACTTGTTCTATTTGTACTTTATATTGATCTTTATATATGTACTGAGATAGGAGTGTCATTGGTTGATACGCCAATTTTCCAAACGTTCGGTGATATCGATGCTTCAGATCAGATTCACTCCGATTGTAGATTTCGATACAGACCAGACCGAAGTTTAGGAATAAGATGTAACGCCACCACGATTGGGAGAGTAGGTGGGAGACCTGTTACATCTTATTCACACCGAGATCCCTAGACTTAGCTACGAGTCGAGTTAAAGAGTAAGAGTCAGATTGTTTTATCTGTAATCGCTAATGTGTCATAATTACTGATTATGTGTTATGATTTGTATTGAACTACATGACATGCATGTATACGTGTTTTATACTGGGATTTGTTCTCACCGGAGTATCCGGCTGTTGTTGTGTCTGTATGTGTGCATGACAACAGGTAGGGCAGGATCTGGGTCGCAGCAGAGATGAGAGATGGATATAGCGTGGTGATCACGAGCATAGCAGATGTACTAGTAGTTGTACTTTTGTCATGGACTGTATTTGAATACTGGTTTGTTGAATATGTACTGGACAAGACTTGTATATTATGTTTGTAGAAATAAAATAAATGTAGACCTTGTGCATTTTTATATACATTTGAATTAATGTTAAAAGCAAAAATTTGACCCACATTTTCTAGCAAAGATCCAACTAATCCCGAAAAGAACTGAGTCAGAACCCGGGTCCCCACATACAGAAACAACACTGGCCAAAAAAGCCTGACACCCTTTGTGAATGAGTCTTCGCGCCTGGATACAAGACATCATGCGAGGAAAACTCCTCCATATAGCTGGCTCGAATAGAAACTGTTCCAAGCCCAAAGGTCTTACCAACACTAACATTTTCTGGTAATCGATAAGAACTCTGTTCTTTGTCAACCAATCCATTCCCAAAATGATATCAAACTCTGGCATCGGCAAGACAATCAAATCGGCATTCACTAGGTGGACTTGCAGCTCGAGATCGATGTCCCTGACCACGCTAGTAGCTGACAATTCTTCCCCTGATGGGACTGTCATTGAATAGCTCACGTCGAGTCCAATAGACTTGACTTCCAGGTGAATAGCGAATGTCTCTGAAATAAAAGAGTGGGCGGCCCTAAGTCTACCAGGGTCTTCGTGGCTACTCTCTTTATGAAAATGTTTCCTGTGAGACGTCAGCACAACACAAAAACTTATATCCCAACAATCCTAATCTTAACCTCAAGCACAGTAGAAAACCTCTACCAAGTCACCAAAATACTACTAGCACACTAATAATCCCAACTAAAATTTGAAACATGCGTGGCAAAACAATACTGCGTTTATTCAAATAAGTTTATCGGTCAGTAATGTCGTGTCTGGGTTCGCCTCTTGAGCATGCATGGCGAACACTCTTCCCTGGGTCGGCTGCCTCCACTGTGGGCACTCTTCACAGCATGTGGTCACTGGCTCCACATTTAAAGCACTTGCCTGACCCATAAAAACATTGTCCCGGGTGCTGGCAGTTGCACTTCAAGCACACCGGGTGCTCACCCGGCCTCTGGGGCGCCTTCTGCTGAGGGACAGGACCCTTGCCATTTGGTGGTCCCTGAAATGGCTTCTTCCCTGGCTGTCCCTCGAAGGGCCTATTAAACTGTGGTCGCTGCTGTGGTGGCTGATAGGGCCTCTTGCCCTGCCTGTGAACCTCAATATCTCGCTGATCCTGTTCTGCCACCAAAGCTCTAGACATGGCACTGCATAAGTAGCAGGACCAGCAACTCGGACATCTCGGCGCAAGAGCGGCCGCAACCCATCCATGAAATGCCTCAACTTCCCCTAGGCATCATTAGCTATCAGGGATACAAAGTGACACTCCCTTTTCAAACTTTCTGACAAAGTCTGCCACGCTGCTATCTCCCTGTCGCAGCTTCATGAACTCCTTAGTCAATCTGGATCGTACTTCTTCAGTGAAGTACTTGGAGTAGAATACCTCTTTAAATCCATTACACGTCAGTGTTTGCAAGTTAACTGATACTAATGCACTATCCCACCGTAGTCTGGTGTCTTCTACCAGAAGGAATGAGGCACACCTGACTCTATCTGCATCTGTCAGTTCCATAAAGTCAAAGATTACCTCGATGGACTTAATCAATCCCTCGGCTATCATCGGGACAGTGGTCCCCAAAAACTCCTTAGGATTCATCCTCCTAAACCATTCATACACCGCCTCTGGTTTGGGCCTAGCCCCTGCATCCACTATCGCCTGGTTCCCCGCAAACAGTGCGAAGAACTGTGTCATTCCTGCAAGCATCTGTGCCTGCATATCTGGCGGCGGAGGAGGAGGAGCGTGTCTCCCCTCCTCTCGAGCCTCTTTGTCCTCGTCCCTTGCTTCTCGGTTAATTATGCGTCTAGGAGGCATACTGTTCCAACAATTTACCCAACACGTAAACCCAATGTGCATGCATGAACATAATATCAATAGCATAAGATGCGCGTAAATTTAACTTAACACATGGACATGCTGAAATCATGACTTAATGCTTAATACATAACATAATTCAAAACTTTACAACTTACAGACTTGAGGTGTGGCTTCGTGAGCTTCTCGCAACTGGCAGTAGGCATAACCCTTTACAAGAACCCATCTCTGATACCAACTGTAACTTACCGTACTTTACACTACTTAGAATTTTGCGAAAAAATAAAAATTTTCTTAAATATGAAATAAACTTTAAATTTGCATTAAAATGTCTCGTTCGTCTAAAAACATTTGCCATAAACCAACCACACTCAAGTTTGCCAACCATCTAAAAGTATTTTCAATAAAAGATCACCATAGAAATTTTTCTAACAAAAATGCTTGTTTTAGAACATCGTAAACAAACATGAAATCAGAGTATTTGAAACTTTCATAAATTTTTAAAAACATGGCAGTCCTCGGGTTTAGCCTCCCGCTCTAAAATAGAACATACATACTTGAACTTTAACATGCGTGTAAAAGCTTGATCTTACATACATTACATAGACGTGCCATAACGTGAAACTTTTCTTAAACATGCTTGCATACTTGTACATACTTGAACATACATAACTTCATCCTTTTGCGTAGAGGCATGTTTCAAAGCAAGTGACCCATACATAAATACGTCTGATCTGACTAAACCACAGTACTAGGCTGACAGGGAAGATCCACTGCCACATACATGAGATCCCCGTTCATGCTTTAACGGGTGGATTGGTCCCTGGTCATGCTTTACCGCTTTCCAATCGTGATCTAAACTCGTTCATGATTTAACGGGACGGATTGGTCCCTAGTCATGCTTTACCGCTTTCCAATCCCATACATAAATTGGTCACAAGACATATAGCATACCTCAAAAACTTAAAAGTATTTTCTTGCACGTCGAACATACTTACTTACTTGGCGTTGAGGGATTCGTTGGATCTCGCTTGGGGTCACTGCTGCACATACTAACATGATTACATGGAATTAAATTTCATAGCATAGATGTAGGTACTCGTGCTCACCACCGAAGTAATTAAATAGCTTATGATATTCTAGATCACTCGGACTTGACCTCGTTAAATCATCTATTAACCCATGACATCGAACCCCGAACAATCTCTAAAATGATGTGTGAGCATTTCCCAAAAATAAAAGACATGAACTCACATTGAACTTGAAAAGAAGGAAGAACCAAACATTTTTACAGATGGGGCCGCTCTCGGGCGGTAAAACTTTTCCGCTCGAACGCCAGGTCATCTGAAAAAAATACTTGGACAGAAGGGGTGGCGCTCGGGCGGTAAAATATTACCGCTCGGGCGCCGAGTTTCTGGACTCCGCGACTTGCATAACTAAAATAATACGATTCGTGAACCAACTAATCGAGACTCATCCTAGGACACTATGACGCTGACCCGACTCCATAAAAATGCCCCGAACTTTCCCAAAGAAACGACGCACCACACGGAACACAATAAAACCCATAAACTAAATTTTGACACCAATTGTTTCCTGCGATTTCTAATGCAACCAACGACTATCGACACGAAACAAATCATCAAAACTCATCCCAAACTCATACTCCATATCCCTAAACACAGAAAAAATCACCCGACGATTCCCAACGAAGCCTGCAACAAATAAACTTCAAGAACACATCAATAGCATAATTTTCAGAAAACGCAGTTTGAGCAGTCCCACGAAAAACGCCATAAATCACTCAATATTTATCCAAATATTTCGAATTTTATATCAAATTGAAGGGATCAAAAAGCTATACATTTCATATGTTGAAAGTTGTCCCAAAATCGCGACCAAAAAATCGCAGTTTTCAAAATATAGTGAAAAATGAAAATTTTTGATCTAAAAATTATTTCTAAACTGATCCAACCAATTTTCTGCTCAACTATGAACATCATACATGAATTTTACGCATAATAAACATCAACATATATACTATTACGAGATCGACGCAGGAAAAACAGAATATACGTGCCTTTAGATATTTAACGTTATCGAAACGACGACTCTGACGCGGGAAGGAAGCGAGGGTTGATCCGGGAAGATCGTGCAACGATTTCCTTGAAATAAAACTCACGAAAATTTGCTGTAGAATTAAAAGGAAAGGGTCGGCTGTTCTTGCATCAAGGAACCCTAGTTTTCTTATCTGAAAATATGAAAATCTGAATTAATATATGTGTGTGTGTGTTGTGTGTGTTAAAACATGTATGTGTGTGTGTCTCGGTGTGTGTGTGTGTGTGTAGTCAAATTAGGGGATTAAAAAATATTGCTTAAATAAAAATTAACCCCTAATTAAAAGTTAATTAAACACTACCTAAAATACTAACTTCTCACAAAATTCTAGAACCTTAAAAACTGAAACAAAATACACAATAGGTACACCTTTTAAAATTCTGAAATTTTAGAATCTCCTAATAACAAAATTAGGCTTTTAAAATGCTATGTAATGCCCGAGATTTTCATTCTATTAATCTGAGATTATTGATTATGAACTGATGTGATTATAGCCGGGTCATTCCGAGACCAGATTGGACAAAGCATATGAATGGTGCAATTGTTGGACATAACTATTGCCGCCCGAGCGGTAGAAAATGACTACCCGAGCGCCAATGTTCAGCAAGGATGGTTCTTGGACAGAGAGTCTGGCGCCCGAGCGGTAGTTTTTGACCGGCCGAGCGCCAGTGTTCAATAGAAATATGCTTCGGACAGAAGATGTGGCGCCCGGGCGGTAGTTTTTGACCACCCAAGTGCCAATGATTAATTGTGCGGACAGAACATTCCGCGCTCGGCCGATAATTCTCGACCGCCCGAGCGCCGCCTAGAAGTTGTGAAAAAGGATGACACGTATCATTAACATGCAACTGATATATATATATATATATATATATATATATATATATATATGTATCATTCCTTCAAATTCAGAAAGAAACAAAGAAAAGGAACGAGAAAGGCTGGAGAAAATTCTTACCCCTTTATATTTCAATCCGTCCGTTAGATTTTAAATCCGACTTCAGTACTGAGTTCCTATCGACGCAGGCTTCAACTGGACGTAAGTTTTGTTACGTTTTGTTATCATTTGAAATTATGATACTACCAGAATCAGATATAATTCATATATATTGTTCTTGCGAGATCAGACATCTTATAATCAAAACCGGATTGAGAAACAGATATCATATGAAATGGTTATGAATTTCAGAGTTTATTTGATTGAGATTGATATCAGATTTGTATCGTTCGTGATTATGAGTTGTGGGAATTGATATCTGATTGATTTATATTGCTGGGTATATTGAGATTGTAGAGTTATGCTGTTGAAACAGAATTTGATTGAGTTCTGATTATATCCAGTATTGATTGAGTGGGGTATTGATATTGTATTCCTCGTTATTGTAATTGTCAGATTGAGTATTGACAGATTTGAGTTCGAGACTTCGACAGATTAAGACTGAAAGAAACAAAGGTATAAATCAATGTTGATTCGGGATTGCACAACTCGAGTTAGATTAACTGGAGTTTCCCAAAATCACATACTGAATGATTATTGCATTGATATTTGCAATTCTTGATATTGATATGCTTAGTCTATTGATCTATAGTAAAGCATGAGTTAGAGTTGGGAAGATCCGCCTAGTCTTTGGCAGAATCGCCATGGCAGAACCGCCAAGTCACTGGACTTTTGGATATATATCGATATACTGAGGAGAAGACCAACTCCTATTGCAGATCTTCGATGTAGACAACCAAAGTCTGGGACTAAAACGTACCACCATCTAGCTGGGTAAAGTAGATGGGAAAACATTGCGTTCTTATTTAGATCGAGATCCCTAGATTAGAAATGAGTCGAGTCTGAGATGACGAGTCTAGAGTTGATTTACAGTTTTATATCGATACATGTCTTTCAGATTTGATACATGCTATTGATATGTGTTTCATGCTTTTACGTATATGTTTTTATATGACTGCATGTTTACATTGTTTATACTGGGATGTATTTCTCACCGGAGTTATCCGGCTGTTGTCTTGTTTGCATGTGTGCATGACAACAGGTGGGACATGATCAGTGTCACGAAGAGAATGAGAGATTCAGGATTAGCGTGGAGATCCGGACTTAGAATAGCTTGACTTTTAGTACTTGATGTAGTGGCTGAACTCTAATTGCGATAAACATATGTTGTACATGATTTGTACTTTATGTTGACATTTATATCAGATTGATTTCTTTACGTTTCCGCATTTGTATTTTTTTAAAAAAAAAAATTAGACCTAGATTAATTAAATGATCCTAATAATGATTAAAAAGAGGGATTAGGTTCGGGTCCCCACAGCAGGTGCTATCAGAGCAGTAGGTACCTTAGACTGAGATAGGAGCTAGTGAGCGGGGTAGAATGAGTTTTCTTTCCTTGCTTTTGATTGCTAGCATGACTATCTGATTTGATTTGGTAATGTGTATTATTGAGATTGAATCAGAACCGATTCTTGATCAGCAGTAAGATGATCAGAGGAGGACTGAAACATGTTTGTTGTATTTGGTTACTAATCCTTTTGGTAATCAGATATGCCTCCTCGAAGAGTACCAGAACAGGGTAGTACATCTGCAAATCCGATTGATGTGACAGCAACTTCGATGGAAACATTGTTGAAAAGGTTTCAGTCATTTAAACCGCCAACCCTGAAAGGAACAGAGAATTCTGTTGATTTTGAGAGCTGGTTAGATGACATAGAAATGCTGTTTGATTCGTTGGATTATACAGATGAGAGACGAGTTCGACTGATAGGGCACCAGTTGCATGACGTTGCAAAGAACTGGTGGATCACGAAAAAGAGAGCGTTGGAGTATCGAGGTACGACTATTACCTGGAATGTTTTTAAAGCTGAGTTTTATCAGAGATTCTTCCCAGTGTCGTACAGGAAAGACAAGTGGGCGGAGTTTGCCAATCTGAGACAGGGTCAGTTGAACATCGAGGAATATGTTTCCAAGTTCTCTACTTTGTTGAGATTTGCTCCACATGTTGCCGAAAGCGAGGAAGCGATTGCTGATCAGTTCATCAATTGCTTGAACCCCGAGATATTTACATTGGTGAACACAGGGCGACCGAATAATTTTACTGATGCCCTGAATAGAGCCAAGGGAGCTGAGGCCGGTCTGATGAGACAAAAAGGAGCTTCGTTTGTTCCTCCAGCACCGAGACCACAGAAACCACTTCCCAGATTTGAGGGTTGCAGTAGCAGTGGTGGAAAGAAGGACTTCTTGAAAGCTAGAGGAAAGCAATTCAAGAAGTCAGGGAGCAGTTCTTCTAGCTCCGGTGGTTCCCGACAGAGCCAGAGCTATACTGGGGTGTATTGCAGAACTTGCGGAGGAAGACATCCGACCGAGCAATGCCAAGGAGTGACTGGCAGTTACAACATCTGCAGACAGCAGGGACACTTTGCTAGGGTGTGTCCACAGAGAGGTTCCCAGAGATCTCAGGGAGCGGAGTCATCTGGATCAGTGCCTCAGACAGGTGGACGATCATCAGCTGTTCATTCCTTTTAGCCACCACCGACTACTCCGTCACAGCAGAGGCCAAGAGGTAGCCAAACCGTGAGCCAGCCTCCTAGACAAGCGGCCATAGTATTTGCTTTGACAGAGGAGCAGGATCAGGAAGCACTAGATGATGTTGTTGCAGGTAACTGTTCTTTATGTGGTTATCCTGCTTATGTATTGATAGAAACAGGTGCTTCTCATACATTTATTTATGAGAGATTTGCATTGAGTCATGCATTTCCTGTTGAGTCGGTATCATCTGTAGTGTCTGTCTCTTCTCCGTTGGGGACATGTTTGATTTCAGTGAATTCTGTGAAACATTGTTTACTACAGTATGACGGGCATGAGATTAAGCTAGATTGCATTGTACTTGGGTTGTCTGATTTTGATTGTATTATCGGTATTGATATGCTAACCAAGTACAGAGCTACAGTTTATTGTTTCCACAAGATTGTGAGATTCAGACCAGATATGGCTGATGAATGGAAATTCTACGGTAAGGGTTCTAGATCTAGAATTCCTTTGATATCCGTATTGTCTATGACTCAATTATTACAGAAAGGAGCAGAGGGATTCCTTGTCTATTCAGTTGATTTATGGAAATCGAGTCCATCATTGGCTGAATTGCCAGTAGTTTGCGAGTTTGATGATGTCTTCCCAGATGAGATTCCGGGTTTGCCTCCGATTCGAGAGATAGACTTCAGCATAGAGTTGATGCCAGGTACAGTTCCCATTTCTAGGGCTCCGTACAGAATGGCACCGATTGAATTAAAAGAATTGAAAGATCAGTTAAAAGATTTACTGGCCAAGGGATACATCAGACCGAGCGTGTCTCCTTTGAGTGCTCCTGTATTGTTTGTTCGAATGAAAGACGGTTCTATGAGACTCTGTATCGACTACCGGCAACTGAACAAAGCTACGGTGAAGAACAAATACCCTTTGCCTCGTATTGATGATTTATTTGATCAGTTGCAGGGTTCTTCTGTTTATTCCATGATCGATGTGAGATCTAAATATCATCAGCTGAGAGTCAGAGATTCTGATATCTCGAAGACAGCATTTAGAACCAGGTATGGACATTATTAGTTTATTGTCATGCCGTTCGGTTTGACTAATGCTCCAGCTGTGTTTATGGGTCTGATGAACCGCATATTCCAGAGATACCTTGATGATTTTGTTATTATATTCATTGATGATATCTTGATTTATTGGAAAAATATGATTGAGCATGCTGAGCATCCGAGAACTGTATTGAAAATTCTGATGGCTGAGAAACTGTATGCTAAACTGTCGAGATGCGAGTTTTGGTTGAGACAGGTTGTATTTCTGGGTCACATCATATCCGGAGATGGTATATCAGTTGATCCCAGCATGGTTGATGCAAAGACCCTAGAACTTCTTGCTTGAAAATTAAAAATTTTCTTTTTAAAAGAACTTAAATGGCCTCATTCATAAAATCACTGGTGAATCAAGTTCAATATTTCAAAATATTGCAGCGGAAAGAAATAAAGTTTGCCAAAAATCACAATTTAAAAATATCCAACGACTCATAAAATGTTTGCGGAATAAAATAACAACTGCTGCTCTGAGGTCCTCGGGTGCCACTACTGCCGACCCAAGCTGGCTCACTGGTCCCCGCCCTCGGCCCTGGCCTCATCAGTACCTACAACAATCAAGTCTAGTGAGCCTAAAGACTCAGCATGCATATATCGCAGGTAACGAGTAAAAATCTGAATTAAAATATGCATGAGTTAACATATCCTGGCACGCTGAAAATAATTTGTACTGAGCAATTATAATACGTGCATAACTGAACTGATAATCATAGTAAAAAAAATGTTTGCTCCTTGGAGCCTGCACTGAAATAACTGATAAAATTTTCTGTTGAGATTATGTTTTACGCCTGTGGCCCCTGCACTAAGCTGAACTGATCGGTAACTGGCTACCGGGGAGGCTGAAACTGAACTGAGCTGGCCGGTCACTGGCGACCGGGTGGTACCATACTGAACTGATCGGTCACTGGCGACCGTATAAAATAACACTCCCACATAGTGAATGAACCACAAGCCATATCGCATAAATCTCAAAAACAATCATTTTCTATTTAATGCACGTAAAAAAATTAACTGGCATAATGAAAATGTCCCGTAATTTTACCAACTGGATTGGATTGGATCATCCCCAGGCTCGCTGCAACCTAACTGTGCTATGAAAAATATGCAATAGCTTAAACTTGACCAACTATGTAATTTACGTTCAAAAGATGCGACTATGACGCCTAATGACTTCGCATTTAATCATGACTCCGAGCCAACCTGAACCGACACCGAACCGACGTATAGTCATGATTAAAATACGCTGAAAAATCATAAAATAATGCTCCTAAAATGATAGGGTCGAAATCTAGGTGGAATGGAGGCCAAAACATGAAACGCTCTTTCGAGAGTCAATTTGGCACATCGCACCGTAAATTCTCGTACGACCTCAAAAATGATCCGAATCACAAACAGTCAAAAACCTGACCTTCCTAACTCAATGGGGCACTGTCCAGTCCAATGCCATGGGCTAAAAGCCAACCAAGAACTCGAACAAGCCATGGAACCGAAACAGCAACTTGCTGTAATTTTCCAGCAACTGTACAATCGTGTAACTTGTGTTGTTTACGAGACTACCGGCCATTGGGGCGTGAACCACCAACCAGAGACTCTTACCAACATCCCAAGGAATGATTTGAACATGGATAAGGGCCCTAGGCCAGCTACAATCCGCGTCATACCAAAACTCAACCGAAACTCCAACCGAGAACTAACGTGCATGCGTGTGTAGTGTTTTGCTTAGATCGATGTCTTGCGTCGTTCCAGTGGCCATTTGATTGACCATGGCACAATCTAGACATATAGGGGCATGGTATGAACCGTGGCTATGGGCCATAGGCAAACCAAGATCCATACCAAGCAACCAAAACCGAAACCGTATATGCTGAAATTGTAAGGGCCGAAGGGACATAGGGGCGGTTGTGATGTTTTTATTAAAAACCGATGAGCCATGGACCAAGCCACCAAAAGGGCTACTTAGTCACATCTTAGACATGCTAGGGGAGTGATCTAACCATGGCTATAGGCGCCTAGGGTAGCCAAGATCAGATCCTTCCTCCTTGCCAACAAGCTGAATCTCGAAACTCAAATGGACCAAATGAGAAGTTGCTGTCCATTTCTGAATTTCCAGCAACCAGGGGCTTGAACGAACGGACCAATCGGATCCTAATGCATCCTATTACATGTATTGAGGTCGCCTTGGGAGCCTGGAGTCGAACCAATCACCTGAAACTCATAAACCAAGAAAAACGTGAAGCTTGCCAAGAAATATCAAAAATTCTGCATGTGTTGTTTTCAAAAGTTTTGACATGGATCTCGATTTTTGCTTGAATAAACATGATCATGTACTGAAAAATAAATGATAATATGACTTGATTGATGTTTAGAAAGAATCTAGACATGCTTCGTTATCGTTTGAAATGAAAACGAAAAGAAGAGACGAGACGGCGCGGAGGAGACGGAGTGGCTTCCTTTTCTACCTTACCTTGCTCTCGATTTTTCTCTCTTCTTTTTGGCTATGTACCTCACGATTTTTACCTCTGAAAATGAGTCTGAATTCACTCTGAATTTTCGAAAAGGAGAGGGGGGAAAAGATGGTTAGGAGGGTGAGGGAAGTGGGTGCAAGATATAAGGAAGATCCAAGACCAAGTCTTCTCATTTTAAATTTTGAATTCTAGTTTGATATCAAATGAGTTGGTGGATGTTTCTAGAGCTAGTGGCCGATTTTTGCTTGTTTTCTAGTCTAGGATATGTCCATTAATTTAATTAAATTGTGCTCTCAAAAATCCTAGAATTATCCTACAACTTACATGCAAAGAAATGGTCAAAAGGTTGATGAGTTGGCAATTAAATTGTCTAGCAACTATGGGGGCCGAAAATTGCAATAAAATGAAGGGGAAATATTGTTATCTAGTCAACTAATAATCCTTGAAAGCCTTACTAATCCTTTAAATAATTTAGTGAGCTAACCCCTTAATTAAGTAACTTAAATGAGCTCATTTCTTAATCACCTCAAATAATTAAATTAAATCCTCAAACCTCCCTTTCTAACTTAAATGAACTTACTTGCTAGCTAAATTAACTTCTGGAAATGTTTCTCGAATCTTAAATTCTGTCTCAAAACTCCAACTCCGGTCCGGCCTCACTGAAATAACTGAAATGCTAAAAATCAAACTACTGAACTGAAATAATGAATAATTATCTTCAAATAAATGCATTTAAAATAATTATGCAATGAAGTCAATTAAATTTAGAAATCTAGAATTATGCATGGCTTAAACGTAGACTGATTTACGGGTTTACAGTTGAAGCCGTGATTTCTTGGCCGAGACCGACATCAGTACCCGAGATTCGTAGTTTTATGGGTTTGGCCGGATATTATCGTCGATTTATTAAAGATTTCTCGAGTATTGCTAAACCTATTACTCAGTTGACTCAGAAGAATGCTCCGTTTGTATGGTCTGAAGACTGTGAGTCTAGTTTTCTTGAGCTGAAGAAGAGATTGACCAGTGCTCCGATCTTGACTATTCCATCAGTTACTGGTGATTTTGTTGTATTTTGTGACGCTTCTCACAGAGGGTTGGGATGTGTTCTGATGCAGCGAGGCCATGTGATGTGAATCTTTGTACGAATAAAAGCAAACACGATTAAAGTCGAATCGCGCCATCAATTTAATGTCGAACAAAGAATCATTGTTGTCCCGATCTTTTGAATCAAGTTTAAATGTGTGATATTCACCTCTAAATTATAACAACTTAGCAATAAATATTCACTAGAATAAACAACCGAAATTATAACGAACCTTCAAAGAACAAGCCCTTGACAATCCGCACAAGAACGATCGACAAACGTCACAAAGTTAAAAACTTTGATAAGTTTGATTTTTGATGACAAAGCAAAAATCTTTGAAAGCTTGAGAGAAAATCTCAAAAGTTTGTATAAAACTCAATAATAATGTGTATTGTGTTCTCAAATTTTCGTCCAAACATGTTTTAATAATAAAAAGATATCACAAATCTAGACTCCAAAATAATTAAAACTCTAGAAAGGAAAATATTCTCGCTCAGCCGTCTCAGACACGGACCACGTGTAGACATCCGTGTACGGGTCCGTGTACTCTCGGGCAATCACCTTTAGCTGGAAACAAGGGGCACGGACCCCGTGTCCACCTCCGTGTAAGGGTCCGTGTACACTCGGTCTTCGCAAATGTCATAGGACACGGACCCCGTGTACTGGTCCGTGCTCGGGTCCGTGTAGACTCTGGAATTCTTCATCCTCGACTGTAAAGGACACGGACCCCGTGTGCAGGTCCGTGTACACGTCCGTGTAGTCTCGGCCGTCTCCAACAATGCTTGAATGATATTCCTTTGGCCTCCCGACGTACTCCCATGCATCACAACCCCTTCATGATTGCTCATGACTCCTTGTAATGCCTCCTTGAACTTCTTTAGTTGTCCCCTCGTGACTGGTCCCTCTGGTAACTCTATAGGATCCCACGCTTTTCTTGGGACTTGACCTTCCGTGTTCGCATCATCCTCCCCTTCTTGAAAAGGATTTGTCCTGAAATCTAGTTCGTCACCTACATCAAACAACGACAAGTCACTAACATTAAAAGTAGAACTCACGTTATACTCACCTGGTAGGTCGAGTTTGTAGGCATTGTCATTGATCCTTTCAAGGACTTGAAACGGTCCATCGCCCCTAGGTAGTAGCTTTGAACGTCGCTTCTCCGAAAACCTTTCCTTCCTCAAGTGTAGCCACACCCAATCTCCCTTCTCAAATATCACTTTCTTCTTCCCTTTGTTGGCTTGCTTGGCATATTGCTCATTTTTCTTCTCAATGTTGACCTTGACCTTTTCATGCAACGCCCTAACAAATTCAGCCTTCTTTTTGCCGTCCATGTTCAACTTTTCACTCATAGGTAAAGAAATCAAATCCAACGGAGTCAAAGAATTAAAACCATAAACAATTTCAAATGGCGAATAATTTGTAGTACGATGCACGCAACGATTATAAGCAAATTCAACAAATGGCAAACTGTTCTCCCAATTTTTTAAGTTCTTTTTAAGAATGGCACGCAACAGTGTTCCTAAAGTTCTATTAATGACTTCAGTTTGTCCATCCGTTTGAGGATGACAAGTAGTAGAAAACAACAATTTTGTGCCAAGTTTAGCCCAAAACGTCTTCCAAAAGTAACTTAAGAATTTAACATCGCGATCAAAAACAATAGTCCTAGGCATGCCATGCAACCTAACGACCTCTCTAAAGAACAAATCCGCAATGTTAGATGCATCATCAGTCTTGTGACAAGCAATAAAATGCGCCATCTTTGAAAATCTATCAACAACAACAAATATTGAATCCCTCCCCTTCTTAGTCCTAGGCAACCCCAAAACAAAGTCCATAGATATGTCAATCCAAGGTTCACTAGGGACAGGAAGTGGTGTATACAAACCATGTGGTTGTGTTCTAGATTTAGCTTGCTTACAAGTTATGCACTTATCACAAACACGTTCAACATCACGCTTCATATGTGGCCAATAAAAATGTTCATGCAAACCATTCAAAGTCTTCGCCACACCAAAGTGTCCCATCAAACCACCCCCATGTGCCTCCTTAACAAGTAACTCACGAATTGATAATTTAGGATGCACAACCTATCCTCTCTAAACAAGAAACCATGATGAAAATAAAATTTATCATGTGGACCATGCATACAAGTTTCAAACAAACTCTTAAAGTCCTCATCTAGCACATACAATTCTTTCACATGCTCAAACCCCAAAAGTTTAGATTCCAAGGTAGAGATTAGTACGTACCTCCGTGATAGTGCGTCGGCTACGACATTTTCCTTACGTTGTTTGTATTTGATGACGTAGGGGAATGTTTCAATGAATTCCACTCACTTGGAATGGCGCTTGTTCAACTTCTGTTGCCCCTTAAGGTGTTTTAGAGACTCGTGATCCGTATGAATCACAAACTCCTTAGGCCTCAAGTAGTGTTGCCACGTTCTTAGGGTCCTCACAAGTGCGTAGAACTCCTTGTCATACGTGGGATAGTTAAGCACTGCTCCATTGAGCTTCTCACTAAAGTATGCCACCGGCCGCCCTCCTTGCATCAACACTCCACCAATACCTACACCTGATGCATCACATTCAATTTCAAAAGTATTAGCAAAATCACGTAAAACAAGTAAAGGAGCATTAATTAATTTTTTCTTAATAATATTAAAAGACTCCTCTTGCTCCTCGCCCCAATGGAATGGAACGTTCTTCTTGATTACCGCCGTCATCGGTGTTGCCAATGTGCTAAAATCCTTTACAAACCTCATATAGAAGCTTGCAAGTCCATGAAAGCTTCGGACTTGACCAACAGTAGTAGGCGTTGGCCAATCTCGAATAGCACTTACCTTGTCTTCATCGACTTGTTTACCCTGTGAACTTACCACAAAACCAAGGAAGACAAGTTTTCTTGTACAAAAATCACATTTCTTTAAGTTAGCATATAAATTTTCAGCCCTTAGTGTGATTAGCACAAGTCTCAAGTGTTTAACATGCTCTTCTAGATTCTTACTATACACAAGGATGTCATCAAAGTAAACCACAACAAATTTTCCTATGTGTGCACGCAAGACATGATTCATTAACCTCATAAAGGTGCTAGGAGCGTTAGTTAAGCCAAAAGGCATGACCATCCACTCATATAACTCATACTTGGTTTTAAAAGCAGTTTTCCACTCATCACCTTCCCTCATCCTAATTTGGTGATATCCACTTTTCAAGTCAATTTTACTAAAGACACATGCACCATGCAATTCATCTAACATATCATCTAGTCTAGGTATGGGATGCCTATACTTAATGGTTATGTTATTGATTGCCCTACAATCTACACACATACGCCATGAGACATCTTTCTTAGGAACTAATAGAACAGGTACAGCACAAGGTGACATGGACTCACGCACAAACCCTCTATCTAACAACTCACTTACCTGCCGTTGAAGCTCCTTAGTCTCCTCCGGATTGCTCCTATAGGCTGGACGATTTGTCAAGGCACTCCCCGGCACTAAATCGATTTGGTGCTCGATTCCCCTCAATGGTGGTAAGCCTTTAGGTAACTCCTCCGGAAACACGTCTTCAAATTCCTACAAAAGTGAAACAACAATGTTCGGAAGGGACCCGGCTATATCACTTGTGTTAAGGAGAATCTCCTTGTAAATAATTAACACAAGTGGTTCATGTGTGTGCATCAATTGTTTCAACTCACATTTTTAGGCCATATATGTTTTCTTTTTGGCCTCTTTCTCCTCATTTTCTTTCCTCTCATTTTCTTTTCTCTCTTTTTTCTTTTGCATGGCTATCTCACTCTTTTGATCACTCTTTATTTCAGCCATTTCAGTTTTACTTTCAAAGGCCACCTCACTCTTTAATTCACTTTTTTTTTCTGCCTCATCTCTCTTCTTTTTTTTCAACTGGTCCTCCAACACTTGCTTTGGGGACAAAGGAAGTAAAACAATGGACTCCTTTTTCAACACAAATGAGTACCTATTCTTGAAACCATCATGAGTCACCTTCCTATCGTATTGCCAAGGCCTACCCAACAATACATGACATGCATGCATGGGTACTACATCACACAAAACCTCATCCACATACTTCCCAATAGAAAAAGGCACTAGAACTTGTTTTTTCACCTTCACTTCCGCACAATCATTCAACCATTGAAGCCTATATGGTTGAGGATGCTTCAATGTAGGTAAACCCAATTTCTCCACCATCTTAACACTAGCCAGATTAGTACAACTTACCCCGTCTATGATTAGATTGCAAACTTTTTGATTTACAAAACACCTAGTATGGAACAAGTTCTCTCGTTTGTTAGTCTCCTCCTCCGTGACTTAAGCACTCATGATTCGCCTAGTCACTAGTGCTTCACCTACAACCGCCTCATATCCCTCATCAGGGTCCTCTAACGCAAGCATCTCATCATCATAATCACCCTCACTATGAGACTCATACTCACCATAGTCATTTAGAATCATTACCCTCTTATTAGGACACTCACTAGAAATATGACCCAACCCTTGGCACCTAAAACATTTAACATCCCTAGATCGATTAGAAGCAGTTTCAGATTTACCTTGCACTCCTTGTTTAGGCGCCTCTTGTTTGGCCTCAAATTTGGGCTTGGTCACCACTTTGTTCTCCTCACGCTTCACCGCATTTGATCTCCAAGAAGATGATGAACCACCAGTTTGATTGGTGCGGCCAACTCCACGTCCTTTTGAGTTGTTGCTCCACTTTTATGGCCATTTGCACCATCTCATCTAGATCCAAGTAGTGTCGTAGCTCCACTTGATCTTGGATTTCCCTGTTCAAACCACAAAGAAACAGTGCCATGGTCGTCTCATTATCTTCCTCAATATTAGCCCTAATCATGACTACTGCCATCTCCTTATAGTAGTCCTCAACACTCTTCAACCCTTGCCTCAAGGTTTGTAGCCTCTTAAACATCTTCCTATAATAGTGATTGGGCACAAACCTCTTTCTCATCACTCTCTTCATCTCATCCCAAGTTTCTATGGGTCTCTCATTGTACCTCCTCCTAGTGGTCACTAGTTGATCCCACCAAATGAGAGCATAATCTAAGAATTCAACCACCGCCAACCTAACCTTCTTTGGTTCGGAGTAGTGGTGGCACTCAAATACGAACTCTACCCTCTTTTCCCACTCTAAGTACGCCTCCGGGTCGGATTTCCCATGGAATGAAGGAATTTTCATCTTAATGCTACCCATGTTTCCATCTTCCCTATTCCCATCATATCAACCCCGTACGGCTTCTCTTTTTCCTCTCCCGAATCCTCTAGCTCTTCCATTCCTACCCCAATTCTCATTTTGACTCTCCTCGTCTCCTCCCAAATCATACTCTTCCTCTTCTTCTCCTCTACCCAAGTCTTTATGCTTATTTACTCCCACTAGTACTAACCTCAATTTTATCCAACCTCTCATGTAGGGTCTCTAATTCATTCCTCATCATCTTACTAAAATGTCCAAACAACGCCTCCATTTGGACTTTAGACAACCCCGAGTTTGAACTATCTTTTACCTCCCTCTCCATTTAAATTTAAGTTTAGTACCTGCAAGAAAACGTTAGTAGAAAACAAGATATATTCCTCACCCAAAAGCTCACGGTCACTCCAAAGAAATTCACTCGTCTTTTCCCTCTTATTTTGTTTGCTCACAACAAATACTCACTAGTCACTCCAAAAAAAATAACACTCACACTCAAATGTTTCCACTCGAATTTGATGTTTCTCTCGAAAGTGTGCTCAAGCTTTGTATTCGTATATCAAACAATCAAGTTCAACTTGTGAACAAACGTGATCGACTCACTTGGACTGCGTAGACAAACAATTTGAAGATAAATATTTTTTTTTTGACTGTGTGAGACACTTGTATATGACTCACAAGAAGGAATAGAACAAAATGTCAAAAAGAAATATGTCAAAAAGAAATATATATATTTTTTTTTACTCTAAGGCTGAGTAAAAACTCGAAAATCCCAACAAAAATATCACCAAAATTTCAGAAACTGATGAAGAATGGTAGAACAAAAACAGATCCGAAAAAGGACGGAAACTTAACACAGATCTGAAGATTTAAGAACAAGATAAACTTACTTGAAATCAATGAACCTAAGCTCTGATACCAAATGATGTGAATCTTTGTACGAATAAAAGCAAACACGATTAAAATCGAATCGCGCCCTCAATTTAATGTCGAACAAAGAATCGTTGTTGTCCCGATCTTTTGAATCAAGTTTGAATGTGTGATATTCACCTCTAAATTATAAAAACTTAGCAATAAATATTCACGAGAATAAACAACCGAAATTATAACGAACCTTCAAAGAACAAGCCATTGACAATCCGCACAAGAACGATCGACAAACGCCACAAAGTTAAAAACTTTGATAAGTTTGATTTTTGATGACAAAGCAAAAAGCTTTGAAAGCTTGAGAGAAAATCTCATAAGTTTGTATAAAACTCAATAATAATGTGCATTGTGTTCTCAAATTTTCGTCCAAACATGTTTTAATAATAAAAAGATATCACAAATCTAGACTCCAAAATAATTAAAACTCTAGAAATGAAAATATTCTCGCTCAGCCGTCTCAGACACGGACCCCGTGTAGACATCCGTGTACGGGTCCGTGTACTCTCGGGAAATCACCTTCAGCAGGAAATAAGGGGCACAGACCCCGTGTCCACCTCCGTGTAAGGGTCCGTGTACACTCGGTCTTCGCAAATGTCATAGGACGCGGACCCTGTGTACTGGTCCGTGCTAGGGTCCGTGTAGACTCTGGAATTCTTCATCCTCGGCTGTAAAGGACACGGACCCCGTGTGCAGGTCTGTGTACACGTCCGTGTAGTCTCGGCCGTCTCCAACAATGCTTGAATGATATTCTTTGGCCTCCCGACGTACTCCCATGCATCACGACCCCTTCATGCTTGCTCATGACTCCTTGTATTGCCTCCTTGAACTTCTTTAGTCGTCCCCTCGTGACTGGTCCCTCCGGCAACTCTAAAGGATCCCACGCTTTCCTTGGGACTTGACCTTCCGTGTTCGCATCACCATGTCATCACTTATGCTTCAAGACAACTGAAGCCACACGAGACTCGCTATCCAATTCATGATCTTGAATTGGCAGCCATCGTCTTTGCGTTGAAGATATGGCGACACTATCTTTACGGTGAGAAGTTTGAGATTTATTCTGATCATAAAAGCTTGAAATATCTCTTTTCACAGTCAGAGTTGAATATGAGACAACGAAGATGGCTTGATTTATTGAAGGACTTTGATTGTGAAATCAAATACTATCCGGGGAAATCCAATGCAGCAGCTGATGTACTGAGTCGAAAGGTATGTTCTTTATCCTTATCGACGATTGGTGTTTCGAATTTGATAGAAGATTGTTGTTTGTCTGGATTGGTATTTGAGACAGATAGTAGACCGCTGAGACTTTATGCTGTTCAAGTCGAACCAGAGCTGATTTTGAGAATTAAAGCGGCTCAGAAAGTTGATCAGAATGTTTAAAATTCGATTTCGATGGTCAGAGCAGGGCATCGATCAGAATATCAGGTACGGGATAGTGTACTGTATGTGAATAATCGTATTGTCGTGCCGAATTTTTCAGAGTTGAAACGACATATATTGTCCGAAGCGCATAGCAGTCGATTCAGTATTCATCCTGGTGGCAGAAAATGTTAGAGTAGGTGCACGTCGAGCCAAGTGTTGGCCGAGTGTTCACAATGAAACTCTATGTGTAAACAGTCTTTATTTTAATAATATTTGAAATTCTTGTTTTGGCACTTCTTTATCTATATACCCATGCTAGTTGCATATATAAAGTCCTTGAATATACAAATAGTAGAAAGAATATGAGATGCTCATATGATGAGTATCATGAAACTCATATTTGGAATACTATATATTCTAAACAGTTCTAGTCGATTCAGGCGCCACTAAGAAGGATATAGGCCGCTCGAGTTCGAGACTAGTATCTGCGATGTGAGTACCATGTTTCATTGATAGGGGACATTGTGATGTCCGAGCATGCAGATAGCTGCTCCTGGTAGAGTGCACTGAACAACCCTCCATAAAGGACTTTCCAAGTGGTTCTCACTTATCGAGTGGAAACGTCCTAGTTTATGGTTGTACACCATTAGTACTTATGACCCGGGACAACATTGAGACTCTATGTGCTAGCATTACACTTTGACTTGTTTACCGACTCTTTAGGGGTCATCAGGTGGCAAGGTTTGGTGTCTTGTCGAAACATATAGGAGTCGATGCATTGTAGTCGGGGATTCACCGCTTACCTTCGGGTATGGATATCCTATGTGTATGTAGTATGAAATCTCTGATCAGAATATGGTGGTAATTATGAAATGGGTTTCATAGATTACACCATCGATGCAACTACGACATGACACATAGTATCGATTCATTGACAACTCTCGATATACCAATGGTTGTCGAATCGATCGGGATATATGAGTTGAAGGGACCGTACTGTACGCTAACCATAATTGAATGGTTCTTGCAGGCAATATCATTTGATACCTAGGGAATCATGTAAGAGATGCTGCTAGGCGTTTAACATGATTGGTTGGGTACTATAAGACTTGAGTTCTGACGTTCTTATTATCAAGGAGTTGATAAGTAAGAATGTAGAAATTGGGGTATGCTCGTAGAGCCCAATTAGAAATAATTATTAAACTAGTGGGCTTGAGTAAAATCAAGTAAAGTTTTAAATGGACTCAAATGTGTTTGAGACATTTAAAATAAAATTTCATGGGTCTTGTAATTGTTACAAGCCCAAGTAGAAAAGCATGCAAGGGAGGTGAAGAATTGGGAGGCTACTTTTTCAATATCCAAGGCATGGCATGCACATGCTTACTTTTAACTTTTCACACAACCAAGAAAAAGCTTCCCCTTCTCTCCCATAATGAATAGTGGCCGAAAATTACAACAAAAAATTCTCCCAATTTTTCTTTCTTCAATTGTTGAGGAAATCCTACACTTCTCTTTAAAAAATCCTCTTATTTTTCTAGTGCAAAATAAGAGAGGTTCTAGCTAGTTGGTGGTGGGCCTAATTTTGGAGCAAGGAGAGCTTGAAGATTGTCTTGCCATCAAGAGCTTAGTTGTATATCAACTAAGTTGGAGCCAACATCAATCCATTGTGATTGATAGGTATATCTTCTAAACACACTATGAATGTCATATTTTGTGTTTTTGTATTTGCTACACATCTTAGTAGAGGTGTTCGGTTTTCTCTTCTTGAAAATAAAATTTTGAACTTCCGTTGCGTATTTGAATACCTAAAATCGATCCCCTTTCAAATGGTATCAGATCTAAGGATACTTTTTTGTGTAGCTTATACAAGATATTATATTGAGGTCGATTTCTAACCGCATGAGATGAATTTTTGCATCAAAATCAAGGCCGTTTTTGGGGGATTTCGGGGCAGCAAGTTGCTGCCCATTTCGGGCAGCCCATGCTGCCCGAGGGGCTGCCCAAAACGGGCAGCAAGGGCAGCCCCTTGCCGAACAGCCCCCCTTCGAAAATAAAATAAAAAATTTTTTGCATGTTGGCCGGAATTCGGCGACGGAGCTCCGGCGACGGCGATGACGGCTAGGGTTTTCAAAAATTGTTTTGAAATATCAAAGTGTCATGGGCCTTGAGTTGTTGAGCCATTGGATGGCTAACATATTTGTGAAATTTAAATGGGCCAAAATGTTTTTGGTGAAAAATGGTTTTTTGGGCCCTTAAGTTTAAATTTATAAAAGTTGCAAATATTTTCTCATGAAATAATTAATTTAAGTTGGACTTTAATTATTTATAGTAAATGGTGATTTACAAGAAATTAGGTTATAAATAAATTAATTAGAAAGTAGACAAAGGTGTTTGTATACTTTGTTAATTTAGTTTATAATCGTGGCGGTTAGTGATTGGATCAAGATATATAATATTGGATCAATTAATTATTGTGATAATTAATTGATGGTGTATGATATGTGATATTATGCATGAAGGATGATCAAAAGCCCAAGCCCAATTTGCTAGGTGTATGCTAGGATATTTTGTGTTGAATGATTGTAATAATTATCAAATTTAAAGTCGGCTTGGTTTATGGCCCGTTCCCATCCCATGAGATGTATCCCTATTTGCCATGGATATTTATTTGTAAATATTAGTATAGTGGAAGATCAAGATTGGAAGATGGTGGCCTTGATGATTATGAAGATTGAAGACATATAAATATTGGAGGTAGAGGGTTGCATTGAGATGCAATTGGATGGGTAAGGCTTGACACGTAAAGATGAACGACGTCATATTATTGGGTCCTAATCAAACGTGAGAAAAAATTTTACGTAGAGGGTTGCATTGAGATGCAATTGGAAACTACCTTTTAGGAATTGTGATTGGCTGATATTATTCGGGATCATGATTCGCTAATTGGACCTTGCGTACCTACTGAGGAAAGGAGTTTCCCGTTTTCACTAGAGGGTAGTGAAAGATGTCAAAACAGTGGGAGTAAACATTTATAAAGTAAAAGCCATACTTTATATCTTACTAAATATTTTAAAATAGTCATTAACATTTATCTGTTATACTTTTCAGTACAATTTTTGACAATGTCTTCGATTCGCAATCCGTTATCTGCAATACTCGAAAAACACGTATTAACCGGACCTAACTACCTCAATTGGCAAAGAAACCTAAAAATTGTCTTGAATTCCGAAAGGATAGCATATACACTGACTGAGTCGCCCCCTGTTGAGGCTCCGACTGACTGCACTCATGAGGAATTGCAGACTTACAAGGAATGGTGTGACCATGACTTGAAAGCCAGGTTTTATATGCAGGCTTCTATGAATGATGAGCTGCAGAGGCGTTTTGAGGATGCAAAGAGTGCTGCTGACATTCATTTGCATCTCAAGGAGCTCTTTGGTGAGCAAACACGGCCTCTTAGGCATGCTACCGTCAAGGAGCTGATCACTTTGCGCATGCGAGATGGGGCATCGGTCCATGAGCATGGCCTGAATTGATTGGGCTCGTGGACAAGCTCGTTGGCATGGATCTGATGTTGCCTTCGGAGTTGACCACCGACGTGTTGATCTTATCGCTGCCTAGCTCATTTGATCCTTTTGTGGTGAATTTCAACATGAACAAGCTTGAGCCGACCCTTGAGGAGTTGGTTACATGCTTGTTACGTTTGAATCCACCATCAAGAAAGAGAAGTTGGTTCTTTATGTGGGTTCTTCATCTGGTACGAAGATTGATCCACATGGGAAGGGAAAGAAGCGTTCTTTCCAACGTCCCAAGAAGAACGTGCCCTTGTTGAGGCAATCTTCGAATCCCGTCGTGGCAGCCACACCAGTTAAGGCTGACAAGACTAGTGATGTTTGTCATCACTGCAAGAAGCCTGGACATTGGAGGCGTAATTGCAAAGAATATCTTGCTCAGAAAAGTTCTGAAAATGGTATGTTCTACATTGAAGTAAACATTTCAATTAACTCTACTTCTTGGGTATTGGATACCAGCTGTGGCTCACATCTCTGTAATGATTTGCAGGTGATGGGAAGAAGTAGGAGACTAAAGGGAGGTGAGACCTTCTTGAGGATGGGCAATGGGGCAAGAGTTGCTGCCAAGGCTGTTGAAAATGTTTACTTATTGTTGAACAATAATTTTAAGTTAATTTTTAAGAGCTGTTTTGTTTGCACCTGATTTGATGAAAACACATTGTTTCCATTTCTATGTTGATAAAGATGGATATTCTTGTTTCTTTAGCAAAGGTGTTTGCAATATTTACAAGAATGAATGTTTGATTGGTACTGGTGAACTTGAAAACTATCTCTATAACTTAAAATTGAAAGATAATCCACTAAATGTCCATTCAAAGGCAGACACCATATGAGATATGGATGGGTAAGCCACCCAAACATTCTTATCTTAGAATATGGGGGTGCCCTGCTTATGTGAAGCAGGTAGTGGGAGATAAATTAGATATTCGATCCATTTTATGTTACTTTGTGGGATATCCAAAGAATTTTGTTGGATACTACTTCTATCATCCCCAAGAAACAAAAGTGTTTGTTTCTAGGAATGCAACCTTTTTGGAAAAGGAATTTCTATTGGATAGAAAAGGGGAGATGATAGAACTCGAAGAGGTTCGAGAGACACCCACAATTATAGAACCCACACCTGAAGAGCCAAGAGAGGAGATACAAGCTCCTAGAAGATCCGAGAGAGTCTCGAGACCACCTATGAGGTATGGTCTGCTTCTTGAAGAGGGCCATGATGAGCCTAACCATGGATGTGATCCAAGGACCTTCAAGGAAGCGTTATCTGATGCCGATTCATCCAAGTGGCTTGAAGCGATGGAATCTGAGATGAATTTCATGCATTCGAACCAAGTGTAGAATCTCGTGGATTCACCTGAGGGAATTGTTCCCATAGGGTGTAAATGGATTTAATAGAGGAAACTTGGGGAGGATGGGAAGGTATTGACCTTCAAGGCGCGATTGGTGGCAAAAGGATATACTCAAAGACAAGGAGTTGACTTTGAGAAAACTTTTCTCCTGTTGCAATGTTCAAGTCCATAAGGATATTTCTAGCCATAGCTGCTGTGGGGACCCGGACGCTAATTCATTCCTTAATCGTCTTTAGGAGTAATTCAAACAATTATAATAAACAGGGGCTAATTTTTTTTTTTTAAAATACAAAGCGGAAACGTAATGTAATTCAATTAATATTACATATTAAACATAAACATATAAATCTTGTATTATCTACAAGAACTCAACTAGGTTCAACTATATATAGGTGCTGAATCCTAAATTGCTTCGAAGCCCGGATCTCCACGCTATCTAGTCCAGCCTCGTTCTCTTCTTGACCCTGATCCTATCCCACCTGTTGCCATGCACACATACAAACAAGACAACAGCCGGATAACTCCGGTGAGAATTACATTCTCAGTATAAATCATGTATACATGCAATCATAAAAACAATATAAAAGCATATAACAGATATGTCTAACATGTATTCAAATCAGAATATAAATCCATATCAAGAATAAATCCTATTCTAAACATGTACCATCATCAGGAACATATGTCATCATGTACCCTATTCAGGAACATAATCAACATAACTCGATATAAACTGTCAATTAGACTCATGACTTCACATTTAAGACTAGACTCAATCCTAGTCTAGGGATCGCGGTTTCCAGAAGTTAGCATTCCCATATCGACCAACAGTAATAGAAAAGACTCCAGTTCTATCCACGTCGATAGGGTATCGATCACCAGTAATAGAAGAAGCTCTTATTCTATCCACATCGATATAGTATCGATCACCAGTAATAGAAGAAACTCCAATTCTATCCACATCGATATGATATCGATCATCAGTAATAGTAGAGTTACGATTCTATCCACATCGATACAGTACCGATCACCAGTAATAGAAGAAGCCACATTTCTATCCACATCGATAGCCAATCATCCGGTGACAAACTTTGACACTATCGCCAATACACAATCTTGTGACATCGTGCAATGTGCCCGTGGCGATCCCACCACTATCAGGCACTTCTGTCACAAGATTACTCATCTAATATCTACTGTCTATAAATCAAGAGAACAAGTACATCAATCAAATCAATACAATAAGGTAAAGTATGTGATTTAGGGAAACTCGTGGCTAACCTCACTCGAGTTGTGCAATCCCAACTCAACATTAATTTATACCTTTATCTTCTCGCTCTGACGAAGACGAAGTCCTGAATTCAACTCTGTCCATTCTCAATCTGGTAATAACAATACCGAACAGACACAATATCAATATATAACTCAATTAAGAACCTGTTCTGATCAATACTCAAATCAACATACTATCTGATCAATGTCAATCGACATACAGTACAACAATACAATCTCAGTCAATCGTAAATCTGATCAATATCAATCTACTGAGGTTTCGACGACATAACAATACAGTCTCGATAACCCCGTAAATCCCAATAACTCAGAAATAATACCAGAACTCATAATCAATACCGGTATAACACATAATTTCAATGATAATACAAATCTGATATCGAATCTCAGTCAAATAGACTCCAAAATTCATAACAATTATATAACCAGTCTGTTTCTTAATCTGACTTTGATTCTATGATGTCTAACATGTCAAGAACATCATATATGAATTCTATTCAATTTTGACAACATCATAATTTCAAAACATATCAAAACGTAGTAAAACTTACGTCCAGTTGTTGCCTACGTCGATAGGAACACAGTATTGAAGTCGGATTCAAAATCGGACGGACGAATCGAAATCTAAAGGCGTAAGAATTCTTCAATTCTTTCTCGTGCTTCCTTTTCTTCGTTTGATATGAATTCTGAAGGCGTGATACGTATATATATATCTGGTGCATGTTAATGATACGTGTCATCATTCTCTATGATTTTCAGTCGGCGCTCGGGCAATTATAAACTACCGCTTGAGCGTTGAACACTCTGCCCGGTACTCGGCTTGTTATCCATTGGCGCTCGGGCGGTAATTTTCTACCGCTCGGGCGCCACAGGTTCTGCCCGAATGGTATTCTTATTGAACACTGGCGCTCGGGCGGTCATTTCCCACCGCTCGGTCCCCACCAGTTCTGTCCAAACATTGTACTTTTCATATGTTTTGCCCAGTCTGGTCTCGAAATGGCCCGGCTATAATCACCTCAGTTCATAATCAATAAATCATCTCAGATTACAATAATCAAATTCTCGGGCATTACATTTCTCCCCCCCCTAAGATACGATTTCGTTCTCGAAATCTTAGGTACAGAAACCAACAGAAAGCTCACCTCAATGAAACAATTCTGAAATCTCTGTCTCATCTCGGATTCTGTCTTTCCAATAGTTTCTTCGATATTCTAACTATTTTATTACACTTTCAACTGTAGAATAGTCTTCATTCTGAATTATCTTTCTTTTACTGATTCTGATTCCCGACTAGAGAAGTCATTTAAGAGTATAATATCAAAATTCTAGTCAAAATAACTTGTGATAGAATCAATCACAACTATTGGCTATACAACATCCGTATATACCAATCAACAACTCGATAGCAAATCAATATCATCATCTGTTAATCTTATTCAAGGATATATTCAGTCTTCGGCCTTCCATACCAACGGTCATCATCCGACGTCGGCTTATTTCATATTAATTTCCGAGCTATCTTCATTTGCTTCTGAATCAGTTTCATTTTCTTTATCAGATCTCTGATCCTATCAAATCCAATCTCAGGCACCACCGCAGTAGCATCCCCATACGAAGAAAATTCGCAGTTCTCATTGTACAATACCTCAACTAAAGCTATTTCGATATTCATCTGATAGCTATTATGGTACCATAATTCATAAAGTGACAATAAATCGTGTCAACTAGTGCTAGCATCCAGCACTACAGCTCCATAATTATCTTCCAATATCTGGATAGTACACTCTGACTATCTGTCAGTCGGTGAATAATATATGAAAGAGCTCATGGTATATTCTGCCCTAAGTATGAATTCAATCAAAATTCATAATCTAATATAGTCTACTGCTACATTCTGGTCAATCTAACCATTTCTTTGACATCGATCTTTGTCCTCTGGTCATGTTTGTACGTTATTTGGTACAAACAAATCAGTTAATAATATAAATTAAAGAAAAATACCTACATTGTATTCGGTTCTAACTATCTCTATCAATTCTTTTGTACAATTCTGAAACATTAGACCTCACAAGATAATCATTCTCATACAGTAAAAATCACATATCTGTCACTCTGATCACGTTCTGAACTGCTGTAATTCTCGAATTCAGCTCTGATTCGGTTTGAACCGTATATAATCTCAACGGTTCATAATAATCTATATCAAATACGAATTCAGAACACGAAACTATAGAATCACATTCGCAATATCACTAATCTATACTGATCTAGTAACTAAAAAAAATTTCAAGCAATTCAAAACAACCATCGGACAAGATAATCTACTAAAATCAAACGAAATGAATTTCTGACATTTCTGATCTTTCTGATATCGGTATCGTTCTCAATCACTGATCACAATCGCAACTGTGTCAGAATCAATCGGTATACTAACTTCAGATATCGCATACTTTGAATACAATCTGTTTCAAGCAGGATTCATATCTGAATAATTTCTATATATAATAATCACAGTTCTCAGAGTATTCAATACAATCTTCAGATATTCGATTTAATCAATTAAATGCTGAAATTATATCAAAATATCATAGATACAACGAGCATAAATCATCAGAATATCTCTGAACATACTGAAACCTGCCAAAGAGAAACACTACATCAGATGTAACTCCTGGTCGGTACTCTACTGATCTTTCAATTCTTTCAATTCATTCAGTGTCATTATGTACATTCAATATCATTCTGTACTGAATTCTAAAACAACAACCAATACCTGGTATCGACTCAATTCTGAAATTCATCTTTCTAATACAAGGCAAATCTGAAATCTTATTTAGGCAAATATCAGTCAACTCGTACCTCACTGGCAAATCTGCCAATGCTAGGCTCGATTTCAGTACATCTACTGAATACATAAGGATACCATCTGTTTCTTTCTGTAACTATCGAGTCATAGATGATCTAAATATCAAAGGAATTCGGGATCTAGAATCCTTACTGTGGAATTTTCACTTAGCCATATCTGGTCTGAATCTTATACTCTCCTAAAAGGAATCTATAATAGTTCTGTACTTGTTCAGCATATTAATATCAATAATGCGGTCAAATCAGAAAACACAAGTACATCATAATCTAACTCAATCTTATTCTCATCTTACTGTAGTATACGGTATTTCACAGAAATCTCCAATATCAATCTTTCTTTCCCAAAAATAAGAGAATCAATACTACAGTAAATACAGACCCAACAGGTACAGCATATATCAATGCAATTCAGTCAAAGATAATCGTAGAAAATGCATTAGTATATATCAATACATAAGCCACATAATCGTAAAAGATCAGTACCTGTTACTATATCATCAAGTGTGCCCTGGGTCTGTTCCTCGATCACCACACCCAGATGATCCAGCTCCCTGAAATCTGCGGGAAACTCTTTGTGGACAGACTCTTGCAAAATGTCCAAACTGTCGACAGATATGGCAACTACCAGTCACTCCCTGGCATTGCTCTGTGGGATGTCTTCCTCCGCACATTCTGCAGTAAACTCCAGTATAACTTGAGCTCGAACAACTGGAACTAGAGGAACCATTCCCTAACTTCTTGAATGGCTTCTTTCGAGCTTTCAGCAAATCTTGCTTTCCACTCGTGCTGCCGCGATCAAATCGGAGAGGGGATTGTTGTATCTGGGGTTGCATCGCACACACCCTTTTTAGTTGTCTAATCAGACTCGCCTCCGCTCTCTTCGCTCTACTCAAGGCATCAACAAAATGGTAAGGTCGCTGCATATTCATCAATGCAACTAGCTCCGAGTTCAATCCTCTGATGAAATGATCCGCTATAGCTTCATCATTCCCAATTACATGAGGAGCAAAACGCAGTAGAGTAGAGAATTTAGCAACATATCCTTCAATATTCAGTTGACCTTGTCTCAAATTCTCAAATTCTGCTTTCTTGTCCTCCCGGTACGAAACTGAGAAAAATCTTCGTTAAAATTCAGTTCTGAATATTTCCCACGAAATCACTGTACCTCTCTGTTCAAGCATTCTTTTACTTGTAATCCACCAACTCCTGGCAGTCTCTCGTAACTGGTGGAATATCAGTTTAATTCTCTGCTCATCTGAATAATCAAGTAAATCAAACAGTATTTCTATGTCATCAAACCAGTTCTCACAATCTTCAGACGTCTCGATACAACTCAGAATCGGCGGCTGAAATAACTGAAACTCTTCCAACTGTATTTCCATCTGAGTTTCTGATACATCTATCTGTTCAGTCGAAGTACTACCCCTTTCTGGAATTCTCCGTGGAGGTATATCTGCTTATCAAAACATTAGTACTCAAATACTACAAATCTGTTCCAATCTTTCTCTGATCATCTTACAGCTGATCAAGAATCAAATCTAATTTATACTCAATAATACATATTACCAATTCAAATCAGATAATTAGATAACATGTATTTTAAAGCAGTAAAGCATAATGTCATGCTAGCACACACAATGTAAGTCAACATTAAAATAAATCTCATGCTAGCAATCACATGAAAGGAAAGAAAACTCAATCTACCCCGCTCATTCTCTTCTATCTCAGTCTAAAGGATCTATCGTTCTCATACCACCTGTTGTGGGGACCCGGACGCTAATTCATTCCTTAATCGTCTTTAGGAGTAATTCAAACAATTATAATAAACAGGGTCTAAAATTTTTTTTTTAAATACAAAGTGGAAACGTAATGTAATTCAATTCAGATTACATACTAAACATAAACATATAAATCTTGTATTATCTACAAGAATTCAACTAGGTTCAACTATATATCAGTGCTGAATCCTAAATTGCTTCGAAGCCTGGATCTCCACGCTATCTAGTCCAGCCTCGTTCTCTTCTTGACCCTGATCCTATCCCACCTGTTGCCATGCACACATACAAACAAGACAACAGCCGGATAACTCCGGTGAGAATTACATTCTCAGTATAAATCATGTATACATGCAATCATAAAAACAATATAAAAGCATATAACAGATATGTCTAACATGTATTCAAATCAGAATATAAATCCATATCAAGAATAAATCCTATTCTAAACATGTACCATCATCAGGAACATAATTCATCATGTACCCTATTCAGGAACATTATCAACATAACTCGATATAAACTGTCAATTAGACTCATGACTACACATTTAAGACTAGACTCAATCCTAGTCTAGAGATCCCGGTTTCCAGAAGTTAGCATTCCCATATCGACAAACTGTAATAGAAAAGACTCCTGTTCTATCCACGTCGATAGGGTATCGATCACCAGTAATAGAAGAAGCTCTGATTCTATCCACATCGATATAGTATCGATGACCAGTAATAGAAGAAACTCCAATTCTATCCACATCGATATGATATCGATCATCAGTAATAGAAGAGTTACGATTCTATCCACATCGATACAGTACCGATCACCAGTAATAGAAGAAGCCACATTTCTATCCACATCGATAGCCAATCATCCGGTGACAAACTTTGACACTATCGCCAATACACAATCTTGTGACATCGTGCAATGTGCCCGTGGCGATCCCACCATTATCAGGCACTTCTGTCACAAGATTACTCATCTAATATCTACTGTCTATAAATCAAGAGAACAAGTACATCAATCAAATCAATACAATAAGGTAAAGTATGTGATTTAGGGAAACTCGTGGCTAACCTCACTCGAGTTGTGCAATCCCAACTCAACATTAATTTATACCTTTATCTTCTCGCTCTGACGAAGACGAAGTCCTGAATTCAACTCTGTCCATTCTCAATCTGGTAATAACAATACCGAACAGACACAATATCAATATATAACTCAATTAAGAACCTGTTCTGATCAATACTCAAATCAACATACTATCTGATCAATGTCAATCGACATACAGTACAACAATACAATCTCAGTCAATCGTAAATCTGATCAATATCAATCTACTGAGGTTTCGACGACATAACAATACAGTCTCGATAACCCCGTAAATCCCAATAACTCAGAAATAATACCAGAACTCATAATCAATACCGGTATAACACATAATTTCAATGATAATACAAATCTGATATCGAATCTCAGTCAAATAGACTCCAAAATTCATAACAATTATATAACCAGTCTGTTTCTTAATCTGACTTTGATTCTATGATGTCTAACATGTCAAGAACATCATATATGAATTCTATTCAATTTTGACAACATCATAATTTCAAAACATATCAAAACGTAGTAAAACTTACGTCCAGTTGTTGCCTACGTCGATAGGAACACAGTATTGAAGTCGGATTCAAAATCGGACGGACGAATCGAAATCTAAAGGCGTAAGAATTCTTCAATTCTTTCTCGTGCTTCCTTTTCTTCGTTTGATATGAATTCTGAAGGCGTGATACGTATATATATATCAGCTGCATGTTAATGATACGTGTCGTCATTCTCTATGATTTTCAGTCGGCGCTCGGGCGGTTATAAACTACCACTCGAGCGCCGAACACTCTGCCCGGTACTCGGCTTGTTATCCATTGGCGCTCGGGCGGTAATTTTCTACCGCTCGGGCGCCATAGGTTCTGCCGAATGGTATTCTTATTGAACACTGACGCTCGGGCGATCATTTCCCACCGCTCGTGCGCCACCAGTTCTTTCCAAACATTGTACTTTTCATATGTTTTGCCCAGTCTGGTCTCGAAATGGCCCGACTATAATCACCTCAGTTCATAATCAATAAATCATCTCAGATTACAATAATCAAATTCTCGGGCATTACAGCTGCATGGTATGACTATGAGATATGGCAGATAGATATCAAGACAGCCTTTATTAATTGGGATATTAAGGAAGAAATTTACATGTGTCAACCCGAAGGGTTTACATTTGTCGGAAGTGAGCATATGGTATGCAAACTTCAAAGATCTATTTATGGTCTAAAGCAGGCATCTAGGTGTTGGAACCTTAGATTCGATAGTACAATCAAAGAGTTTGGTTTTATTAAGAATCCTAAGGAACCCTGTGTGTATAAGAAGGTCAGTGGGAATGCTGTGACATTCTTGGTGCTTTATGTTGACGACATTCTACTCATTGGGAATGATGTAGGAATGTTGCAATCAACTAAGATATGGTAAGCGAGTAAGTTCTCGATGCAGGACTTGGGTGAAGCATCTTTTGTATTGGGAATACAGATCTATAGAGATAGATCAAAAAGATTGCTTGGTCTCACCCAGTCCACATACATTGATACCATCGTGAAGCGGTTCTCGATGGATGAGTCCAAGAGAGGACATCTACCAATGTGTCATGGCGTGTCCCTATCCAAGTCTATGTCTCCCAAGACTGATGCAGAGATAGCGGCGATGACACGCATTCCGTATGCATTTGCAATTGGTAGCATCATGTATGAGATGATATCTACACGTCCTGACGTGGCTTTCGCACTAAGTGTAGTGAGTAGATATCAATCGAACCCCGGTCTTCCACATTGGAAAGCTGTGAAAGACATCCTCAAGTATTTGAGAAGGACCAATGAATTGTTCTTGGTCTATGGGAGTGGGGAACTGAAATTGGAAGGCTATACCGACTCTAGCTTCCAAAGCGAAATCAATTACTCGAAGTCAACCTCTAGGTTAGTATTGATGCTCAATGGTGTTGCTGTCTCTTGGAAGAGTTCCATGCAAGACAGTACTGCGGATTCCACCACTGAGGCCTAATACATTGCTGCATCAGATGCAGCAAAAGAGGCTGTTTGGATAAGGAATTTCGTCCAAGAGTTGGACGTCGTTCCTATGGAGTTGCTCCTGTCCCTGTGTTGTGTGACAACACGGGAGCTATAGCTCAAGTAAAGGAGCCAAGGTCTCATCATAAGTCCAAACATATATTGAGAAAGTACCACATCCTCCGAGAGATTGTGGAAAGAGGAGATGTCTCGATAGACAAAGTCGGCTCCGCAGATAATGTTGCTGATCCACTAACTAAGCCTTTACCTGGACCATTATTCGAGAAGCATCGCGAATCGATGGGTTTGAAGCATATGGGTAGTTGGCTCTAGTACAAGTGGGAGATTGTTAGAGTAGGTGCACGTCGAGCCAAGTGTTGGCCGAGTGTTCACAATGAAACTCTATGTATAAACAGTCTTTATTTTAATAATATTTGAAATTCTTGTTTTGGCACTTCTTTATCTGTATACCATGCTAGTTGCATAGATAAAGTCCTTGAATATACAAATAGTAGAAAGAATATGAGATGCTCATATGATGAGTATCATGAAACTCATATTTGGAATACAGTATATTATAAACAGTTCCTAGTCGATTCAGCCGCCGCTAACAGTTCCTAAACTCATATTTGGGTACTATCAGACTTGAGTTCTGACTTTCTTATTATCAAGGAGTTGATAAGTAAGAATGGAGCAATTGGGGTATGCTCGTATATGGACATGTTTAGTCCGAATCACATGAAGATGTGAACCCACGGCTAGTTGTATCAATGAACCATTGAGGGCCACACAAGTGCTAGCTTTCTAGATCCCGTTGAGAAGTTAAAATAGTTCAATGTGTTGAACGATTTATAAAGGAGTTTATAAGCGTAAATAAAAATAGAAGTATGACTTCTATAAAGAGAATATAACATTTAATTTGAAGATGTGTTCCTAAATTAAAAGTTGGCCAAATAAATAATGTATTTGGAAATTGTGATTTTCATAAACATTATTATGGACTAAATTAAAATAATTCAAGTGTTGAATTAATTTAACACTAGTGGGCCTAGTAGAGTCCAAATAATTAAATTAATTCAAGTGTTGAATTAATTAAACTACATTGGGCCTTGTAGAGCCCAATTAGAAATAATTATTAAACTAATGAGCTTGAGTAAAATCAAGTAAAATTTTAAATGGACTCAAATATGTTTGAGACATTTAAAATAAAATTCCATGGGCCTTGTAATTGTTACAAGCCCAAGTAGAAAAGCATGCAAGGAAGGTGAAGAGTTGGGAGGCTACTTTTTCAATATCCAAGGCATGACATGCACATGCTTATTTTTAACTTTTCACACAACCAAGAAAAAGCTTCCCCTTCTCTCCCATGATGAATAGTGGCCGAAAATTACAACCAAAAATTCTCCCAATATTTCTTTCTTCAATTGTTGAGGAAATCCTACACTTCTCTTTAAAAAATCCTCTTATTTTTCTAGTGCAAAATAAGAGGGGTTCTGGCTAATTGGTGGTGGGCCTAATTTTGGAGAAAGAGAGCTTGAAGATTGTCTTGCCATCAAGAGCTTAGTTGTATATCAAATAAGTTGGAGCCAACATCAATCCATTGTGATTGATAGATATATCTTCTAAACACAGTATGAATGTCATATTTTGTGTTTTTGTATTTGCTACACATCTTAGTAGAGGTGTTCGGTTTTCGCTTCTTGAAAATAAAATTTTGAACTTCCGTTGCGTATTTGAACACCTAAAATCGATCCCTTTTCAGAAAAATGTATAAAGATTTGAAAAGACAGTTTTGGTGGAAACAGATGAAAGCTTATATTGCTGAGTTTGTATCAAAATGTCTGAATTGCCAGCAGGTGAAGGCCGAGAGAAAGAAACCAGGAGGATTATTACAGAGTTTGTCCATTCCTGAATGGAAACGGGATCACATTTTCATGCATTTTGTGACGAAATTACCGCGTTCCTCCCGAGGTTGTGATGCGATTTGGGTCGTGATTGACAGATTGACCAAATCAACATGCTTTATTCCGTACAAGATGACGTACAGACATGACCAGATGGCAGAGATCTATGTCAGAGAGGTGGTCAGATTGCACGGAGTGCCGAAGTCGATTGTTTCAGACCGTGATCCTCGGTTTACTTCACACTTTTGGCAGAGTTTGCAGCAGGCTTTAGGTACGAAGTTACATCTGAGTACCGCATATCATCCATAGACCGACGGACAGTCAGAGCGGACTATCTAGACACTGGAAGATATGCTGAGAGCTGTAGTGCTTGATTTTAGCACTACTTGGCAAGATGCATTGCCACTTTGTGAGTTCTCGTACAACAACAGCTATCAGACGAGTATTGAGATGGCTCTTTTTGTGGCGTTGTACGGAAAGAAGTGCAGATCCCCTCTGTATTGGGATGATATCTCTAAGGTTCATGAGATTGGACCTGACATGATCAGAGATATGACTGAGAAAGTGAAGCAGATACAGAAAAGAATGAAGGCAGCTCAAGACAGACATGCCAAATATGCCAATGTTCGACGTAGACCATTGGTATTTGAGGCAGGAGACCGAGTATTCTTAAAGATTTCACCTTTCAGAGGAGTTGTCAGATTTGGCAAGAAAGGAAAATTGTCTCCACGATATATTGGGTCTTATGAGATTCTCGAGAAAATAGGAGATCGTGCCTATCGACTCTCCTTACCGCCTTCTTTATATGGGATACACGATGTCTTTCATGTATCATTATTGAGGAAATATCTCTCTGATGTTTCACATGTTATTCAGCCAGATGAGGCCGAACTGGACGAGACACTGAGTTATTTCGAGAAGCCGATTCAGATTCTCGATCGAAAGGAAAAGCAACTCAGAATGAAGACTATTCCGCTTGTGAAATTTCAGGAGAGTCGTCATGGCATCGAAGAAGCGACCTGGGAACAGAGGCAAACATGAGACAGAGGTTCCCATATTTATTTCACTGATGTGAGTCTTCTATTCAGCTTCTGTTATATATTTCTTTCTTATATGATTTGATTGCCTGTGATTTCGGGGACGAAATCGTATCTTAGGGGGGGAGAAATGTAATGCCCGAGATTTTCATTCTATTAATCTGAGATTATTGATTATGAACTGATGTGATTATAGCCGGGCCATTCCGAGAACAGATTGGACAAAGCATATGAATGGTGCGATTGTTGGACAGAACTATTGGTGCTCAGCAAGGATGGTTCTTGGTCTGGCGCCCGAGCGGTAGTTTTTGACCGCCCGAGCGCCAGTGTTCAATAGAAATATGCTTCGGACAGAAGATGTGGCGCCCGGGCGGTAGTTTTTGACCGCCCGGGCGCCAATGATTAATTGTGCGGACAGAACATTCCGCACCCGGCCGGTAATTCTCGACCGCCCGAGCGTCGCCTAGAAGTTGTGAAAAAGGGTGACACGTATCATTAACATGCAACTGATATATATATATATATATATATGTATCATTCCTTCAAATTCAGAAAGAAACAAAGAAAAGGAACGAGAAAGGCTGGCGAAAATCCTTACGCCTTTATATTTCAATCCGTCCGTTAGATTTTAAATCCGACTTCAATACTGAGTTCCTATCAACGCAGGCTTCAACTGGACGTAAGTTTTGTTACGTTTTGTTATCATTTTAAATTATGATAATACCAGAATCAGATATGATTCATATATATTGTTCTTGCGAGAACAGACATTGTATAATCAAAACCGGATTGAGAAACAGATATCGTATGAAATGGTTATGAATTTCAGAGTTGATTTGATTGAGATTGATATCAGATTTGTATCGTTCGTGATTATGAATTGTGGGAATTGATATCTGATTGATTTATATTGCTGGGTATATTGAGATTGTACAGTTATGCTGTTGAAACAGAATTTGATTGAGTTTTGATTATATCCAGTATTGATTAAGTGGGGTATTGATATTGTATTCCTCGTTGTTGTAATTGTCAGATTGAGTATTGACAGATTTGAGTTCGAGACTTCGACAGATTAAGACTGAAAGAAAGAAAGGTATAAATCAATGTTGATTCGGGATTGCACAAATCGAGTTAGATTAACTGGAGTTTCCCAAAATCACATACTGAATGATTATTGCATTGATATTTGCAATTCTTGATATTGATATGCTTAGTCTATTGATCTATAGTAAAGCATGAGTTAGAGTTGGGCAGATCCGTCTAGTCTTTGGCTGAATCGCCATGGCAGAACCGCCAAGTCACTGGACTTTTGGATATATATCGATATACTGAGGAGAAGACCGACTCCTATTGCAGATCTTCGATATAGACAACCAAAGTCTGGGACTAAGAACGTACCACCATCTAGCTGGGGTAAAGTAGATGGGAGAACATTGCGTTCTTATTCAGATCGGGATCCCTAGATTAGAAATGAGTCGAGTATGAGATGATGAGTCTAGAGTTGATTTACAGTTTTATATCGATACATATCTTTCAGATTTGATACATGCTATTGATATGTGTTTCATGCTTTTATGTATATGTTTTTATATGACTGCATGTTTACATTGTTTATACTGGGATGTTTTTCTCACTGGAGTTATCCAGCTGTTGTCTTGTTTGTATGTGTGCATGACAACAGGTGGGACAAGATCAGGGTCATGAAGAGAATGAGAGATTCAGGATTAGCGTGGAGATCCGGACTTAGAATAGCTTGACTTTCAGTACTTGATGTAGTGGCTGAACTCTAGTTGCGATAAACATATGTTGTACATGATTTGTACTTTATGTTGACATTTATATAAGATTGATTTCTTTACGTTTCCGCATTTGTATTTAAAAAAAATATATTTAGACCCAGATTAATTAAATGATCCTAATAATGATTAAAAAGAGGGATTAGGTTCGGGTCCCCACATACTACAACTAAATAAATTATTTAAAATGCCCCATCCTTAACCTAAAATAAAATACCACATTTTAAAATTGCCAAAATCGTCACCGATCTCTTTTCCTCGATCCCGCATCGAATAAATTCAATTGGATAAATCATGCATCGCTAAGAAATCAATTTAAACGTAAATAAATGATTTAACAATTAAATAAATGCATGTGATTTACGTGTACTGATTTTGGGCTCTACAATTAGGATGTCCTAAGAGGAATGAAATATATTGGTATTAGCGATTTTTATGGGAAAGTAAGTTATTTGATGGGACAAATAACTGAAGAAGAAAATCGGTAAATGAAATTCGTTTATATTAGGTTATTGGACATAAACTTATTGAAGTAATGTTATGAAGGAGTCGAGAAAAAAAAATTAGAATATCAGAAATTGTATAATTATTTTAAGATTCAATTTATATTATTTGAGAAAATTATTATTTGGGGATTATACGAGGTAATTGTGAAACTTGGGGAAGTAAGTTAAGAGAAAAAATTTCATTTTGGGTTGACATTGCGATTGCTATGATTTCTATGTTCCAGAAACCTCTGTTTTTAAACTTTGTCACTAAACTTTATAAGGATGGATTCATTTGGGGAAATGTTTAAAGTTATTAAGAAACAACTCGTAGTGTCATAAAATAGTTAATTCTTTTGAGATTAGGATATTTGGAATCAAAGTTCTAATTGGTGATCGAGTATAGTTGTTAGTATGAGACAATTATTTTGGGACCAATTGGAAATATGCATTGGGATTATGTAGTAAGTTTTAGTAGATAAATAATTTATGATTTTATGGATACTAGGTTCTGTGTTGAGATTTATGGTAATAGATAGAACTGAAGCGTCATGGATCAATTTTCGAGTTCAAATATAGGAAAGATTACTTTTAAGTCAATGATTTACCTTGCGAATATTAATTTTGGATTTTAAGAACGCTAAACATTTAAATTGGGATATGTAGGACCTTGAATTATCTTGACTACAATAAGTTAAGAAATGACATTTCCGGGATAAGGAAATTACTCTATCTTTTGGGATAAAAAATAGATAACTACCTTACGTAAAACAAGTCGCAAAACAAAGATGGGCGTCGAGGAAAGAGTAGGACAATAAGTTTTGTATTTATATGATACTAAGAGTAAATTATATTGAAAGGTGAAAAAAGTTTTTCTTCCATAGGGCATTAAGATTTTAATAAGTGTAAGGTCATAGGACATTAACTTGAATTCCGAGGTTTCATATAAGTGTTCAATTTGATAGTGAGATTTAGAATCAAATCATGATATGGAATTCGTGGCTCGGTAGACTTGAATCGTTTAAGTACTTGGAGTGCTTGGGATTTAGAAAACAAATTGGTGATAGGGTTAAAGATAATATGTTTGGCATATATAGAAATGAGGTTTTAGTAAGTACCAGTCTGTAACGTCCCGAAATTTGAAGGTCCATGTGAACCACATGCATGAAAGTTATCTTATTTCCTATGTATTTAAATTAAATTGTTTTAATTGCATTAATAAAATATGGTGTACATGTTTACATGGTTAAAATATGGTTTTCAATTAGAATGCGTAAAACTGTGTTTTAAAGGTAACTTAAAACACGATCGAGGAACGAAGATCGGGGATCCATATGAGAAAAAATATTTTTATTAAATAATTATTTTTATTTTTTTAAATTATAGTATATTTTAAATGGTATTTTCGAAAATGGCAACTTTTGGAGCGTTTTTGCGCGTCGAGTCGTATTTTTAAACAGAATTTGATTTTCGATGAAAATATGAACTTTTTGAGAACTAGGCTAATAATTTCACAAACTTTCTTAAACAAAATATTTTAAATATTCACTAATGGGCTTAATGTCCTATTATACTATAATTATTGGGTCTAAGCTTGCACTTATGTTTTAATTAAAATAAAAGGCCCTAAACCCTACCCCAGCCTCCGCAAAACTCACTCCCCACCCCATGGAATGGAAGTAGGACTCTTCTTCACCATCAACAGCACACACCACACAAAATTCTTGAAGGAAATCCATGAAAGTTGAAGGAAAAATCAGCAAGGTTGCATCCCTCGTCTCCCCGTCGACGTTCTTTGCATCGCAAGCCGTTTTTCGTGCATAATAAATGAAAAGGTACGCCTTAACTTTATTTCAAACATCTTTCACACTTTATTATATGTATTTAATTATCCTTGCATGAAAAACATGATACACGTATTTTATTTTCGTTTTTTGACATGCCATGGCCAAAAACTCATATTTTAATGGTCCAAATCTCTTGTTAATGGTGCATAAAGGGGATGCCATGCTAGGGCAATAAAAAGAGATGAATTTCATAGGGTTTAGGAGGCTAGACACGGTTGCACAAGGGCTGAACATGAAGGGTACCTAGCTTGCCCGAAAATAAGAGTCCTAGTGGCTAAGGGGTCTTCAACTATGAGTCCTTCTTGTTTACGGTTCCTAGCTAATGTTAGAGCATGACTAGGAGACCTAAGAGGGCTGCATGAGGGTCCTAAGATGGCTGCACGAGGGTTGGATCGAAGGGCAAGGAGGATCGCACGAGTTGAGGGAGTCGCGTGCATGCATTGTTGACGGATGGAAGGTCTGTGTAACGTACCGTATTTTGAACTTCTTGAAATTTGCGGAAAAATAAAATTTTCTTAAATATAAAATAAACTTTCAAATTGTGATAAAAAATAAACTGTCCAACCAAAAGTATTTGCAATAAGATAGATCACATATAAAGTTTGCTAGAGAAAAATACTTGTTTAAACATCATAAACAAAAACATAAATCAGAGTAGTTGAAGCATTGCATAAAAACTTTAAAATATGGGCGGTCATCGGGTTTAGCCTCCCGCTCAGTCCAAGCCAGCTCACTGGTCCTCCCCTCCCGTCTCGTCTAATTCATCCTCACGTGCATCGTTCAAGTTTAGTGAGTCTAAAGACTCAACATACATAAAATGGAAATAACATGAAATACATAATAAAATCATATGCACCTTTAAAATAAGACGTACATACTTGAAACTTGAATGTAATAGCATAAACGTACTTGAAACATGAACGTAGTAGCATAAACGTAGATGTGTCATCATCATAAAAATTTTCTTAAACATACTTGCATCATACATGCTTGAGCATACATAACATCATTTTGCGTAGAGATATATTTCAAAGCAAGTGACCCATACATAAATACGCCTGATCAGACTAAACCATAGTACTGGGCTGGTAGGGAAAGTCCACTACCACATACATGAGATCTCCGTTCATAATTTAACGGGTTGATTGGTCCCTGGTCATACTTTACCGCTTTTCAATCCTGATCTAAACCCGGTCATACTTTACAGGGGTGAAGATGTCCTCGGCCACGTTCACCGACTTCCAAACCCGTTCATAATTTGTTCACAAGACATTTACCATACCTCAAAAACTTAAAATATTTTCTTTTGCACGTCGAACATACTTACTTGGCGTTGAGGGATTCGTTGGATCTCGCTTGGGACCACTGCTGCACATACTAACATGAATTTGAATCCTTATCTAGTATAACTTAGACGTATAGTCATGCTCACAGCCAAAAATGACAAAACATTCTAAATCTCTCGGGCATTGACCTCGTTTAATAATTGTACAAAATCATAACATCAACCCCCGAAACAATTCCTAAAAAAAATAATTTTTTTTTAGATATTATTTTTTTAAAGGGACAGGTCCCTTGGGTCCGTGTTGGGGTCCGTGTAGATGCTGAAAATCGCATTTTGAAGGAAAAATCGATACGAACTCCGTGCCGGGGTCCGGGAAAGGTTCCGGGTACCCTCTGGACTTGCAAACTTGCGAAAATTCAATAACTTATTGATTCATTCTTCCAATCCAAGCCTATGGACCATGAACTAACACCTCGAGACTCATCCTAGGATGCTATTACATTGATTCAAACCCGTAAAAACACTACAAACGTCCCCAAGCATCAATAAGCACTTCAATACAACAATAACCCGTAATTCGACATCATTTAGCTTCCTACCACTTTTATTACATTCCAAGCCATTTCCGACCCAAACGAACCACCAAATAACACCTAGATACATCCCATAACATATCTAAATGCAGTAGCACAAGCCCGGCGGTGCCCAACGAAGCCTGCAACAATAAAACTTCTAGAACACATCAAGAACGTATTTTCAGAAAATGCAGTTTGAGCAGTCCCACGAAAACGATCATAACTCACTCATTTCTTATCCAAATGTTTTGAATTTACTGTCAAATCGCAGTAATTAAAATGACAGCAAATTTGTGTTTTGAGATCCAAAAACAGTTTCAAAAGTGATCCAACAATATTTTCTCAAACTTCTTAATAACATACACATGTTTTTCAAACAATAAACATAAAAATCATTACCATGACAATATCGATGCAAGAATGAAAGAATATACATGCCTTTTGATAATTAACGTTACCAAAACGACGACGCCGAAACGGGAAGGATGCGAGAGACGATCCGGGACGAACTTGGCGCTATTTTTTTCCAATAAACCAACGTGAAATCTCAGAATCTGTAGGGGAAGGGTGATATGGAGGCTGCTGAAAATGAGAACTCAAGAACCCTACTCTCCTTCAAAGGTGAACGTGTAAGTGTGTGTGTGCGTGTGTTTTAATAGATCAGGGGTAGAATTTGTTTAATTAATAATTATCAACTAATTAAAATTCTAACCCACTATTACTATACTAATAACCCCATACAAAATTATATTACAAAATTAAAAATGCTGATAAAAATGTTAATTCCCACCAATTAAATAAAGTCTTTTAATTTAAAATAAAATGCACCATTGATAAACTTTAAAAATTTTAAAATCTTAAAATCATCTAATAATTAAATTAAGCTTTAAAAATGCTAAAAACTTAATAAATCATTTAAAATTTCTCATTCTTAACTTAAAATAAAATACCACATTTTAAAATTGCCAAAATCGTCGCCCGTTTCTTTTCCTTGATCCCGCATCGAATAATCGCCTGAAACATGAAACTCAAGAAACAAGTAACGTGCATCACATAAGCATAATTAATTTAAAATAATACATTTGAATAAATCATGCATCGCTAAGAAATAAATTTAAAATTAAACAAATGATTTAACAATTAAATAAATGCAAGGGTTTTACGTATACTGATTTTGGGCTCTATCGTCTGAGGCTTCGAGTCTTCTAGGCTCAGTCCAGTAGGGTCATTAAGGTTCGGTCAGGGTCCTAGGAGGGTCTGGTTGGTTTGGTTAAGGGCTAGGGCAAAAGGGTGCAAGGTTAGTCAAGCTAGAATTTTGAAGTATAAGTGCAGAATATTCAATAGCTTCCTAGGCTTGTGCAATGGTCTTGATTGGCTTTATTTGCATTGAATATGGTTTATTTAGGTATTATTAAGCTTTGGTGCAAATTTGGTAAAATTTGGGAAAGTTACGAGTCAATACGAGTCAAAACCGAGATGTACGTCTAAGTTTAAAAAAAGTCGATAATTCTATCAAAAAGCTAAGTTCTAAGCTTAAGAAATATTTATGGAAGTGTTTTAAGGTTATATGTTAAGTTTCAAATGATTTGGGACGTCGTTTTGACGTCTAACGATAAATACAAAAATTTATGCTTCTAGGGGTAAAACAGTTATTTTCCACCTGAAAAATGTTAGACGTCCTGGCAGTGCTCTGAATGTTGTAATATATGCCAAAATGTTTATTTTAAATGTTTTTGGAATTTTATGATGAAACGTTAAAGATGAAAGATGTGTTGCATGCTTGGTTTAAAAGAAAAATGATATATATATGCATTAATTTTTATAAGTGATGAAAATATTAACGTTGGAGGAGGTGAGGTAATTGTGACTAATATGATGATTTCATTGGAGATATCGTGAGGGAAAAGGCCTCAGAGGGAGCCCATTTATGGGAGAAGGCCCAGAGAGAACCCGACGATCGTATTTCCATCGACATGATATGATGATTTGTAAGTCCAAGGCTCAGTTGACGGGTTGCAGTGTCGCTGATGTCCCTGCCGCCCAATACTATTGTTACACGTCGGTAGATCCATTGACTTTCAGCTGATACGAAAGTCACAATTAACGATCGAAAAGGAAAATGTTTATGATGAAAGGAAAATTTTTTATGTTTATGCTTGTTAATAAAAAGCTATTTTAAGTAAAAGTATTTTCACTATTGTATGTGGATGTATATATGTTTCTCATGAAAATTGCGGGGCGTGCCAGGCACGTTGTCGAGCCAAATGTGAAACGATCTGACTCCTTTGACCAAACATTCTATGTTTCGATTCGGTCGTAAGTTCTAACTCTTTCGAAATGGCTCAAAAGCGCAAACACAAAATGAGGAATATGACCAAATTACAGGAGGAATCCATTAACAACATCAAATATAATTATGTTGTTATGAATTTGATCCACATTTTTACAGGAAAGTTGAAGAAATATGTGAAAAATTCAAATAATTGACTGCTGGAAATTGATATAAACAGGCATAGAATTTATTGAATTCTGTAGAGCTTTGCTATAGCTTTTGTTGGATGTGTTTGTCGTGTCTTTTTCTTATTCTTCCTTCCTGTTTAGTTCAACTTCACTGAGCAGTTCCGCCATATTCGACGATCACCCATGATGCATCGTGGATCAACTCCTCCATCGTGCTTTTTCTCGGACCAACTGTATTCCTTCCCCAACAGACCCAAAGTCGGATATTCCTCCAAACGACGATTTTCACCTGCTTGAGAACTCTCTGAACCCTGGCCTTGGTCTTCAGACAGCTTAGTTTCAGTTCCCTTAAGTTTATCATATTTTGGTGATTTATTCTCTTCCTTTGAAGACTTCCTCCATTCCCTTATTTCTGTCATAAAGTCCATCAAAACATCAGTAAAGGCTTTGGTCATTTTGTTGAGATCACCATGGATTTTTTTATCCATGGAAAACATAATGTTTGCTAGAAGTCCCTAACCACCAGAAAATGAAATTCCTTCCTTCACAGCTTCTTTTTCGAACCTGTGTACTAGTTGTTCCACTGATTTTCCGTCTGTATCAGTTTCTTCTTTCTACGAGCGATGACCTTTCCCCTTTGATGGATGAATTCCTTCATTCTTCTCGGTACGCTTTGGAGGCATTGTGTCCCACCAGGCGTGCCAATTTGTTTCTCATGAAAATTGTGGGGCGTTCCAGGCACGTGATCGTGCCAAATGTGAAATTATCTTACTCCTTTAACCAAATGTTGTAAGTCTCGATTCGGTCATAAGTTCTAACTCCTTCGAAATGGCTCTCAAGGGCAAACACAAAATGACGAATATGCGACATTACAATTGGAATTGATTAACAACATCAAATATAATTGTGTTGCTATGAACTTAATAAAAATTTTTACTAGAAAGTTGAAGGAATATGTAAAAAATTCAAATACTCGACTGCTGGAAATTGAAATAAATAGACATATAATTGAGAGAATCCTGCAGAGCTTTGTCGTAGCTTTTGTTGGATGTGTTTGTCCTGTCTTTTTCTGATTCTTCCTTCCTGTTTTGTTCAACTCCACTGAGAAATTCCAGCCATATTCCACGATCACCCATGATGCTTCGTGGATCAACTCCTCGATCGTGCTTTTTCTCGGACCAACTATATTTCTCCTGGACTTAGTACCATTTGGGCCTTCATGTCTGATGGGTTTTTATTTTCATTGAACTTCAAAGATTTGGGCTAAACAATATGTATTACTTGTTATTATGGTTAAAGTTTTCTGAGTCAATATACTAACTAGGTGTGATTGATGTATGTGAGCTTGATGTTGATGTTAGTGAGGATTTGATGGTTGATCTTGCTGGACTGAAGGTGCACACAACCCAAGGACAAGCACTTGTTTTCGGCACATACGTTTATGATTTACGTTTATGACTTATGATGATTTTGATAAGGTTTGGAGAGGGTGTTAGAGTTAAGTTATTTTTGAAAATTTTGAAGTTAGGTTTGGTTGACGATTAATGATTTTATGCTTTGAATTTTTTTCCTTTGAGTTTCAAATAATAGTTGGTTGATTTATTTTTAAATTGTGCAAGAGGATTTTTAAAAATGTATTTATATATAGGTATAGTCTGGCCGAAGCTTTTAAAAAAAATTTCTAGTATATTTTAAAGAAAAACGAGTAGTAGACGTTTCAGTTGGTATCAGATCAATGTTCTTGCAAAGGGTTGTGCCACCACCAGTCCGGAGAGCTCAGTCGTCAAGCCTCAAGATTGTAAGATTATATGTTTTAAATGTTATCACATGCATGATTACATGGTCTATATGTAATGCCTGAGATTTTATACCGTGTTAAATTACGATTATTGATTGTTAATCGAGATAATTATGAAAGGGCTAACCGAGACACGAAATGAAATCGCGTGTGAAAATTGATGTGCGAGGACAGTTGTTGTGGGGACCCGGACGCTAATCATGTTCTTAATCATCATTGGGACTAATTAATCAATTATAAAACAGGGTCTAAATTTTTTTTTTTAAATGTGGAACGTAGTGAAATAAAACATATATACATCTCAGTATAAAAGTACAAGTCCTGTACTACATACATTTATTCAACTAAGGTTTAACAGCTAATATCAAGTGTCCAACCCTATCTCTAATCCATGTCCGGAGCCTCCACTCTAGTCACGATCTCTCTTCATCTTCTCAACCCTGAACATGTCCCACCTGTTGTCATGCACACATACAAAACAAGAAAACAGCCGGATAACTCCGGTGAGAATAAATCCCAGTATAAATAATGTATACATGCAGTTAACTGAATTAACATAAAAGCATGAATTATATCTTATCACATGTAGCATAATCAAACAACATGTATCAATACCAGTCTGTAAATAAAACATGAATCGTAATCTACGAACCATAAATCAATACGGATCTGTAAATCAAGTTCTAGTCTCGATATCTAAGACTCGACTCATCTCTCATTCTAATCTAGGGATCCCGATCTAATTTAGACTTTGGTATGCTGTATCGAATGTCTACAATAGACGTCGATCTACATCTAAGCCATCAATACACCGTAAGTCTAGAGTCTACGCGGTTCTGACAAAGACTCGGCGGTTCTGCCCTAGCTAGGCTGGTCTGCCCTAGACTCAAACTCTGACTCTGCTATAATTCAATAGACTAAACATAACAATCTGATAATCTGCAAATATCAATGCAATAAAGTAAAGTATGTGATTTTGGGAAACTCAAGTCAAACCTAACTCGAGTTGTGCAATCCCGAATCAACATTTATTTATACCTTTATCTTCACGATCTGATGAAGACGAAGTCTCGTATTCCAATCTGTCCATACCCAGTCTGGCAATGACAATCGCATAAATACAATATCAATATATAAATCAATTCAAGACTTGTTCTGATCAATACTCAAATCAATACATAATCTGATCCATATCTGAACAAGGCACAATCTAATTCATATCAACGATATCACGATCAAACGAAATCATTACTGAATCTGATCAATCTAAATCAACTGATGTTTCGACGGCATAACGATACAGTCTCGATAACCCCGTCAATCTCAACATCACAGAGATACTACCAGAATTCACAATCAGTATCAATACAATTCATAATCTTAATATCGGTACACTTAATATCAGTAATAACACAACTCTGATATCAAATCTCAATCAATATCTTTCAAAAATCATAACAATTGTATAAACAATCTATTCTTTAATCTGACTTCAATTATACAATGTCTACTGTAGCAGAAACACTATATCTGATTCATATTCAATTCTGAAAATATCATAATTTCAAATCATGTCTAAACGTAACAAAACTTACGTCCAGTTGTAGCCTGCGTCGATAGGAACACAGTACTGAAGTCGGATTCAAAAACAGACGGGCGGATCTCGTAAAAATCAAAATTCTATCATTTGGACCCCTTTTTCCCTTTCCTCGCTTCTCTCTCGATTTCTTCTGAAGATTAACGTTTGTATGTATATATATATATATATATATATACACGTCGCTCATACAAACCAAGTGGCAATCTTACGTTTTGCTTGCCACGCGCATATGCGCGCCCAAAATCCGCGCATATGCGCCGGAAGCACTGTCCGGCTCCTAGACTACTCGCGCATATGCGCGCACTGACGTCTCGCATATGCGCGAGACCTACTGTCTCCGCATAAATCCTGCACATCGCCTCGCGCATATGCGCGACTCATCTCCGCGCATATGCGCGAGACTCTCTGGAGTTACTCGCATAGGCTTTGCGCATATGCGCGACATCTTCCGGGCAGATGCGCGAGGTCTTCTGCCTGTTTGGTGCATGTGCGCGCATCCGGTCGCGCATGTGCGCCGATGCTACTGTCCTCGCACATCAATTTTCACACGCGATCTCATTTCGTGTCTCGATTAGCCCTTTCATAATTATCTCGATTAACAATCAATAATCGTAATTTAACACGGTATAAAATCTCGGGCATTACACTATACGTTTAAGCTACATGATTAAACAATTTTTGAAGTTAAACGGAATTTATGTTCAAGTTTGCTTGATAAATGATTTTTTTATGATTAGACCTGCATCGTTGCATGATTTTTTTAAAGGTAAAAGATTAGATGCTCTATAATTTTTGCGCATATTACGATATGAAATAAGAAATTGTATGATTTCTATGCATGCTGGCTTTGTGGTGGAATTGGACATGTGTAAGAATTTTTTTAATGGGACTTAGGAAATGTTGAAAGTGATTGGACTATATTATTTTTGGGTTTTAGTACTGATGTTCTGCTTGTGTGGTCATAAGTTAATAATGATGATTATGAATATTTTTAGAACATGTAGATTTTCTAAGAAAATACTGATGATTCATGGTTAGTAGTTGAGTTAATTTTAGGGAATTACACATAAGGAATAATGTTTCGAAGACTGCGTTGATCATTACAATTATGAAAAGGCATAATTTGATATTTTAAGTTTTGATGAAAAGGTAAGATTGGTTATGAGAATTGATTTTTGGTTAATAAGCTTAAAATTATTTAAATTTATGTTACGGGAAACCTATAGAAGAGAATTAAGAATGCTAAGAACTTTTGGGTTAATTGTAGAATTTTCAAAATTTAGGATCAATTGGATAATATTCGATGAAAGTAGGAAATTTTTTTGAATTGTTAAGAATTTGAGGGCATGTATGGCACTTTTCGAAAACCTGGGGGCCAAATTGCAAAATTCAAAAACTTAGAGTGCCTAATTGTACTTGGCCGAGGATTCAAGGATTAATCCAAAATATTTAATGGTCCAGGGATTGAATTTGCGATAACCAAAATTTCAAGGGCAAAATCTGGAATTTTTAAAAATTCAGGGAATAAGTTGCAAGTTATAAAAAGTCTAGTGGTTGTTTTGCAAATATTAGGTAGATAGGGGTTGTCTTCGCAATTTCTAGAATTATAGGGGTTGAAACAATGATTTCCAAAATTTTGGGGTCCTAATTGATATAATGTGAATTTCATGAGGTTAAGATATAAATCGTCGGAAGTATTGTGACTAAATGGTAAGAATTCGAGTTCCTAGGGGATGGAAGCACAACTTTCGAAAATTATGTCGGGTGAAATGGTGAATTTTAGAGGAAAATAGGAATTAATTTTGCAATTGTTAAGAAATTTAGGGACTAGTTTAGCAATAAGTGAGAATTAAATGGTTTAAATGATAGAAAATTCCGATGATTACGGTTTGAAGGGATATTTAGAACCTTAAAATATCTGGATTATAATGCTGTAAGGAATGATAATTAAGAGTCTTGTAGAATGAATAAATATTGGGTTTGAAAATCTAAGAGTTAATGGAATAATGTTGTGACAAATTAATAATTTAGACTGAGGACAATCTAAGTTAAAGTTGATCAATTAGTTAAGTTTAGGGATGAAAAGTTTATGTATAAAATTTGGGAAGAAAATAGTTTTGAATTCATTCTTGTTAAAAACGCTTCATGGTTTAATTATTAAGTAATTAATTCGAAATGCTCGGGTTTATATCTAAGAAAAATATTAGAAGTCAAATTTATGCTTACATGATATTCCGGGATAAGCTCGAGTCAATAAAGGTAAGAGAAAGTCAAAATCGAGAATTTTTTTTGAGCCATTAAGAATTTGGTTCTAAAATCTCTTAACTTGAACTACATAAATGCTAATATTGGGATTTAAAGCCTTAGCATACATTGACTCAATAAATTTAAGAAATGATGCTATTGGGATTTTAATGTTGAAAAATATTAAGTTGATGAACATCTTGGATATATTATAAAGAAAGTAAGATACAACAAATTTGGACAACCATTTCTAATACTAGGAACTGTGAGAAATGTTGAAATTCGAGGCTATAGTAAAATAAAACTAAGTCACCATAGGTCGTTTTAAGTCGTGATTCGCAAACGAGGATTTAGAAGGTAAATTTAATTAGGATTGAGAGACATAAAGACAACCTAAAACTTATTTTATCAGAGAAGCGCAGTGAAAGCATTGATTATTGAGATACTAGAATTAAGAGTCAAAACTTTTTGTTTATCGAGGATAAATGAATTTTGGGACGAAATTCAATTTAAGAGGGGTAGATTGTAACTCCCCGAAAATTTGAAGTTCCACGTGAACCACATAGATACAAATTATCAAATTTCCTATGTTTTTTTTAATTAAATTGTTTTAATTGCATGAATTAAATATGGTGTGCATGTTTACATGTTTAAAATATACTTTTCAATTAGAATGCATAAAATTGTTTTTAAAGGTTATTTAAGACGCGATCGAGGAATGTAGGCAGGGGATCCATATGAGGGACAATATTTTTATTAAATAATTAAATTTTATTGTTTAAAGTATAGCATATTTTAAATGGTATTTCTGAAAATAACAACTTTTGGGGTGTTTTTGCGCCGAGTCGTATTTTTAAACGATACTCTATGAAAATATGAACTTTTTTAGAACTCTGCTAATAATTTAACAAACCTTCCTAAACAAAATATTTTAAATATTCACTAATGGGCTTAATGGCCAATTATACTATGATTAATGGGCCTAAGCTTGCACTTATGTTTTAATTAAAATAAAAGGCCCTAAACCCTACCCCAGCCTCCACAAAACTCACTCCCCACCCCATGGAATTGTAGTAGGACTTTCTTCTCCATCAGCAACACACACCACACGAAATTCTTGAAGGAAATCCATGAAAGTTGAAGGAAAAATCAGCAATGTTGCATCCCTCGTCTCTCCGCCGACGTTCTTTGCATCGCAAGCCATTTTTCGTGCATAATAAACGCAAAGGCACACCTTAACAATCTTTCAAACATCTTTCACACTTTATTATGTGTATTTATCCTTGCATGAAAAACATGATACACATCTTTTATTTTCGTTTTTTGACATGCCATGGCCAAAAACTCATGTTTTAATAATCTAAAACTCATGTTAATGGTGCATAAATGGGCTTCCATGCTAGAGAAATAAAAAGGGATGAATTTGAGAGGGTTTAGGAGGCTAGACACGGTTGCACAAGGGCTGGACATGGATGGTACCTAGCTTGCACGAAAATAAGAGTCCTAGTGGCTAAGGGGTCTTCGGTTAGGAGTCCTTGTTGGTTATGGTTTCTACCTATTATTAGAGCATGAATAAGAGACCTAAGAGGGCTGCATGAGGGTCCTAAGATGGCTGCACGAGGGTTGGCTCGAAGGGCAAGGAGGATCGCACGAGTTTAGGGAGCCGTGCGCATGCATAGTTGACGGATGGAAGGGCTAGGGCTTCTAGGTCTTCTAGGCTAGGTCGAGGATGGTCCTTCAGGTTAGTTCAGGGTCCTAGGAGGGTCAGCTAGGGTCTGGTTGGGTTGGTTAAGGGCTAGGGCCGAAGGTTGCAAGGTTATTCAAGCTAGGGTTTTGAAGAATTTGTGCAGAAAAATTATGTAGCTTCCTAGGCTTGTGAAAGGGTCTTGATTGGTTTGATTGGGGTTGAATATGCTTTATTTAGGTGTCATTAAGCTTTGGTGCAAATTTGGTAGAGTTTGGGAAAGTTACGAGACAATACGAGGCAAAATCGGGATGTTCGTCTATGTTTAAAAACGAGTCAAGGAATCTATCGAAAAGCTAAGTTCTAAGCCTAAGGAATATATATGGAAGTGTTTTAAGTTTATATGTTAAGTTTTGAATAATTTAGGACGTCTTTTTGAGGTCTAAGGATGAATATGAAAAGTTATGCTTTCAGTGGTAAAACGGTCATTTATACCTGAAAATTGTTAGACGTCTTGGCAGTGCCCTGAATGCTGAAATATATGCTAAAATGTTTATTTTAAATGTCTATAGAATTTTATGATGAAACTTTAATGCTAAAAGATGTGTTGCATGCTTGGTTTCAAAGTAAATTGATATATATATGCATGAATTTTATAAGTGATGAAAATATAAAACTTTGGAGGAGGTGAGGTGATTGTGACTAATATGATGATATGATTGGGATATCGTGAGGCAAAAGACATGAAAGGGAACTCGTTTTCAGGAGAAGGCCTCAGAGGGAGCCCGACGATCGTATTTCAATCGACATGATATGATGATATGTAAGGCCAAGGCTCAGTTGACGGGTGAAAGTGTCGCCGATGTCCCCGCTGCTTAGTACTGTGGTTACTCGTTGATGGATCCATTTGATGCGAAATGTTAGAGAAGGTGTCCATCGAGCCAAGTGTTGGTCTAGGATTCATATTGAAACTCTATGTATAAACAATCAATATTTTAATAATATTTGAAATTATTGTTTTTGTACATCTTTATCTGTATACCCATACTAGATGCATATATAAAGTCCTTGAATATACAAATAGAAGAAAGAATATGAGATGCTCATATGATAAGTATCATGAAACCCATATTTGTAATACTATATACTCTAAACAGTTCCTAGTCGATTCAGCCGCCGCTTAAAACGATAAAAGCCGCTCGAGTTTGAGACTAGCATCTGCGATGTGAGTACCATATTTCATTTGTATAGGACATTGTGATGTCCGAGCATGCAGATAGGTGCTCCTTGTAAAATGCACTGAACAACCCTCCATAAAGGAGTTTCCATATGGTTCTCACCTATCGAGTGGAAACGTCCTAGTTTATGGTTGTACACCATTAGTCCTTATGACCCGGGACAAAATTGTGACTCTATATGCTAGCATTGCACTTTCACTTGTTTAACGACTCATATAGGGTCATCAGGTGGAAAGGTTGGGTGTTTTGTAAAAATATATAGGAGTCTATGCATTGTAGTCAAGGATTCACCGCTTACCTTCGGGTATGGATATCCTATGTGATCTCATTTGTATGTAGTTTGAAATCTCTGATCAAAGTGTTAGTGGTAACTAAGAAAGGGGTTTCTTGGATTACAACATTGATACAACTATGACATGACACATAGTATTGATTCTTTGACAGCTCTCGATATACCAATAGTTGTCGAATCTGTCGGGATATATGAGATGAAGGGACCGTACTGTACGCTAACAATAATTGAATGGTTCTTGCAGGCACTATCATTTGATACCTTGGGAATCAAGTAAGCGATGCTGCTAGACGTTTAACATGATTGTTTGGGTACTGTCAGACTTGAGTTATGATGTTCTTATTGTCAAGGAGTTGATAATTAAGAATGGAGCAAATGGGGTATGCTCATATAAGAACATGTTTAGTCCCGAATTACATGGAAAATATAAGTATGACTTCTATAAGGGAAATGTGACTTTTAATTTGTGAAATTGTTCCTAAATTAAAAGTTGGCTAAATAAATAATATATTTGAAAATTGTGATTTTCATAAACATTATTATGGACTAAATTAAATTAAATTCAAGTGTTTAATTAATTAAACACTAGTGGACCTAGTAGAGTCCAAATAATTAAATTAATTCAAGTGTTGAATTAATTAAATAACATTGGGTCTTGTAGAGCCCAATTGGAAATAATTATTCTACTATTGGAATTTAGTAAATTCAAGCAAATTTTAATTGGTCTCAAATGTGTGTGAGATATTTAAATAAAATTCCATGAGCTTTGTGATTGTTACAAGCCCAAATAAAATGCAGGCATGGGGAAATGAAAGGTTGGAAGCAAATTTTTGAAATAAAGGCAAGCATGCCTTTGAAAAGCACTTTTTACTTTTCATACACCAAGAAAAACTCTTCTCTTCTCTTCTCACCAACACCATGGCCGAAACCCTCCCCATTTTTCTTAAAAAAATTTGGTTTTTCATTTTGATGTTGAAAGCATAAACTTGTCAAAGAAAAATAATCTACTTTTTCTAATGCAATTGTAGAGTGGAACTTCCTTGTTGTGGTGGACCTGATTTGAAGGAAAAGATTCATTTGAGCAAGGAGTGCTCTTGGAAAATTGTAGATTGTCTACCCTTAAGAGCTAAGTTGTTTACAACTTAGTTGGAGCCAAAACATCAATCCTTGTGATTGATAGGTAAATCTCTAAAAACATTCTATGTTTTTATTTATTTTCGTATTTGCTACACACTAAGTGCGGTGCTCAATTTTTGCAATTTAAAATATGATTTTTGAAATTTTCGGTGCGCATCCGAGTACCGTAACCGATCCCCATTTAAGTGTTGTCATGAGCTAAGGTTACTATTTTGTATAGCAAATATATGATATTATATTGAGGACTATTTCTAACCGCATGAGATAATTCGAAACAACAAATCGAGGCCGTTTTTGGGGGTGATTTCGAGCATCATGTTGCTGCCCATTTCGGGCAGCTAGGACTGCCCGATCCTCCCTCTCAATTTTAATAAAAAAAAATTTTGTTGATCGGAATCCTGCGACGGAGCTCTGGTAAAGTCTATGACAACTAGGGTTTTCAAAAGTGTTTTGGAATATCAAAGTGTCATGGGCCTTGAGTTGTTGGCCCATTAGATGGTTAACATATTTGATGAAATTTAAATGGGCCAAAATATTTTTTGTGAAAAATGTCTTTTTGGACCTTTAAGTTTAAAGCTATAAAATTTGTATATATTTTCTCATTTAATAAATAATTGAAGTTGGACTTTAATTATTTATAGTAAATTGTAATTTACAACAAATTCAGTTATAAATAAATTAATTAGAAACTAAACAAAAGAGTTTGTTTATTTTGTTGATTTAATTTATAATCATGGCGGTTAATGATTGGATCAAGATATATAATATTGGGTCAATTAATTATTGTGATAATTAATTGATGGTGTATGATATGTGATATTATGCATGAAGAATGATCAAAAGCCCAAGCTCAATTTTCTAGGTGTATGTTAGGATATTTTGTGTTCAATGATTGTAATAATTATCAATTTATAAGTAGGCTTGGTTTATAGCCCGTTCCCACTCCATGAGATGCATCCCTATTTGCCATGTATATTTATTTGTAAATATTAGTATAGTGATAGATTAAGATTGGAAGATGTTGCCTTTGATGATTATGAAGATTGAAGACATGTAAATATTGAAAGCTTGTGTAACTATGCATTTGCATCCCATGCATTCCCTAGGATTGGACTTAGGCCCGTGTTTGGCTTACACGGGCCGTTGGTGTTGGGGAGATTGATAATCTTTGCTAGTTTAATGTTTATAATATATGCATGATATATTATAAATAATGAGTATTTGCGTTATTATTATTATAATAAATAAGTTGCATGAATCCGAAAAACATACAATCAAAATTGGCGAGTTTTAAATAAAATTAATGATGAGACATTTTAAAAATTACAAAACTCTCATTTTGAATAAGATTCAAATTTAATATCAAGCCCAAAAAAGAAAATTATAAAGTTGTTTATAATTTCCTTGTCTTCCATCGACAATGAATGCATAATGAACGCTACCCGTGCTCAGTGCTCGGCTAATATTATTGGGGAGCTCTGGGTTCCGGAAAGATTTGACATCCATTGACATGGTGATGTGAACTATATGGAACTCTCATGAATTCGACTCATAATATTGAGGGAACTCATGACGACAGTCCATTAAGGTTCAACATAGATGGGTAAGGCTTGACATGTAAAGATGAAAGACGTCATATTACCGGTTTCTAATCAAACGTGAGACAAAAGTTTACGTAGAGGGTTGCATGGAGATGCAATTATAAACTAACTTTTGAAATTATGATTGACTGATATTAGTCGGGATCATAATTTGCTAATTGTACCTTATGTACCTACTGAGAAAAGGAGTTACCCGTTTTAACTAGAGGGTAGTAAAAAATTTCAAAACAGTGGGAGTGAAAATTTATGAAGTAAAAGTCCATACTTTATATCTTACTAAATATTTTAAAATAGTCATTAACATTTATCTGTTTTTACTTTTCAGTACAAATTTTACATAGTTTTCGATTCGCAGCTCATTAACTACAATATTCAACAACACATTTTAATCGGACTTAATTACCTCAATTGGCTAAGAAACCTAAAAATCGTTTTGAATTCGGAAATGATAGCATATACACTGAATGAGTCGCCCCTGTTGAGGCGCCGACTAGCTGCACTCCTGAGGAATTGCATAGTTACAAGGATTGGAGTGACGGACATGAAATTCAAGTGTTATATGCAGGTTCTACGAATGATGAGCTGCAGAGGCGTTTTGAGGAAGCTAAGAGTGCTGCTAACATTCTTTTGCATCTCAAGGAGATCTTTGGTGGGCAAATACGGCCCTTAAGCATGCTACCATCAAGGAGCTAATTACTTTACGCTTTCGAGATGGGGGCTTCGGTCCATGAGCATGGCCTAAAGATGATTGGGCTCGTTGGCATGGATCTTATCTTGCCATCGGAGTTGACAACTGACGTGTTGCTCTTGTCGCTGCATTGCTCATTTGATCCATTTGTGGTTAATTTCAACATGAACAAGCTAGAGTCTACCCTTGAGGAGTTCATGAATATGCTTGTTACCTTTGAGTCCACTATCAAGAAAGAGAATTCAGTTCTTTATGTGGGCTCTTCATCTGGTACGAAGAAAAGACCACATGTGAAGGGAAAGAAGCGTTCTTTCCTGAAAAAGGATCGGTTACGGTGCCCGGTTGCGGAACAGAAGTTTTGAAAAATTTTTTTTCAACAAGAAAAACAAAACCGAGCACCTCACAATATGTGTAGCAAATAACAAAAACAAACATGTCATACATAGAGTGTTTAAGAAATATACATATCAATCTCTTAAGATTGATGATGGCTCCAATTAAGATGTTAAACACCTTAGCTCTTGAATGGTAGACTAATCTACAAGCCTCCCTTGAGTACTCCTTGCTCAAGTTCCTTCTTTCCTTCAAATTAGGCCCACCACTAATAAGGTACATCCACTCTAATTTTGCACTAGAAAAATTAGAGCATTTTTCTTTGAGAAGAGTAGGCTTTTTTCAACAATTGAAGAAGCAAAAATATGAGGGAATGGGACTCAAATTTCAGCCACTATGCATGGAGGAGAGAGGGAAAAATAACTTTCTTGGTGTTTGAAAAAGTTAAGTAAGCATGTGCATTTCTTGCCAACATATTTGAGACCAATTAAACCTTCATTGAATTTACTAAAGCCCTCTAGTTAAATAATTATTTTCAATTGGGCTCCACAAGACCCAATGTTATTTAATTAATTAAACACTTGAATTAATTTAATTATTTGCACTCTTTTAGGTCCACTAATGTTTAATTAATTCAACACTTGAATAAATTTAATTTAGTCCATAATAATGTTTATGAAAATCAAAATTTTCAAGCACATTATTTATTTGAGCCATCTTTTAATTTAGGAACATTTTCACAAATTAAAAGTCACATTCCCCTTATAGAAGTCATACTTCTAATTTTTCTTGTGCTTATTGTAATGCCCGAATTTTGAAAAAATGTGGCAATAGTTGTGATGGTTCTTGGCTTTACGTTATGGTATGAATGGTAATGAATGTTATAGAATGGAATAGATAATGGAGGGGTAAAATCAAATGTGGAATTTGAGCTAAATAGGTAATGGAAGTGCAGAAACAGTATGAAAAATGTGGCAGTAGTTGTGGTTTTTAGCATAATGTTTTGTATATTGATCAATTTGATGTGAGGCCACTTTCATTAGAAATATAAGACATAAGGCTATAACTTTCCTGTTTTGAGTTTTGTTCAAAACATTAGGGAAGACGAGCCAAAAGCGCCCCGAAGTGTGTCGTGCGTATCGTCGTTTCTAAAATGCCATATGTTGGGAGATTGCGCATAACCTTTTACTCAGACCTCCAAATGACATGAGGCTAATTGGAAATGCAAGCCAAGACATAGGGCTACAACTTTCCTGTTTACCACTTTTCCTAATTCTGAAAGGAAGAGGCGTTTCGGAAGCAATCTTTGACGTAGCTGTGTGCAGAGTGCGCTCGAGCGGAAAAAGATGTCCGCCCGGGCGGGCCTTGTTCGAAAATTTTATATTTATGGCCGAGAGTTGCGCTCCCGAGCCGAAAAAGATGTCTGTCCGAGCGCCCAGCAAGTTAAGAAAACGTGTTTTGGTTTTTGGGAAGGCATAAAATCGAATGGGATCATTTTTTTACTCATTTTCCTTCTCCTTCTTTTCTCTCCATTGGTTTAGAGCTAGGGTTCTTCATTCTCATTCAATCCAATTTCTTCCAAGACATTAATCTTTTATTGAAGCCTTAATATTTGCTTGGAGATTAGAAGTTCTTCTCCTCAAGAGTGTATAAGCAAGGTAAGAAAGCTTATTTCCTTGGTTTAGTGATTGAAGGGAAAACAATGTGTTGTTTGTGTGAGGGGGCCTAAAACTCCTTTCTTGAAAATTTGCGGAAAATTAAAAATTTTTCTTTTTAAAAGAACTTAAATGGCCTCATTCATAAAATCACTGGGGAATCAAGTTCAATATTTCAAAATATTGCAGCGGAAGAAAATTAAAGTTTTGCCAACAACAACGATTTAAAAATATCCAACGACTGATAAAATTGTTTGCGGAAAAAAAATAACAACTGCTGCTCTGAGGTCCTCGGGTGCCACTACTGCCGATCCAAGCTGGCTCACTGGTCCCCGCCCTCGGCCCTGGCCTCATCAGTACCTACAACAATCAAGTCTAGTGAGCCTAAAGACTCAGCATGCATATATCACAGGTAACGAGTAAAAATCTGAATTAAAAATATGCATGAGTTAACATATCATGTCCTGAGGCATACTGAAAATAATCTGTACTGAGCAATTATAATACGTGCATAATTGAACTGGAAATCACTGTAAAAATATTTGCTCCTTGGAGCCTGTACTGAAATATCTGGTAAAATTTTCTGTTGAGATTATGTTTTACGCCTGTGGCCACTGCACTAAGCTGAACTGATCGGTAACTGGCTACCGGGGAGGCTGAAACTGAACTGAGCTGGCCGGTCACTGGCGACCGGGTGGTACCATACTGAACTGATCGGTCCCTGGCGACCGTATAAAATAACACTCCCACATAGTGAATGAACCACAAGTCATATCGCATAAATCTCAAAAATAATCATTTTCTATTTAATGCACGTAAAATAATTAACTGGCATAATGAAAATTCCTGTAATTTTACCAACTGGATTGGATTGGATCGTTCCCAGGCTCGCTGCAACCTAACTATGCCATGAAAATTATGCAATAGCTTAAACATGACCAACTACGCAATTTACATTCAAAAGATGCGACTATGACGCCTAATGACTTCGCATTTAATCATGACTCCGAGCCAACTTGAACCGACACTGAACCGACGTATAGTCATGATTAAAATATGCTGAAAAATCATAAAATAATGCTCCTAAAATGATAGGGTCGAAATCTAGGTGGAATGGAGGCCAAAACACGAAACGCTCTTTCGAGAGTCAATTTGGCACATTGCACCGTAAATTCTCGTACGACCTCAAAAATGATCCAAATGACAAACGGTCAAAAACATGACCTTCCGAACTCAATGAGGCACTGTCTAGTCCAAGGCCATGGGCTAAAAGCCAACCAAGAACTCGAACGAGCCTCTGAACCAACACAGCAACTTGGTGTAATTTCCAGCAGCTGCGCAACTACAAGACTTGCGTTGGTTTCGAGACTATCGGCCATTAGGGGAGTGAACCACCGACCAGAGACTCTTACCAACATCCCAAGGAATGATTTGAACCATGGCTAAGGGCCCTAGGCCAGCCACAATCCGCGTCACACCATAACTCAACCGAAGGGTCCAACCGAGAACAACGTGCATGCGTGTGTAGTGTTTATGCTATGATCGATGTCTCATGTCGTTCCAATGGCCATTTGATTGACCATGGCACGATCTAGACATCTAGGAGCATGATATGAACCGTGGCTAAGGGCCATAGGCCAACCAAGATCCATACCAAGCAACCAAAAGAAACGAACCAAAAGCTGTCCAACCGAAGTAGCCGAAGGGGTATAGGGGCTGTTGTGATGTTTTGATTAAAAACCGAGGGGCCATGGACCAAGCCACCAAAAGGGCAACTTAGTCACGTCTTAGACTTGCTAGGGAAGTGATCCAACCATGGCTATAGGCCCTTGGGGCAGCCAAGATCAGATCCTTCCTCCATGACAAGAAACTGAATTTTCGAACAACATTTCTGCACCTATGGGGAGGTTGCTCTCATTCTGAATTTCCAGCAAGCATGGGGCTGGTTTGAATGGACCAACATGGTCCTAATGCATCCTACTACATGTATACAAGCCGCCTTGGGAGCCTGGAGTCGATCCAATACCTGAAACTCACAAACCAAAAGAAATCGTGAAGCTTTCCAAGGAAATCGAAAATTCTGCATGTGTGGTTTCAAAATGTTTTGACTTGGATCTCGATTTTTACTTGAATAAACATGATCATGTACTGAAAAATAAATGATAATATGACTTGATTGAGGTTTGAAAGAAATCTAGACATGCCTGGTTTCGTTTCGAAAGAAAACGAACGAAACAACGACGACGCGGCACGGAGGAGGTGGAGCGCTTCTCTTGTTTACCTTTCTTGCTCTCGATTTTTCTTCCCTTGCTTCCGACTGAATTCCCACGGTTTTCCTCTCTCAAAAACACTCTGAATTTCGAAAAGGAGAGGGGGGGGGGGAAAATGGTTAGGAGGGTGAGGGAAGTGGGTGCAAGATTTAAGGAAGATCCAAGACCAAGTCTTCCCAAATTTGAATTTTGAATTATGGTTTGATATCAAATGAGTTGGTGGATGCTTCTAGGAGGTAGTGGCCGAAATTTTGCTTATTTTCTAGTCTAGGATATGTCCATTAATTAATTAAATTGTGCTCCCAAAAATCCTTGAATTATCCTACTAATTACATGCAAAGAATTGGTCAAAGTTGATGAGTTGGAAAATGAATCTTCTAGCACTAAGGGTGGCCGAAAAATGCATGATAAAATAAAGGGAAATGTTGATTATCTAGTCAACTAATAATCCTTGAAAGCCTTACTAATCCTTTAAATAATTTTAGTGAGCTAACCCCTTAATTTAATAACTTAAATGAGTTCATTTCTTAATCACCTCAAATAATTAAATTACATCCTCAAACCTCCCTTTCTAACTTAAATGAACTTACTTGCTAGCTAAATTAACTTCTGGAAATATTTCTCGAATCTTAAATTCTATCTCAAAACTCCAACTCCGGTCCGGCCTCACTGAAAATACTGAAATGCTAAAAATCAATCTACTGAACTGAAATAATGAAATAATTAACTTCAAACAAATGCATTTAAAATAATCATGCAATGAAGTCAATTAAATTTAAAAATCTAGAATTATGCATGGCTTATACGTCTACTGATTTACGGGTTCTACAGTTTGGTTTGAGTGTTGAGGTAAAGTTGTTAATATAATGATTGATGGTATTATTATTTTATGTTTTGATATTTTGAAAAGAAATGGAATTGAAGGTAAGGGCAAAGTAAAGGAGTTAACTCTTTAGCACGCATGTCATGTGTTTGATAAAATGATTCAATAAATATTTTTATGGCATATTACGGTTAAGAAATTTACGGATCTTGATTCGACGCAGTATTGAATTAATTATGAATTTTGAATAGTAACTACTTTGTTTTGATAGATGATCAAAGTTCTTTAGTTATAATAGAATTCAAAGGTTCAAGACTTCTCACCGACACATTTTGATCTTCTTTTGGTAATATTTGAAAGGTATGTTACGGTTGTTAACATACGAGGTAAAATATCATTTTTATTTTAAATTGAAAACTCTATGGCTCGATGAACTATTGTTGATTTAACGATGATTGTTGTATTGAAATGAGTTGATTATGATATCAAAATGATGATATTGATTTGCATCATTACATTGCATATTGAGCTACTTTTTGATTCAATTTTGATATGGCGGAGTTCGCCTTGATTTATTGATTTATTGGACGTATGGGGCTATAGTTGAGTTGACACAGTGTATGCGAAGGTCGCTGCTATGGCCTGAACACTCTCTATAGACGCACCATAGTCCTGGGAAGGTAGAACACAGCACACCACCCCGAGCGGATGAGTCGGTGGATGTTGCTGGGTGATTCTATTCCCTTGGGTACCCTATGACCAGATGATTCACTTGATCTTGAGATTTATTGATAGCCCACAGCTTCTGATCATGCATTGCATTATATTGCATCTTTATGAATTTTATATGAGATATTTGAAATTTTAATTCTCATATATTATTGATTGTATCATATTGGGTTTATACTCACCGGCACATCGGCTACCTCTTGTTTTCATGTGCTTGACGGTAGGTGAGGCGAGTCTTGGGATGACAGAGTCCAGCTCCAGGCGAGGAGATACGAGTTAGAGTGGGATTCTCGGGTCTTAGGAGCTATGTGATGATGTTTGGATTTCTTTGGTTCACCTATTTTTGTTGGCATGTTGAAAATTATATTTCAAACATTTGAGACCATTAAATTATTTTGACGATGTTTATGTGAATTTGTGAACCACAAATTATGTATTTACTAAATCATTTGGTTTGTTACAATTATAATTATTAGTATTAGATATCGGACCCGAGTCCCCACATTAGGTGGTATCATAGCGTAAGATATTTGGGAACAGGGTAGATCGAGTAAGTTCGAATTGCTTGATCATGAGATATATTTGCTAGCATTATCATTGTACCATAATGTGAAATACATGATTATAATTGAGATATTATATTGTTGAGCTTTATTTGAGGTTTTTGAGATTGTTGAGTCTCGAGAGCCTGAGATGATTGATACAAGATTGATATGATTATGATATTGTGATTTTATATGTGTTGATCTATTGTATATCAGACATGGCTACTCGAGGTAGAGGTCGTGGTAGACCTAGACAGAACATACCAGTGGCACATGATCAAGGCAGTGCTACTCATACTCAAATGGACAGACTCCGACTCCGATGGAGATATTGTCAGCCAGATTTCAGTCTTTGCACCCACCGATGTTGAAGGGTACCGAGAATGCATTAGAGTGTGAGGACTGGTTGGAGAATATGGATCAATTATTTGAATCTCTTGAGTATCCAGATGATCGTAGAATCAAATTAGTTGTTCATCAGTTATTGGATGTTGCTAAGAGTTGGTGGATAATGACCAAGAAAGCTTTAGAGGGTCGAGGTATGATTGTTACCTATGATATTTTTAAATCTGAATTTTATCAGCGTTTCTTTCCTACCTCTTATAGGAAAGATAGGGGAGCCGAGTTTGCAAATTTAAAGCAGGAAAATCTGAATATTGAGGACTATGTTGCCAAGTTCTCGAATTTACTGAGATTTGCTCCTCATGTAGTATCCGATGAAGAAGCTAAGGCCGATCATTTCATAAATGGTCTTAATCCTGATATATTTACCCTTATTAATACTCGAAGGCTTAACACTTTTGCTGAGGCTCTTGATCGAGCCAAGGGAGCTGAAACTGGAATAATTAGGCAGAGAGGTTCTCAATATTCGCAAAAACCCCAACAACCACAGTTCAGACAGCAGTTCAGAGAGGGTAATACTGGCGGTAACAATGGCAACATAATAGAGCAGTTCAAGGCCAGAGGCAAACAATTTAAGAGGCATGGAAGTAATTTTTTGAGTTCTAGTGGATCGAGACAGTCTGGTTCAGTTCAGAGCACTGGTTATTCAGGCCCGACTTATGGTTAGTGCGGTGGTAGACATTATACCGATTAGTGTAGAGGAGTTTCGAGAGCTTGCAATTTGTGTAACAAGGTGGGACACTATGCTCGAGTGTGTCCAAATCGTGGCAATGATATATCTCAGAGTGGGGGATCATCGAGACAGACATCTCACCAGAATCGTCAGACTCCTACAGTTCATTCCTATCAGCAGTCAAATCGGACAGATCAGAACAAACATAGTGGTAGCCACAGGGTAGGACAACCACTTAGACACCAGGCCCGAGTTTTTGCACTCACTGAGGATGAGGCACAAAATGCTCCAGATAATGTCATTTTAGGTAATTGTTTTCTCTCAGGTTATCCTGCTTATGTTTTGATGGATACTGGTGCATCACATACTTTCATAGCTGAGCACCTTGTCACATTGCATTCGTTGCATTCTATACCATTATCATCTACCTTATCTATTTCTACTCCACTGGACAAAATGATGAGGTCTACTGAAATGTTAAGTGGTTGTGAATTTCGTTATGAGAATAATGTCATTGAGCTTGATTGCATTATGCTGGAGATGTCTGATTTTGACTACATAGTTGGTATTGACATGTTGACAAGATACAGGGCTACTCTAGATTGTTTTCAGAAGATTGTTAAGTTTAGGCCTCATATGACAGATCACTGGACGTTTTATGGTAAGGGTTCTCGAGCTAAGATTCCTTTGATATCTGTTTTGTCCATGACTCGTTTGTTGCAGAAAGGAGCAGAATGTTTCTTGGTTTATGCAATTGATATTTTAAGGTCAGTACCTAAATTGGCAGATATTCCAATTGTTAGTGAATTTTCAGATGTATTTCTAGATGAAATTCCAGGATTTCCTCCAGTTTGAGAGATTGAGTTCAACATTGAGTTGATGCCCAGGTACACAGCCTATTTCTAGAGCTCCTTATAGGATGGCGTCAATTGAACTAAAGGAACAACTTGAGGATCTATTGGATAAAGGATATATAAGACCAAGTGTTTTACCTTGGGGTGCTCCGATTTTATTTGTGAAGAAGAAAGACGGGTCTATGAGGCTTTGTGTCGATTATAGACAGTTGAATAAAACCACAGTAGAGAATAAGTATCCTTTGCCAAGGATTGATGATCTCTTTGACCAGTTGCAGGGTTCTTCAGTATATTCTAAGATTGATTTAAGATCTGGATATCATCAGTTAAGATTTAGAGAGACAGATGTGCCTAAGACTGCTTTTCGTACCTGGTATGGGCATTTTGAATTTTTGGTTATGCCTTTGGGTGGACCAATGCACCTGCGATATTTATGGATTTGATGAACCGTGTGTTTCAAAGGTATATAGATCAAATTGTTGTGATCTTCATTGATGATATTCTTATTTATTCAAAATCTGAAATTGAGCATGCCGAGCACTTGAGAGCTGTTTTGCAAATCTTGAGAACTGAAAAGTTGTATGCTAAATTATCGAAATGCGAGTTTTGGTTGGATAGAGTGGTTTTCCTTGGACATGTGATTTCAAGTGCCGGTATATCAGTTGATCTGAGTAAAGTTGAGGCAGTCATCAATTGGTCTAGACCGACATCAGTTCCTGAGGTACGTAGTTTTATGGGTTTGGCAGGCTATTATCGCAGATTTATTGAAGGATTCTCATAGATTGCGAGGCCAATTACCCAGCTGACACAAAAGAATGTACCATTTATTTGGTCACCGGCATGTGAGGCTAGTTTTGTTGAACTTAAGCAGAGATTGACTAGTGCTCCAGTTCTGACTATCCCATCAGGTGTAAGAGGATTTACAGTGCACACTGATGCTTCACATCAAGGACTGGGTTGTGTATTAATGCAGCATGGCCGTGTTGTTGCCTATGCTTCACGACAGTTGAAGCCACACGAGTCTAAATACCCAGTGCATGACTTGGAACTAGCAGCAGTGGTTTTTGCGCTAAAGATTTGGCGTCACTACTTGTATGTGGAGACATTTGAGATATTCACTGATCATAAGAGTTTGAAATACCTCTTTTCATAAGCGGAGCTGAACATGAGACAGAGGCATTGGTTATATTTGTTGAAAGACTATGATTGCGAAATAAAATATTATCCAGGAAAGTCTAATGCAGCAGCCGATGCTTTGAGCAGAAAAGTATGCAATATGTCCTTGATCACTAGCAGTGTATTTGACTTAATAGAAGAATGTTGTCTTTCTGGTTTGGATTTTTTGGTAGATACTCAACCTATAAGAGTATTTATGATTCAGGCAGAACCAGAGTTGTTTGTAAAGATCAAAGAGGCTCAAAGGTTAGATCAAAGCATTTAGAAATCAGTTGAACTCGTTAAATCAGGACATCGATAAGAATTTCAGGTCAATAATGAGGGTATTTTGATTGTGAATGATCGTATTGTAGTTCGTAATATTTCAGAATTGAGGATACAGATTTTGCGTGATACTCATTGCAGCAAATTCAGTGTACACCCTGGAAGTAAAAAGATGTACAATGATTTGAAGAAACAATTTTGGTGTAAAAGAATGAAATCTGACATAGCAGAATTTGTATCTCGTTGTTTGAATTGTCAACAAGTGAAAGCAGAAAGAAAGAGACCAGGAGGTCTTTTGCATAGCCTTAAGGTTCCAGAATGGAAGTGGGACCATATCACCATGGACTTTGTCACGAAATTCCGAGGTCGTCGAGGGGTTGCGATTCAATTTGGGTTATCGTTGATAGATTAACCAAGTCTTCATGTTTTATTCCTTATCAGATGACATATACGCATGATCAGATGGCCAGACTGTATATCAGAAAAGTTTTGAGATTGCATGGTGTGCCTAAGTCCATTGTATCAGATCGTGATCCCAGATTTTCTTCTCATTTTTGGCAGAGTTTACAAGAGGCCCTTGGTACTCGTTTGCATTTGAGTACATCCAATCATCCTCAGACAGACGGACAATCAGAACGTACTATTCAGACATTAGAGGATATGCTGAGAGCTGTAGTTATGGATTTTGGCATTGGTTGGCAGGATTCGTTACCACTTGTCGAGTTTTCTTATAACAATAGTTACCAAGTGAGCATTGGAATGTCACCATTTGAAGCACTATATGGCAGGAAGTGTCGATCTCCTCTGTATTGGGACGATTTATCTGAAGCACCAATTGTAGGACCTGATATGATAAGAGATATGACAGAGAAGGTGAAATTGATTCAGAGTCGTATGAGAGCTGCTCAGGATAGACAAGCTAAGTATGCAAACATCAGGAGACGACCATTGATTTTTGAGAAAGGTGACACAGTTTTTCTGAAAATATCTCCTTTTCATGGTAAAGTTAGATTTGGAAAGAAGGGTAAATTATCACCGAGATTCATAGGTCCGTATGAGATTTTGGAACGTGTTGGTGATTTGGCTTATAGATTAGCTCTTCCTCTTGCGTTATCAAGTGTTCATGATGTTTTTCATGTGTCTATGTTGAGGAAATATCATGCAGATCCTTCTCATGTACTTCCACCCGATGAGGTTGAGTTAGATCAGAATTTGAGCTACATTGAGAGACCGATTCAGGTTCTAGACAGAAAAGATAAACAACTCAGAAATACATTGATACCATTGAATAAAGTACAGTGGAACAGACATGGTATCGAGGAGGCAACTTGGGAATTAGAAGATAAAATGAGAAAAAAATATCCAGAGTTATTCAAATAAAGTATGCTTCTATTCTCGGTTTTCTTTTCATTATTGATTATTACATGTTAGACTTGAAAGAGATGATTGATTACGAGGACAAAATCTATTTTAGAGGAGAGGAATTGTAATGCCCGAATTTTTAAAAAATGTGGCAGTAGTTGTGATGGTTCTTAGCTTTATGTTATGGTATGAATGTTATAGAATGGAATAGATAATGGAGGGGTAGAATCAAAGGTGAAATTTGAGCTAAATAGGTAATGGAAGTGCAGAAACGATATGAAAAATGTGGCAGTAGTTGTGGTTTTTATCATAGTATTTTGTATATTGATCCATTTGATGTAAGGCCACTTCCATTAGAAAGATAAGACATAAGGCTATAACTTTCTTATTTTGAGTTTTATTCAAATCATTAGGGAAGACGAGCCAAAAGCGCCCTGAAATGTGTCGTGCGTATCGTCGTTCCTACAATGACATATGTTGGGAGATTGCACATAACTTTTTACGCATACCACAAAATGACATGAGGCCAATTGGAGATGCAAGCCAAGAAATAGGGCTACAACTTTCCTGTTTACCACTTTTCCTAATTCTGAAAGGAAGAGGCGTTTCGGAAGCAATTTTTGACGTAGCTGTGCGCAGAGTGCGCCCAAGCGGAAAAAGATGTCCGCCCGGGCGGGCCTTGTTCGAAAATTTTATATTTATGGCCGAGAGTTGCACGCCCGAGCGGGAAAAGATGTCCGCCCGAGCGCCCAGCAAGTTAAGAAAACGTGTTTTGGTGTTTGGGAAGGCATAAAATCGAATGGGATCATTTTTTTACTCATTTTCCTTCTCCTTCTTTTCTCTCCATTGGTTTAGAGCTAGGGTTCTTCATTCTCCTTCAATCCAATTTCTTAGAAGACATTAATCTTTGATTGAAGCCTTAATATTTGCTTGGAGATTAGAAGTTCTTCTCCTCAAGATTGTATAAGCTAGGTAAGAAAGCTTATTTCCTTGGTTTAATGATTGAAGGGAAAACAATGTGTTGTTTGGTTTGAGTGTTGAGGTAAAGTTGTTAATATAATGATTGATGGTATTATTATTGTATGTATTGATATTTTGAAAAGAAATGGAATTGAAGGTAAGGGCAAAGTAAAGGAGCTAACTCTTTAGCACGCATGTCATGTGTTTGATAAAATGATTCAATAAATGTTTTTATGGCATATTACGGTTAAGAAATTTACGGATCTTTATTCAAAGCAATATTGAATTAATTATGAATTTTGAACAGAAACTACTCTATTTTGATAGATGATCAAAGTTCTTGAGTTATAGTAGAATTCAAAGGTTCAAGACTTCTCACCTACACATTTCGATCTTCTTTTGGTAATATTTGAAAGGTATGTTATGGTCGGTAACATACGAGGTAAAAGTATCATTTTTATTTTAAATTGAAAACTCTGTGGCTCGATGAACTATTGGTGATTTAATGATGATTTTTGTATTGAGAAGAGTTGATTATGATATCGAAATGATGATATTGATTTGCATCATTACATTGCATATTGAGCCATTTTTTGATTCAGATATGATATGGCGGAGGTCGCCTTGATTTATTGATTTGTTGGACGTATGGGGCTATAGTTGAGTTGGCATAGTGCATGCGGAGGTCGCTGCTATGGCCTGAACACTCTCTATATGTGCACCATAGTACTGGGATTGTAGAACACAGCACCCCACCTCAAGCGGATGAGTCGGTGGATGTTGCTGGCGGATTCTCTTTCCTCTGGTATCCTATGACCAGATGATTCACTTGATCTTGAGATTTATTTATAGCCCACAGCTTTTGATCATGCATTGCATTATATTGCATCTTTATGAATTTTATATGAGATATTTGAAATTTTAATTCTCATATGTTATTGATTGTATCATACTGGGTTTATACTCATCGGCACGTCGGCTACCTCTTGTTTTCATGTGCTTGACGGTAGGTGAGGCGAGGCTTGGGATGCCAGAGTCCAGCTCCAGTCGAGGAGATACGAGTTAGAGTGGGATTCTCAGGTCTTAGGAGCTACGTGATGATGTTTGGATTTCTTTGGTTCACTACTTTTTGTTGGCGTGTTGAAAATTATATTTCAAACATTTGAGACCATTAAATTATTTTGACGATGTTTATGTGAATTTGTGAACCCAAAATTATGTATTTACTAAATCATTTAGTTTGTTACAATTATAATTATTAGTATTAGATATCGGACCCGGGCCCCCACACTTATAAACTCCTTTATAAGCCGTTCAACACATTGAACTAGTTTCTTTCTCAACGGGATCTAGAAAGTTAGCACTTGTGTGACCCTCAATGGTTCATTGATACAACTAGCCGTGGGTTCACATCTCCATGTGATTCAAACTCAACATGTCCTTATACGAGCATAACCCAATTGCTTCATTCTTAATTATCAACTCCTTGATAAAAAGAAAGTCAGAACTCAAGTATGATAGTAGCCAACCAATCATGTTAAACGTCTAGCAGGATTGCTTACATGATTCCCTAGGTATCAAATGATAGTGCCTGCAAGAACCTTTCAATTATGGTTAGCATACAATACGGTCCCTTCATCTCATATATCCCGATAGATTCGACAACTATTGGTACATCGAGAGCTGTCAAAGAATCGATACTATGTGTCATGTCGTAGTTGCATCGATGGTGTAATCTATGAAACCCCTTTCATAATTACCACCAACACTCTGATCAGAGATTTCAAACTACATACAAATAGGATATCCATACCCGAAGGTAGGCGGTGAATCCCAGACCACAATGCATCGACTCCTATATGTTTCGACAGAACATCCAACCTTGCCACCTGATGACCCCATGAGAGTCGGTAAACAAGTCAAAGTGCAATGCCAGCATATAGATTCTCAATGTTGTCTCGGGTCAAAAGGACTAATGGTGTACAACCATAAACTAGGACGTTTCAACTCGATAAGTGAGAACCACTTGGAAAGTCCTTTATGTAGGGTGGTTCTGTGCACTCTACAAGGAGCACCTCTATCTGCATGCTCGGACATCACAATGTCCCCTATCAATGAAACATGGTACTCACATCGCAGATAATAGTCTCAAATTCAAGCGACCTTTATCCTTCTAAGCGGCGGCTGAATCGACTAGGAACTGTTTAGAATATATAGTATTCCAAATATTAGTTTCATAATACTTATCGTATGAGCATCTCATATTCTTTCTACTATTTGTATATTCAAGGAATTTATTTATGCAACTAGCATGTGTATACAGATAAAGATGTGCCAAAACAGTAATTTAAAATATTATTAAAATAAAGATTGTTTATACATAAAGTTTCAATGTGAACCCTCGGCCAACACTTGGCTCGACGGGCACATACTCTAACAATCTCGCACTTGCACTAGAGCAACCTACCCATATTCTTCAAACCCATCGATTTGCGATGCTACTCGAATAATGATCCAAGTAAAGGCTTAGTTAGTGGATCAGCAACTGTAATGCTCGAGATGTGAGCTGGTAATCAGCAATTATTAATGCATGATTTGAGGTATTTATCGAAGACCGAACAAGAGACGTTGCGATTCGATTTAGTTGCAAAATATATTGTTGGGACAGCACAGACAGTGCACCCGCGGTTCAAAAGATAGTGCACCCGCGGTGGTTCATAGGAAATTTTGGAAGAGATACAGAAAGATCACCGCACCCGCCCCATAAAAGTGACCGCACCCGCGGTGTTGGTACAGTAGAGTCACCGTACCCGCGGTCAAAATTGCACCGAACCCGCAGTTGTGTCTTCTGAATTGTTGGGTTTGATACAGTACGCTTGGCGCACCCGCGGTGCAAAGCGAGCGCACCCGCGGTGAGACGTGCAGAACATGCAACGAGCCACGTTTTCTTGCCATGCATTGGGAGGTATATATATTGTATTACTCAGCATTTTTTCGAGGAAGAATCGAAGAAATCTTCAGAAATATCCCTCAAACTTCACTTTGGCTTCAATTTAGGATTTTGTTGAATCCGTCTGTCTGATTTGTAATCTGACTTCAGTACCGAGTTCCTAGCGACGACAGCTACAACAGGACGTAAGTTTTATTGAATTCTGGTATCATTTGAAATTATGATATTGGGGGAATTGTGATTTGACTGATATATTTTATTTTGGGTATACTGATTATTATATAACTGAAGACAGATCGAAGAACGGGCTGAGTATGTAATTGTTATGATTTTCTGAAGTAATATGATCGAAATTTTACAGATTTGATATCATGACCTGTTCGTATTAAAGATTATGATTCCTATTGATATCGATTATGAATTATGGTATTATATCTGTGATGTTGAGATCGACGGGGTTACCGAGAATGTATTGTTATGCCGTCGAAACATCAGTAGATTGATTTGATCAGATTCAGTATTGATTGAGATTGTATCATGATATCGTCGACATTGATCAGATTATGTTTTTGATTTGCGTATCGTTCAGAACAGGTCTTGAATTAAGTTATACATTGATACAGTGTATTCGATATTGTTATTTCCAGATTGATTTGATAGGAAGGGAGTTCGAGACTTCGACAAAGTCAGATCGACAGAACGAAACGAAAGGTATAAATTGATGTTGATGCGGGATTGCACAACTCGAGTTGGATTCGACTTGAGTTTCCCAAAATCACATACTTTATGTTATTGCATTGTTATTTTCAATTGAATGAGATTGATATCTTTGGTCTATGGATTTATAGACAATGTATGTTGATGTGAATCTTTCTACGAATAAAAGCAAACACGATTAAAATCTAATCGCGCCCTCAATTTAATGTCGAACAAAGAATCGTTGTTGTCCCGATCTTTTGAATCAAGTTTGAATGTGTGATATTCACCTCTAAATTATAAAAACTTAGCAATAAATATTCACGAGAATAAACAACATAAATTATAACGAACCTTCAAAGAACAAGCCCTTGACAATCCTCACAAGAACGATCGACAAACGCCAAAAATTTAAAAAATTTGATAAGTTTGATTTTTGATGACAAAGCAACAAGCTTTGAAAGCTTGAGAGAAAATCTCAAAATTTTGTATAAAACTCAATAATAATGTGTATTGTGTTCTCAAATTTTCGTCCAAACATGTTTTAATAATAAAAAGATATCACAAATCTAGACTCCAAAATAATTAAAACTTTAGAAAGGAAAATATTCTCGCTCAGCCGTCTCAGACACGGACCCCGTGTAGACATCCGTGTACGGGTCCGTGTACTCTCGGGAAATCACCTTCAGCTGGAAACAAGGGGCACGGACCCCGTGTCCACCTCCGTGTAAGGGTCCATGTACACTTGGTCTTCGCAAATGTTATAGGACACGGACCCCGTGTACTGGTCCGTGCTCGGGTCCGTGTAGACTCTGGAATTCTTCATCCTCGGCTGTAAAGGACACAGACCCCGTGTGCAGGTCCGTGTACACGTCTGTGTAGTCTCGGCCGTCTCCAACAATGCTTGAATGATATTCCTTTGGCTTCCCGACGTACACCCATGCATCACGACCCCTTCATGCTTGCTCATGACTCCTTGTAGTGCCTCCTTGAACTTCTTTAGTCGTCCCCTCGTGACTGGTCCCTCCGGCAACTCTAAAGGATCCCACGCTTTACTTGGGACTTGACCTTCCGTATTCGCATCATCCTCCCCTTCTTGAAAAGGATTTGTCCTCAAATCTAGTTCGTCACCTACATCAAACAACGACAAGTCACTAACATTAAAAGTAGAACTCACGTTATGCTCACCTGGTAGGTCGAGTTTGTAGGCATTGTCATTGATCCTTTCAAGGACTTGAAACGGTCCATCGCCCCTAGGTAGTAGCTTTGAACGTCGCTTCTCCGGGAACCTTTCCTTCCTCAAGTGTAGCCACACCCAATCTCCCTTCTCAAATATCAGCTTCTTCTTCCCTTTGTTGGCTTGCTTGGCATTTTGCTCATTTTTCTTCTCAATGTTGACCTTGACCTTTTCATGCAACGCCCTAACAAATTCAGCCTTCTTTTTGCCGTCCATGTTCAACCTTTCACTCACAGGTAAAGACATCAAATCCAATGGAGTCAAAGGATTAAAACCATAAACAATTTCAAATGGCGAATAATTTGTAGTACGATGCACGCAACGATTATAAGCAAATTCAACAAATGGCAAACAGTTCTCCCAATTCTTTAAGTTCTTTTTAAGAATGGCACGCAACGGTGTTCCTAAAGTTCTATTAATGACTTCAGTTTGTCCATCCGTTTGAGGATGACAAGTAGTAGAAAACAACAATTTTGTGTCAAGTTTAGCCCATAACGTCTTCCAAAAGTAACTTAAGAATTTAACATCGCGATCAGAAACAATAGTCCTAGGCATGCCATGCAACCTAACGACCTCTCTAAAGAATAAATCCGCAATGTTAGATGCATCATCAGTCTTGTGACAAGCAATAAAATGCGCCATCTTTGAAAATCTATCAACAACAACAAATATTGAATCCCTCCCCTTCTTAGTCCTAGGCAACCCCAAAACAAAGTCCATAGATATGTCAATCCAAGGTTCACTAGGGACAGGAAGTGGTGTATACAAACCATGTGGTTGTGTTCTAGATTTAGCTTGCTTACAAGTTATGCACTTATCACAAACACGTTCAACATCACGCTTCATATGTGGCCAATAAAAATGTTCATGCAAACCATTCAAAGTCTTCGCCACACCAAAGTGTCCCATCAAACCACCCCCATGTGCCTCCTTAACAAGTAACTCACGAATTGATAATTTAGGATGCACAACCTATCCTCTCTAAACAAGAAACCATGATGTAAATAAAATTTATCATGTGGACCATGCATACAAGTTTCAAACAAACTCTTAAAGTTCTCATCTAGCACATACAATTCTTTCACATGCTCAAACCCCAAAATTTTAGATTCCAAGGTAGAGATTAGTACGTACCTGCGTGATAGTGCGTCGGCTACGACATTTTCCTTACCTTGTTTGTATTTGGTGACGTAGGGAAATGTTTCAATGAATGCCACCCACTTGGCATGCTGCTTGTTCAACTTCTGTTGCCCCTTAAGGTGCTTTAGAGACTCGTGATCCGTATGAATCACAAACTCCTTAGGCCTCAAGTAGTGCTGCCATGTTCCTAGGGTCCTCACAAGTGCGTAGAACTCCTTATCATACGTAGGATAGTTAAGCGCTGCTCCATTGAGCTTCTCACTAAAGTATGCCACCGGCCGCCCTCCTTGCATCAACACTCCACCAATACCTACACCTGATGCAACACATTCAATTTCAAAAGTATTAGCAAAATCAGGTAAAACAAGTAAAAGAGCATTAATTAATTTTTGCTTAATAAGATTAAAAGACTCCTCTTGCTCCTCGCCCCAATGGAATGGAACGTTCTTCTTGATTACCGCCGTCATCGGTGCTGCCAATGTGCTAAAATCCTTTACAAACCTCCTATAGAAGCTTGCAAGTCCATGAAAGCTTCGGACTTGACCAACAGTAGTAGGCGTTGGCCAATCTCGAATAGCACTTACCTTGTCTTCATCCAATTGTATACCCTGTTAACTTACCACAAAACCAAGGAATACAAGTTTGCTTGTACAAAAATCACATTTCTTTAAGTTAGCATATAAATTTTCAGCCCTTAGTGTGATTAGCACAAGTCTCAAGTGTTTAACATGCTCTTCTACATTCTTACTATACACAAGGATGTCATCAAAGTAAACCACAACAAATTTTCCTATGTGTGCACGCAAGACATGATTCATTAACCTCAAAAAGGTGCTAGGAGCGTTAGTTAAGCCAAAAGGCATGACCATTCACTCATATAACCCATACTTGGTTTTAAAAGCAGTTTTCCACTCATCACCTTCCCTCATCCTAATTTGGTGATATCCACTTTTCAAGTCAATTTTACTAAAGACACATGCACCATGCAATTCATCTAACATATCATCTAGTCTAGGTATGGGATGCCTATACTTAATGGTTATGTTATTGATTGCCCTACAATCTACACACATACGCCATGAGCCATCTTTCTTAGGAACTAATAGAACAGGTACAGCACAAGGTGACATGGACTCACGCACAAACCCTCTATCTAACAACTCACTTACCTGCCTTTGAAGCTCCTTAGTCTCCTCCGAATTGCTCCTATAGGTTGGATGATTTGGCAATGCACTCCCCGGCACTAAATCGATTTGGTGCTCGATTCCCCTCAATGGTGGTAAGCCTTGAGGTAACTCCTCCGGAAACACGTCTTCAAATTCCTGCAAAAGTGAAACAACAATGCTCGGAAGGGACCCGGCTATATCACTTGTGTTAAGGAGAATCTCCTTGTAAATAATTAACACAAGTGGTTCATGTGTGTGCATCAATTGTTTCAACTCACCTTTTTGGGCCATATATGTTTTCTTTTTGGCCTCTTTCCCCTCATTTTCTTTCCTCTCATTTTCTTTTCTGTCTTTTTTCTTTTGCATGGCTATCTCACTCTTTTGATCACTCTTTTTTTCAGCCATTTCAGTTTTACTTTCAAAGGCCACCTCACTCTTTAATTCACTCTTTTTTTCGGCCTCATCTCTCTTCTTTTTTTCAACTGGTCCTCCAACACTTGCTTTGGGGACAAAGGAAGTAAAACAATGGACTCCTTTTTCAACACAAATGAGTACCTATTCTTGAAACCATCATGAGTCACCTTTCTATCGTATTGCGAAAGCCTACCCAACAATATATGACATGCATGCATGGGTACTACATCACACAAAACCTCATTCTCATACTTCCCAATAGAAAAAGGCACTAGCACTTGTTTTGTCACCTTCACTTCCGCACAATCATTCAACCATTGAAGCCTATATGGTTGAGGATGCCTTAATGTAGGTAAACCCAATTTCTCCACCATCTCAACACTAGCCACATTAGTACAACATCCCCCGTCTATGATTAGATTGCAAAATTTTTGATTTACAAAACACCTAGTATGGAACAAGTTCTCTCGTTGGTTAGTCTCCTCCTCCTTGACTTGGGCACTCATGATTCGCCTAGTCACTAGTGCTTCACCTACAACCGCCTCATATCCCTCATCAGGGTCCTCTAACGTAGGCATCTCATCATCATCATCACCCTCACTATGAGACTAATACTCACCATAGTCATTTAAGATCATTACCCTCTTATTTGGACACTCACTAGAAATATGACCCAACCCTTGGCACCTAAAACATTTAACATCCCTAGATCGATTAGAAGCAGTTTCAGATTTACCTTGCACTCCTTGTTTAGGCGCCTCTTGTTTGGCCTCAAATTTGGGCTTGGTCACCACTTTGTTCTCCTCACGCTTCACCGCATTTGATCTCCAAGAAGATGATGAACCCCCAGTTTGATTGGTGCGGCCAACTCCACGCCTTTTGAGTTGTTGCTCCACTTTTATGGCCATTTGCACCATCTCATCTAGATCCAAGTAGTGCCGTAGCTCCACTTGATCTTGGATTTCCCTGTTCAAACCACAAAGAAATCATGCCATGGTCGCCTCATTATCTTCCTCAATATTAGCCCTAATCATGACTACTTCCATCTCCTTATAGTAGTCCTCAACACTCTTCAACCCTTGCCTCAAGGTTTGTAGCCTCTTAAACATCTCCCTATAATAGTGATTGGGCACAAACCTCTTTCTCATCACTCTCTTCATCTCATCCCAAGTTTCTATGGGTCTCTCATTGTACCTCCTCCTAGTGGTCACTAGTTGATCCCACCAAATGAGAGCATAGTCTAAGAATTCAACCACCGCCAACCTAACCTTATTTTGTTCGGAGTAGTGGTGGCACTCAAATACGAACTCTACCCTCTTTTCCCACTCTAAGTACGCCTCCGGGTCGGATTTCCCATGGAATGAAGGAATTTTCATCTTAATGCTACCCATGTTTCCATCTTCCTTATTCCCATCATATCTACCCCTTACGGCTTCTCTTTTTCCTCTCCCGAATCCTCTACCTCTTCCATTCCTACCCCAATTCTCATTTTGACTCTCCTCGTCTCCTCCCAAATCATACTCTTCCTCTTCTTCTCCTCTACCCAAGTCTTTATGCTTAGATTTACTCCCACTAGTACTAACCTCAATTTTATCCAACCTCTCATGTAGGGTCTCTAATTCATTCCTCATCATCTTACTAAACTGTCCAAACAACGCCTCCATTTGCACTTTAGACAACCCCAGGTCTGAACTATCTCCTACCTCCCTCTCCATTTAAATTTCAGTTTATTACCTGCAAGAAAACGTTAGTAGAAAACAAGATATATTCCTCACCCAAAAGCTCACGGTCACTCCAAAGAAATTCACTCGTCTTTTCCCTCTTATTTTGTTTGCTCACAACAAATACTCACCAGTCACTCCAAAAAAAAATAACACTCACACTCAAATGTTTCCACTCGAATTTGATGTTTCTCTCGAAAGTGTGCTCAAGCTTTGTATTCGTATATCAAACAATCAAGTTCAACTTGTGAACAAACGTGATCGACTCACTTAGACTGCGTAGACAAGCAATTTGAAGATAAATATTTTTTTTATTTTTTTTTACTGTGTGAGACACTTGTATATGACTCACAAGAAGGAATAGAACAAAATGTCAAAAAGAAATATGCCAAAAAGAAATATATATATTTTTTTACTCTAAGGCTGAGTAAAAACTCGAAAATCCCAACAAAAATATCACCAAAATTTCAGAAACTGATGAAGAATGGTAGAACAAAAACAGATCCGAAAAAGGACGAAAACTTAACACAGATATGAAGATTTAAGAACAAGATAAACTTACTTGAATTCAATGAACCTAAGCTCTGATACCAAATGATGTGAATCTTTGTACGAATAAAAGCAAACACGATTAAAATCGAATCGCGCCCTCAATTTAATGTCGAACAAAGAATCGTTGTTGTCCCGATCTTTTGAATCAAGTTTGAATGTGTGATATTCACCTCTAAATTATAAAAACTTAGCAATAAATATTCACGAGAATAAACAACCGAAATTATAACGAACCATCAAAGAACAAGCCCTTGACAATCCGCACAAGAACGATCGACAAACGCCACAAAGTTAAAAACTTTGATAAGTTTGATTTTTGATGACAAAGCAAAAAGCTTTGAAAGCTTGAGAGAAAATCTCAAAAGTTAGTATAAAACTCAATAATAATGTGTATTGTGTTCTCAAATTTTCGTCCAAACATGTTTTATTAATAAAAAGATATCACAAATCTAGACTCCAAAATAATTAAAACTCTAGAAAGGAAAATATTCTCGCTCAGCCGTCTCAGACACGGACCCCGTGTAGACATCCGTGCACGAGTCCGTGTACTCTCGGGAAATCACCTTCAGCTTGAAACAAAGGGCACGGACCCCGTGTCCACCATCGTGTAAGGGTCCGTGTACCCTCGGTCTTCGCAAATGTCATAGGACACGGACCCCGTGTACAGGTCCGTGCTCGGGTCCGTGTAGACTCTGGAATTCTTCATCCTCGGCTGTAAAGGACACGGACCCCGTGTGCAGGTCCGTGTAACGTCCGTGTAGTCTCGGCCGTCTCCAACAATGCTTGAATGATATTCCTTTGGCCTCCCGACGTACTCCCATGCATCACGATCCCTTCATGCTTGCTCATGACTCCTTGTAGTGCCTCCTTGAACTTCTTTAGTCGTCCCCTCGTGACTGGTCCCTCTGGCAACTCTAAAGGATCCCACGCTTTCCTTGGGACTTGACCTTCCGTGTTCGCATCATATGTATTGAGTCATAGGCGGATGTGCCTAGTCGTATACATTTGATCTCGTGACAGAGGTGCCTGATTGTGATGGAATTGTCACTGGCCCATTGCACATTGTCACAGAGGTTTGGCTATATCGAAGTGGATAGAATTAGAGTTTCTTCTATTACTGATGTTCAATATGGATGCCAGGGTCGATAGGCCCAGTCTGTGGCTGATTCGCCAAGACGCCGGACATTTGGCTATATCGGAGTGGATAGAATTGAAGTTTCTTCTATTACTGTGTTCAACAAGGAAAGAGCCAAAGTCCGTGAATAAGAACATGCCACCACCCCAATCGGGAGTGCAGGTGGGTGTATGTTCTTATTCCGATCGGGATCCCTAGATTAGGACGAGTCGAGTTAGAGTCCATGAGTCACTGAATATGATTCAGAGTTTGTGTTGATTCATGTATCGTATTTGATACATGTTATATTCAAAGTTGTGTTGATTTACATTTCTGATTTGATACATGTTATGATTATCTATTTCATGCTTTTATACCTGTTATATGATTGCATGTATACATGATTTATACTGAGAAGGTAATTCTCACCGGAGTTATCCGGCTGTTGTCTTGTTTGTATGTGTGCATGACAACAGGTGGGACATGATCAGGATCAAGAAGAGGATGAGAGATTATAGTTAGCGTGGAGATCCGGGCCCATAAGCAGAATAGGATTTAGCACTGGATATATAGTCGTTAAACCTAGTTGAGATAGAGACATGTAGTACCTGACTTGTACTTTGATATTGACATGTATATCATATAGATTGTTGTTACGTTTTCGCATTTATAATTTAAAAAGAAAAAAATTTTAGTCCCACTTTTCATAATTGTTATATTTGACATTAATAATGATTAAGAACTGAATTAGCGTCCGGGTCCCCACAGCAGGTGGTATCAGAGCAATAGGTCTAGAACTGTAGGTTCTTGAGATTGAGATAGAAGCTAGAGAGCGGGATAGAATGAGTTTTCTTTCCTTGCATGTGATTGCTAGCATGTGATTTATTATAATGTTGAATTACATTGTATATGCTAATTTTACAGTATGTGTTTACTGTTTCTGAAGATACATGTTATCTGAATATCTGAGTTGATTTGGTAATGTGTATTATTTTAGAATGAATCAGAACCGATTTTGATCAGAGGTAAGCTGATCAGAAAGGGACTGAGACGGATTTGTCTCATATGATTGCTGACTCTTGTGATCATCAGATATTCCTCCTCGAAGAATTCCAGAACGAGAAAGTAAGGTGACTGATCAGATGGATGTGTCAGAAACTCCGATGGAAATACAGTTGAAGAGGTTTCAGTCATTGACACCGCCGATTCTGAGGAGTACTGAGACAACTGTTGGTTGTGAGAGCTGGATAGATGATATAGAGATATTGTTTGACTCACTTGAGTACTCGGATGGATGTAGAGTTAAAATAATTGGGCATCAGTTACAGGAGATCGCAAAGGGCTGGTGGATTACAACCAAAGGAGTCTTAGAACAGCGTGGTATAGGGATTACTTGGGAAATCTTCAAAGTGGAATTTTATCGAAGGTTTTTCCCAGTTTCGTACAGAGAAGATAAGAGGGCAGAATTTAAAAATTTGAAACAGGGTCAGCTAAAAATTGAAGAATATGTTGTGCAATTTTCTACCTTGCTACGTTTTGATCCTAACGTGGCTGAGAATGATGAAGTTGTGACTGATCAGTTTGTTAAAGGATTGAATCCTGAGATATTGACATTGGTAAACACAGGCCGACCCTATAATTTTGTTGATGCTCTGAGTAGAGCCAAGAGAGCCGAAGCCAGTCTGATGAGACAGAAAGTAGCTTCGTTTGTGCCTTCAGCATCGAGACCACACCAACCACCTCTCGGACTTGAGACTGGTAGTAGCAGGGGTGGAAATAAATATTTCTTGAAAGCCCGAACGAAACAGTTTAAGAAATTAGGGAGTGGTTCGTCGAGCTCCAGTGGTTCTAGCCAGAGTTATATGGGAGTTTATTGCAGCACTTGTGGAGGAAGACATTCCACAGAGCAATGCCGAGGTGTGTTCGATAGTTGCCGGATCTGCAGACAATCAGGACACTTTGCTAGAGTATGTCGACAGAGAGGTTTCCGCAGATCTCAGGGAGCAGAACCATTTGGATCAGTAGCACCGCCTGATAGACCATCACCGGTTGTTCACTCTTCTCAACCACCGACGACTTCTCAATCACAACCAAGGACAGGACATACCTGACGAGGTAGTGGCAGGTACTTATTTATTGTATGGTTATTTTGCATATGTATTGAGAATACTAATGCATTCCATACGATTATTCTTGAATGAATTGCATTGATCTATGCTTTGAATATGGAGTTATTATATGCTGTAGTATCGATCTCTTTTATGTTTGGGAGAGGTTTTGTATTAGTGATATCTATTAGACATGGTATACTACAGTATGACAGATATGAGATTGAGTTAGATGATATGGTACTTGAGTTATCTGAATGGGATTACATTACTGGGACTAATATGTTGACCAAGTACAGAATTACCGTTGATTATTTCCAACAGATTGTGGAATTCAGACCGGATATGACTGATAAATGGAAATTTTACGGTAAGAATTTTAGATTAAGATTCCTTGGATAGGGGTGATATTGAGGACTCGATTGTTATAGAAAGGAGCGGAGAGATTCCTTGTCTATTCAGTTTATTACTGAAATCGAGTATATCATTGGCTGATTTGCCAGTGACATGAGAGTTACTGATGATTTTCCCCAGATGAGATTTCGAGTTTGATTCCAGCCAGGGAGATTGATTTCAGCCTTGATTTGATACCAGAAATGTATCAGCTATGTTGTGAGTTGATGAACTCTGTGTTCAGAATATTTTGATGATTTTCTGATTAGTTGATATATGATATTCTGGGATATTCGAAGATTAACTGATTTTGTTGAATATCTGAGTGTTGTATTGAATATTCTGGAAACTGGAAAGTTGTATACAGAAACTGTTGAAATGTGCATCTTGATTGCGACATATTGTACTCAGGGTTTGTTATATCTGAAGATGATATATCTGTTGATTTTAGTACAGTGAAGCCGTGATTAGTTGACTGAGGTCGACATCAGTGTCAGAAATTTGTAGTTGCATGAGTTAATAGACTACTGTATCTGATTGTTATTCTGAATTGCTTGAGAATGATTATTTTCTGCAGCAGTATTTGATACTGATTGTATACAGTTGAGACTAGATACCGTACAAGCCGAATCAGAGCTGATGTTGAGAGTTGAAACAGTCCAGAAAGTTAATCAGAATTGGCAGAACTTGATTTTCGATAGTCAGAACAAGGTATCCATCAGAATATCAGGTAAGTGATACTGCGTTGTATGTGAATAACCGATGGGTTGTGCTAGATATTTCGGATTTGAAATGACTAATGTTGTAAAAAATGCACAATAGTTGATTCCGTATTCGTCCTAATAGCAGAAAGATATATGATAATTTGAAAAGACAACTTTGATAGAAACAGATGAGATTAAATGTGGCAGAGTTTGTACTGAAGTGTCTGAATTGCCGATAGATAAAGACAGAAAGAAAGAAACCAGGAAATTGGTTATATAGCTTATCGATTCCTGAAGGGAAATAGAATTACATTTCCCGGGATATCGTGATGAAGCTACAGCATTCCTCTTGGAATTGGACATTGATTGAGTTAGTAGTGACAGACCGACCTAGTTTGCGAGTGCTAACTCGTACATGAAGACGTACAGTTATGAGTATATTACTGAGATTTCTGTCAGAAAAGTGATTAAATTACACAGAGTATCGAGAGTTGATTAAATCAGACCGTGATTTTGGTTGACTTTGCACGTTTGGCAGAGTGTACAGTAAGAGTGGGGTACAAGATTTTATCTGAGTACTGCATATCATTCACCGACTGGCGGACAGTCAGAGTGGATTATCCAGATTTTGGAGAATATGCTTAGAGTTATAATGCTTGATTTTAGCACTAGGTGGCAGGAGTTGTTGTCATGTCGTGAGTTTTCGTACAACAATAGCTATCAGACGAATATCGAGATGGCACCATTTGAAATGTTGTACGGTAAGAAGTGCAGGTTCCCTCTTTAGTGGGATGATATCTCTGAGGTTCCTAAGATTAGACCTGATAAGATCAGAAATATGAAAAAAGAAGTGCAGCTGAATTAAAAGAAATGAAGACAGTTCCGAATAGACAGACTAAATATACCAATGTCGGATGATGGCCGTTGGTATTTGAGACAAAAGAGTACATATTGAAATTGACTGGGATTAAACAGATTTGATAACAGCTGTTGCTGTTGATTTACTATGAGCTGTTGATTGGTACATACGGATGCTGTATAGCCAATATTTTGAGATTGATTTATCAAAGTTACTTCGAGTTATATTATGATATTATATTCTTGAAGTATTACTCCAGAATGGAATCAGAATCAATCGAATAAAGATAGTTCGGAACAAAGACTACTCTGTTGTTGAAAGTTCAAAGGAATGGTTAGGACATCTTGGAAGCTATTTAGAAGACAGAATCTGGAATGAAATAAAGATTCTAGAATTGTTTCAGCGGAGTAAGTTTTCTTTTAGCTTCTGTATATATATCTCCTTCTTTTATCAGATTTGGTGTCTGATATGATTACCTATGATATACGAGTTGATTGCCTGTGATTTCGGGGACGAAATCGTATCTTAGGGGGGAGAAATGTAATGCCCTAGATGTGAGCTGGTAATCAGCAATTATTAATGCATGATTTGTATTTATCGAAGACCGAACAAGAGACGTTGTGATTCGATTTTAGTTGCAAAATATATTGTTGGGACAGCACAGACAGTGCACCCGCGGTTCAAAAGACAGTGCACCCGCGGTGGTTCATAGAAATTTTGGAAGAGACGCAGAACGGTCACCGCACCTGCGCCATAAAAGTGACTGCACCCGCGGTGTTGGTACAGTAGAGTCACCGCACCCGCGGTCAAAAATGCACCGCACCCGCGGTTGTGTCTTCTGAATTGTTGGGTGTGATACAGTACGCTTAGCGCACCCGCGGTGCAAAGCGAGCGCACCCGCTGTGAGACGTGCAGAACATGCAACGAGCCACGTTTTCTTGCCATGCATTGGGAGGTATATATATTGTATTACTCAGCATTTTTTCGAGGAAGAATCGAAGAAATCCTCAGAAATATCCCTCAAACTTCACTTTGGTTTCAATTTAGGATTTTGTGGAATCCGTCCGTCTGATTTGTAATCTGACTTCAGTAACGAGTTCTTAGCGACGACAGCTACAACAGGACGTAATTTTTATTGAATTCTGGTATCATTTGAAATTATGATATTGGGGGAATTTTGATTTAACTGATATATTGTGTTTTGGGTATACTGATTAGTCTATAACTGAAGACAGATCAAAGAACAGGCTGAGTATGTAATTGTTATGATTTTCTGAAGTAATATGATCGAAATTTTACAGATTTGCTATCATGACTTGTTCGTATTGAAGATTATGATTCCTATTGATATCGATTATGAATTATGGTATTATATCTGTGATGTTGAAATCGACGGGGTTACCGAGACTGTATTGTTATGCCGTCGAAACATCAGTAGATTGATTTGATCAGATTCAGTATTGATTGAGATTGTATCATGATATCGTTGACATTGATCAGATTATGTTTTGATTTGCATATCGATCAGAACAGGTCTTGAATTAAGTTATACATTGATACAGTGTATTCGATATTGTTATTTCCAGATTGATTTGATATGCAGGGAGTTCGAGACTTCGACAGAGTCAAATCGACAGAACGAAACGAAAGGTATAAATTGATGTTGATGCGGGATTGCACAACTCGAGTTGGATTCGACTTGAGTTTCCCAAAATCACATACTTTATGTTATTGCATTGTTATTTGCAATTGAATGTGATTGATATCTTTGGTATATGGATTTATAGACAATGTATGTATTGAGTCATAGGCGGATGTGCCTAGTCGTATACATTTGACCTCGTGACAGAGTTGCCTGATTGTGATGGAATTTTCACTGGCCCATTGCACATTGTCACCGAGGTTTGGCTATATCGAAGTGGATAGAATTGGAGTTGCTTCTATTACTGAAGTTCGATATGGACGCCAGGGTCGATAGACCCAGTCTGTGGCTGATTCGCCATGACGCCGGACGTTTGGCTATATCGGAGTGGATAGAATTGGAGTTTCTTCTACTACTGGTGTTCGATATGGAAAGAGCCAAAGTCCGTGAATAAGAACATGCCACCACCCCGATCGAGAGTGTAGGTGGGTGTATGTTCTTATTCCGATCAGGATCCCTAGATTAGGACGAGTCGAGTTAGAGTCCATGAGTCACTGAGTATGATTTAGAGTTTGTGTTGATTCATGTGTCGTATTTGATACATGTTATATTCAGAGTTGTGTTGATTTACATTTCTGATTTGATACATGTTATGATTATCTATTTCATGCTTTTATACCTGTTATATGATTGCATGTATACATGATTTATACTGAGAATGTATTTCTCACCGGAGTTATCCTGTTGTTGTTTTGTTTGTATGTGTGCATGACAATAGGTGGGACAGGATCGGGATCAGGAAGAGGATGAGAGATTATAGTTAGCGTGGAGATCCGGGCCTAGAAGCAGAATAGGATTCAGCACTGGATATATAGTCGTTGAACCTAGTTGAGATAGAGGCATGTAGTACCTGACTTGTTCTTTGATATTGACATGTATATCATATAGATTGCTGTTACGTTTCCGCATTTATAATTTAAAAAGAAAAAATTTTAGTCCCACTTTTCATAATTGTTATATTTGACATTAAAAATGATTAAGAACTGAATTAGCGTCCGGGTCCCCACAGCAACATTATCTGCGAAGCCGAGTTTGTCAATCGACAGTTATCCTCTTTCCACAATCTCTCGGAGGATGTGGCACTTTCTCAATACATGTTTGGATTTTTGATTAGACCTAGGCTCCTTTGCTTGAGCTATGGCTCCCATGTTGCCACAAAATAGCGGGACAGAGCAATTCCATTAGGAATGACGCCCAACTCTTGGACGAAATTCCTTATCCAAACAGCCTCCTTTGCTGCAGCTGATGCAGTAATGTATTCTGCCTCAATGGTGGAATCCGCAGTATGGTCTTGCTTGGGACTCTTCCAAGAGACAGCAGCACCATTGAGCATGAATATGAACCAGAGGTTGACTTCGAGTCATCGATAAAGTCGGTATAGCCTTCCAATTTCAGTTCTCCACCCCCATAGACCAAGAACAACTTATTGGTCCTTCTCAAATACTTGAGGATGTCTTTCACACCTTTCCAGTGTTGAAGAACAGGGTTCGATTGATATCTAATCACTACACTTAGTGCAAAAGACACGTCAGGATATGTAGAAATCATCCCATACTTGATGCTACCAATTGCAGATGCATAAAAGGAATGCTTGTCATAGCCACTATCTTTAACGCCCCAGATTCGACGACTGTCCTCACTGTACCACGACGAGTCTTTCCAGCGTGCTTATGTCCTCACTCACACACACCCTGGGAAACAAACTTCCCAGGAGGTCACCCATCCCAAAATTGCCCCAAGTCAAGCACGTTTAACTTTGGAGTTCTTATGTGATGACCTACCGAGAAGAAGATGCACCTTCATGATATGAGTAGTACAAATCAAATTTTTTAAGCCCTCTTCAACTGTACAGTCCATTACATTGAACATTCTCGGAATCCCTCTCATTCCCGTGTGGGTCGATTCATTCATGTTCCCTCCACCTAGAAGCCTGCCAGGAGCTGCTCATTGTCCGTGCAACTGATGGCACCGGCGATCACCCCCCGCCCTCTTCGGCCCCGGGCCTCACATGCCCACCAGCTTCCGCTTGGTTCGTCCCCGAACCACACCGTACTAAGAGAGGTCAGCTCTGATACCAACTGTAACGCCCCAGATTCGACGACTGTCCTCACTATACAACGACGAGTCTTTCCAGCGTGCTTATGTCCTCACTCACACGCACCCTGGGAAACTTCCCAGGAGGTCACCCATCCCAAAATTGCCCCAAGTCAAGCACGCTTAACTTTCGAGTTCTTATGTGATGAGCTACCGAAAAAAAGATGCACCTTCGTGATATGAGTAGTACAAATCAAATCTTTTAAGCCCTTTTCAACTGTACAGTTCATTACATTGAACAGTCTCGGAATCCCTCTCATTCCCGTGTGGGTCGGTTCATTCATGTTCCCTCCACCTAGAAGCCTGCCAGGAGCCGCTCATTGTCCGTGCAACTGATGGCACCGGCGATCACCCCCCGCCCTCTTCGGCCCCGGGCCTCACACTATCTCTGCATCAGTCTTGGGAGACTTAGACTTAGATAGGGACACACCATGACACATTGGTAGATGTCCTCTCTTGGACTCATCCATCGAGCACCGCTTCACGATGGTATCAATGTATGTGGACTGGGTGAGACCAAGCAATTTTTTTGATCTATCTCTATAGATCTGTATTCCTAATACAAAAGATGATTCACCCAAGTCTCGCATCGAGAACTCACTCGCTAACCATATTTTAGTTGATTGCAACATCCCTACATCATTCCCAATGAGTAGAATATCATCAACATTAAGCACCAGGAATGTCACAGCACTCCCACTGACCTTCTTATACGCACAGGGTTCCTCAAGATTCTTAGTAAAACCAAACTCTTTGATTGTACTATCGAATCTGAGGTTCCAACTCCTAGATTCCTGCTTTAGAACATGAATAGATCTTTGAAGTTTGCATGCCATATGCTCACTTCCGATAGATGTAAACCTTTCAGGTTGAGACATGTAAATCTTTTCCTTAATATCCCCATTAAAAAGGGCTGTCTTTACATCCATCTACCATATCTCATAGTCATACCATGCAGCTATGGCTAGCAAAATCCTTATAGACTTAAACATTACAACTGGAGAAAAGTTTCTTTTAAGTCAAATCCTTGTATTTGAGTATATCTTTTTGCCACCAATCGCGCCTTGAATATCAATACCTTCCCATCCGCCCAAAGTTTCCTCTTGTAAAATCATTTACACCCTATGGGAACAGTTCCCTTAGGTGGATCCAAAATATTCCACACTTGGTTCAAATGCATGGAATTCATCTCAGATTTCATAGCTTCAAGCCACTTGGATGAATCGGCATCAGATAACGCTTCCTTGAAGGTCCTTGGATCACATCCATGGTCAGGCTCATCATGAACCTCTTCAAGAAGCAGACCATACCTCATAGGTGGTTTCGAGATTCTCTCGGATCTTCAAGAAGCTTGTATCTCCTCTCTTGGTTCTTCGGGTGTGGGTTCTAGAATTGTGGGTGTCTCTCGAACCTCTTCGATTTCTATCATCTCCCCTTTTCTATCCAATAGAAATTCCTGTTGTGGGGACCCGGGCTCTAACTCAATTCTTTTCGGGAATAATCGGATCCTTGTTCAAAAATACGGGTCAAAATTTTGCTCTGAACATTAAATCAAATGTTTACAACTCAAGCATAATCTAATTCTATATTCACTTCCTTACAACAAACATAATATACATGCCTCGTTTTATTCATATTCTACAAACCAGTATTTAAGTACAGTACATGTCGAAAGTACAACTACTAGTTCCTCTGCCACGCCCGTGATCACCACGCTATGTCCATCTCTCATCTCTGTCGCGACCCTGATCCTGCCCCACCTGTTGTTATGCACACATATAGACATAACAACAGCCGGAAACTCCGGTGAGAACAAATCCCAGTATAAAACATGTATACATGCTGATACATAATCATAAATCATGAATCAAAGCAATAATAATGGGCTCCATAGTCTATGAAACCAATCTATATAAACATGCAATTTAAATAAAATCATGACTCGACTCGACTCGACTCTACTCTAGGGATCCCGGTGTGAATAAGACGTCACTGTCTGTCACCTACCCTCCCAATCGGGGTAACTGTACGTCTTATTCCTAGACTTCGGTCATGTCTGTATCGAATATCTACAATCGGATTGAATCTGATCCGAAGCGTCGATACCACCGAAAGTCTAGTTTAGCAAGTCTGCTAATGACTATCCTATCTCAATACTTGAATATAAATCTATAAACAAGACAAAATCATAATCAAATGTAATTAACAAATCTAGTATGTGATTTAGGGAAACTCCAACCAAGTCTGATTCGAGTCGTATCTCTCGAATTCACATAAATTATACCTTTCTTATCATTGGAATAATTCGAAGTCTCGAAGTAGGGATATCGAACCTGTCAATCCAAATCTGAAATGACAATGTTGAGATGCACAATATCAAATCACAACTCAAACTAATGTTAGTACGGTTCAATATCAAATTTTGATACAATTTGACGGTATAACGGCATAGTTTCTTGATACCGGTCATCCAATAACAATCAACATATTATCCACAAGCCATAACATCAATAACAACAATAATAATCTCCCAAAATCTTCTTTATCTTAACTCATACAAGATGGAATTTCATAACAATAGCATACGGTGTCCGTTCTTCGATCCGGTTGCAAATATACTATGTCCAATATATCAAGAATACATAATAACCATTTCATAATTCTTTCAACACATGGAATCTAAATCATGCTGAAACATAACCCCACTTACATCTTCTTGTAGCCTTTATCAAGAGGAACAAAAATCTCAACTTGGATTAAAGTTTGGATATGTTATTCTTTCAAAATCACAACCTTAAAGCATAAGGAATTGAAGCTTCTCCCCACTCTCTCTCGTTTTCAGCTGATGGAAATGGTGAAAGTGAAGACTCAGCACAATTATATATATATATATGCCATGTGTCTTCATAGAATTCAAAGGTGGATTTCTCGCACCAAGCACCGCGGGTGCGCTCCCTCTAGACCGCAGATGCGCTCAAGCTTCGGCAGTCTATTAATTTCCCAAAATCGACGACCGCGGGTGCGCTACATATACGACCGCGGGTGCGGTGACATCAACGCGGGTGCGGTTACGTTTGAACCGCGGGTGCGGTGTTAGTTCTGTAATTAATTTCCAACTCACTGTCCATCAACCGCGGGTGCACTCGTTCTGGGACCGCGGGTGCGGTGACCCTACTGTAAAGATGACCAATTTTCTTTCCATGCACCGCAGGTGCGGTGCTTCTCTAGGCGCGGGGGCGGTCTCCTTTCAAGCAACATTTCATCTTTGCATTTTAAATATGACCATGTAGGGCATTACATTTCTCCCCCTCTTAGATATTAGTTCGTCCTCGAACGTGAAATCAATTAATCAAGTATGTAAAAACAGCAGTAAAATCAAAAGCTGAATAAATACACACATCATGAGAATAACTCGGGATATTTCTGTCTCATATCTGCTTCTGTCTCCCAAGTCGCTTCCTCGGTGCCATGACGATTCCACTGGACTTTCACTAGTTGAATAGTCTTTGTTCTGAGTTGTTTCTCTTTCCGATCAAGAATCTGTATCGGTTGTTCAATATAACTCAAAGTTTGATCCAGCTCAGCTTCGTCAGGCCGAATGACATGAGAATAATCCGGCATGTATCTACGCGGCATCGATACATGAAAAAAGTCATGTATCCCGGATAGAGAAGGAGGAAGAGCCAGTCGATATGCTCGATCGCTAATCTTCTCAAGAATCTCGTATGGACCGATGTATCTAGGAGACAATTTCCCACGCTTGCAAAATCTGACAATGCCTTTGAAGGGAGAAATCTTCAAGAACACTCTGTCTCCTGTTTCAAATACAAGCGGTCTACGTCTGATATTTGCATATTTGGCTTGTCTATCCTGTGCTGTTTTCATTCTCTTCTGGATTATCTTCACCTTCTCAGTCATCTCTCGAATCATATCAGGCCCAAGTTCTGGTACCTCAGATATATCATCACAGTACAACAGAGATCTGCACTTCTTGCCATACAATGCTTCAAACGGTGCCATCTCTATGCTCGTTTGATAGCTGTTGTTGTACGAGAATTCACATAACGGTAGTGAATCTTGCCAACTAGTGCCAAAGTCTAACACTACAGCTCTCAGCATGTCCTCTAAAGTCTGGATAGTCCGCTCTGACTATCCGTCTGTTTGGGGATGATAAGCAGTGCTCATGTGCAATGTTGTACCTAAAGCCTGCTGCAGACTGTGCCAAAAGTGAGAAGTGAATCGTGGATCACAATCTGATATGATAGACTTCGGCACACCATGTAATCTGACTACCTCTCAGACATAAATCTCAGCCATCTGATCATGTCTGTACGTCATTCTGTACGGAATAAAACACGCTGATTTGGTCAATCTGTCAATAATGAGCCAAATCGCGTCACGGCCCCAGGATGATCGAGGTAACTTGGTCACGAAATCCATGGAAATGTGATTCCATTTCCATTCAAGAATAGACAAACTCTGAAGTAAACCTCTGGGCTTCTTTCTTTCGGCCTTCACCTGTTGGCAATTTAAGCACTTAGACACATATTCGGCAATATCTGATTTCATCTGTTTCCACCAGAACTGTGTCTTCAAGTCGTTGTACATCTTTCTGCCACCAGGGTGAATGCTGAACCGACTACAGTGCGCTGCTGACAATATCTATTTTTTCAACTCTGAAACATCTGGCACTACAATACGGTTGTTCACATACAGGACAAAATCATGTACCTGATATTCAGACTGATGTCCCGATCTGACCATCTGAATTGATTGTTGTATATTCTGATCTGTTCTTTGTGCGTCTTTAATCCTCATAATCAAATCTGGCTCAACTTGAATCGAAGCAAGTCTCAGCGGTCTACTATCTGTGTCAAATGCTAAACCAGACAAACAACAATCTTCAACTAAATTTGAAACACCTATCGTCGATAAAGATAGGGCACATACCTTTCGACTCAAGGCATCTGCTGCTGCATTTGACTTCCCTGGATAGTATTTGGTTTCGCAATCAAAGTCTTTCAACAAATCAAGCCATCTACGCTGTCTCATGTTAAATTCTGACTGAGAAAACAAATATTTTAGGCTCTTGTGATCAGAGTAGATTTCAAATTTTTCGCCATGAAGATAATGACGCCAAATATTCCATGCAAAAACAATAGCCGCTAATTCAAGATCATGAATTGGGTATCGAATCTCGTGTGGCTTCAGCTGTCTAGAGGCATAAGCAATCACATGACCTCGCTGCATAAGAACACATCCTAGCCCTTTGTGGGATGCATCACAATATACAACGAAATCACCAGTACCTGAAGGAATCATCAAGACAGGTGCACTGGTCAGCCTCTTCTTCAACTCTAGAAAGCTAGACTCACAGTCTGTAGACCACACAAATGGCGCATTCTTCTGTGTCAACTGGGTAATCGGCTTCGCAATACTGGAGAAATCTTTAATAATCGTCTATAGTACACTGCCAGACCCATGAAACTGCGTATCTCTGGCACAGAAGTCGGTCTTGGCCAACCGATCACAGCTTCAACCTTACTCGGATCCACAGAAATACCGTCTCCAGATATGATATGACCCAAGAAGACAACCTGTCTCAGCCAAAACTCACACTTTGACAGTTTAGCAAACAATCTTTCATTTCTCAATGTTTGCAACACAATTCTCAAATGATTGGCATGTTCATTCAGATTCTTAGAATAAACCAAGATATCATCAATAAAAACAATCACAAACTCATCCAAATACCTCTGAAAGACGCGGTTCATCAGTCCCATAAACACCGCTGGATCATTCGTTAAACCAAAAGGCATGACAACAAACTCATAATGTCCATACCTGGTTTGGAACGCTGTCTTCGGTATGTCAATATCTCTAACTCTCAGCTGGTGATATCCAGATCTCAGATCGATCTTGGAATAAACAGAGGATCCCTGCAACTGATCAAATAAATCGTCGATACGAGGCAAAAGATATTTGTTCTTTATCGTCGCCTTGTTCAGTTGCCGGTAGTCAATACATAATCGCATAGATCCGTCTTTCTTCCGTACAAATAGTACTGGTGCGCCCCAAGGAGACACACTAGGTCTAATATATCCCTTGGCTAGAAGATCTTCTAGTTGTGCTTTCAGTTCTTTAAATTCTATCGGCGCCATTCTATACGGAGCTCTCGAAATAGGAACGGTACCTGGAATAAGATCAATACTGAAATCTACCTCTCGGACTGGAGGTAACCCTGGGATCTCGTCAGGAAATACATCTGCAAACTCCCGTACTACTGGCAAATCTGCCAATGTCGGGCTTGATTTCTGTAGATCTACATAATAAATAAGGAACCCCTCTGCTCCTTTCTGCAGCAATCTACTCACAGTCAAAGCAGACACTAAGGGAATCCGAGATCTGGAACCCTTCCCATAGAATTTCCACTCCTCTGCCATTTCAGGTCTGAATTTGACGATCTTGTGGAAACAATCTACGGTGGCTCTGTACTTGGTTAGCATATCAATCCCAACAATACAATCAAAATCAGCCAACCCAAGAACAATGAAATCTAAGTCAATCTCATGACCCTCGAATTGTAATATACAATTTCTAACTGTAGTCACAGATACAAGACCACTTCCCAACGGAGAAGAAATAGATACTACAGTCGACAATGACTCAACAGGTAATGAATGCAATAATGCAAAACGTTCAGAGATGAATGTATGCGATGCACCTGTGTCTATCAACACATATGCAGGATAACCGCAAAAAAAAATAGTTACCTGCAATCACATCGTCTGGTGCATCTTGGGCTTGCTCTTCCATCAATGCAAACACCTGAGCTTGTTGTCTTGGAGGTTGGCTCACTGTCTGGCCACCTCTGGCTCTAGGCTGGGACTGTGTAGGCGTGGGTTGGAAGGAATGGATAGACGAAGCTTGCCTCTCAGGCTGAGTCACTGATGCTGATGACCCTGCACTCTGAAATCTCTGTGCACCTCTCTGGGGACAGACTGGCGAAATGTCCCTGTTGCTTACATATGTTACATCTGCCCATCACTCCCTGACACTGCGCTGTGGCATGTCGGCCTCCACAAGTAGTACAATATACACTTGTCACATCTGTACTCTGGCCAGGACCTCTCTGTCTTGACCCACTAGAGCTCGATGAACTGCTCCCTGCTCTCTTGAACTGCTTACCCTTAGCTTTCAAAGAGTCTTTCTTCCCACTACTACTGATTCCACTATCAAATCGAGGAGGAGGTGGTGGAAACTGTGTGGCGAACGGTGGCGGTCTCTGAACCTGAACACTATAGGAAGCTCCTCGCTGCCTGATCAAGCCAGCCTCTGCTCCCTTTGCTCGATTCAGTGCATCAGAAAAGGTATTGGGTCGTCCCGTGTTCACTAAAGTAAAAATATCCGGGTTCAAACCATTGATGAACTGGTCCGCGACTGCTTCGTCATTTCCTGCCACGTGTGGCGCAAATCGGAGCAAAGAAGAAAACTTGGCAACATACTCTTCTATGTTCCACTACCCCTGTCTCAAGTTGGCAAATTTGGCCCCTTTGTCTTTTCGATACGACACTGGAAAGAAACGTTGATAAAATTCATCATTAAATATTTTCCAAGTAATATCAATACCTCGATGATCTAGGGCTCGTTTTGTTGTAAGCCACCAACTTTTTGCCATTTCGTGTAATTGATGCCCAATAAACTTCACTCTCTGCTTATCTGCATAGGCAAGAGATTCAAACAACATCTCTATATCGTCTAGCCAGCTCTCACAATCCACTGCATTTTCTGAGCCCTTCAAGGTGGGTGGATGGAATGATTGAAACCTCTTCAACAAAGTCTCCATCGGTGTCGCAGTAACGTCCATCTGAGTACCTGACGTACTACCCTATTCCGGCACTTGACCTGCAGCTGGTTGTGGTATTCTTCTAGGCGGCATATCTGATTATCAAACAGATTAGTACACACACTATACAATCTGTCTCAGCCCTCCTCTGATCATATACCTCTGATCTAGAATCGGTTCTGATTCAGTCTTTACAAGTATATGCTGTAAATCAATTTAGATACAATACAACATATAATAAGGAGAGCATTAAATCATGCTAGCACATCAAAAGCAAGGAAGAAGACTCGATCTACCCCGCTCATTCTATTCCATCTCAGTCTACAGAACCTACTGCTCTGATACCATCTGTTGTGGAGACCCGGGCTCTAACTCAATTCTTTTCGCGATTAAGCGGATCCTTGTTCAAAAATACGGGTCAAAATTTTGCTCTGAACATTAAATCAAATGTTTACAACTCAAGCATAATCTAATTCTATATTCACTTCCTTACAACAAACATAATATACATGCCTCGCGGACCAGTTCATCAATGGTTTGAACCCTGATATTTTTACTTTGGTGAACACGGGACGACCCAATACCTTTTCTGATGCACTGAACCGAGCAAAGAGAGCAGAGGCTGGCTTGATCAGGCAGCGAGGAGCTTCTTATAGTGCTCAGAGCCAGAGACCGCAAAAGCCTGCCGCCCAATTTCCACCACCTCCTCCTCGATTTGATAGTGGAAGCGGTAGTAGTGGCAAGAAGGATTTTTTGAAAGCTAAGGGTAAGCAGTTCAAGAGATCAGGGAGCAGTTCGTCGAGCTCCAGTGGGTCAAGACAGAGAGGTCCTGGCCAGAGTACAGATGTGACAGGTGTGTATTGCACTACTTGTGGAGGCCGACATGCCACATAGCAGTGTCAGGGAGTGATGGGCAGATGTAACATATGTAAACAACAAGGACATTTCGCCAGAGTCTGTCCCCAGAGAGGTGCACAAAGATTTCAGAGTGCAGGGTCATCAGCATCAGTGACTCAGCCTGAGAGGCAAGCTTCGTCTGTCCATTCCTTCCAGCCCACGCCTACACAGTCCCAACCTAGAGCCAGAGGTGGCCAGACAGTGAGCCAACCTCCCAGACAACAGGCTCAGGTGTTTGCATTAACGGAGGAGCAAGCCCAAGATGCACCAGACGATGTGATTGCAGGTAACTGTTTTCTTTGCGGGTATCCTGCATATGTATTAATAGATACAGGTGCATCACATACATTCATATCAGAACGTTTTACATTGACACATACATTGCCTGTCAAGTCATTGTCTACTGTAGTGTCTATTTCTTCTCTGTTGGGGAGTGGTCTGATATCGGTAACTTCAGTTAGACATTGTATACTACAGTTTGAGGGGCATGAGAATTTTTTAGACTGTGTTGTACTTGGTTTATCTGATTTTGATTGTATTGTTGGGATTGAGATGTTAACTAAGTACAGAGCCGACGTAGACTGTTTTCACAAGATTGTCAGATTCAGACCTGAAATGACAGAAGAGTGGAAATTCTACGGAAAAGGTTCCAGATCTCGGATTCCCTTAGTATCTGCTTTGACTATGAGTAGATTGTTGCAAAAAGGAGCAGAGGGGTTCCTTATTTATTCTGTAGATCTCCAGAAATCGAGCCCGGCCTTGGCAGATTCGCCAGTCGTACGGGAGTTTGCAGATGTATTTCCTGATGAGATTCCAGGATTACCTCCAGTTCGAGAGGTAGATTTTAGCATTGATCTCATTCCGGGTACCGTTCCTATTTCGAGAGCTCCGTATAGGATGGCGCCGATAGAATTGAAAGAATTGAAAGCACAACTAGAAGATCTTCTAGCCAAGGGATATATCAGACCTAGTGTATCTCCTTGGGGCGCTCCGGTACTGTTTGTACGAAAGAAAGACGGTTCAATGAGATTGTGTATCGACTACCGGCAACTGAACAAGGTGACGGTAAAGAACAAATATCCATTGCCTCGTATCGATGATTTATTTGATCAGTTACAGGGATCCTCTGTTTATTCCAAGATCGATCTGAGATCAAGATATCACCACCTGAGAGTTAGAGATGTTGATATACCGAAGACGGCATTCCGAACCAGGTATGGACATTATGAGTTTGTTGTCATGCCTTTCGGTTTAACGAATGCTCCAGCGGTGTTTATGGGGTTGATGAACCGTGTCTTTCAGAGGTATTTAGATGAGTTTGTGATTGTTTTTATCGATGATATTTTGGTGTATTCCAAGAGTATGACTGAGCATGCCGATCATTTGAGAATTGTGTTGCAAACGTTGAGAAATGAAAGATTATTTGCTAAACTGTCAAAGTGTGAGTTTTGGCTGAGACAGGTTGTCTTCTTGGGTCATATCATATCTGGAGACGGTATTTCTGTAGATCCGAGTAAAGTTGAAGCTGTGATCGGTTGGCCAAGACCGACTTCTGTGCCTGAGATACGCAGTTTCATGGGTCTGGCAGGATATTATCGACGATTCATCAAAGATTTCTCCAGCATTGCGAAGCCAATTACCCAGTTGACACAGAAGAATACGCCATTTGTGTGGTCTGAGAATTGTGAGTCTAGCTTCTTAGAATTGAAGAAAAAGATGACCAGTGCACCTGTCCTGATGATTCCTTCAGGTACTGGCTATTTCGTTGTATATTGTGATGCATCTCACAGAGGGCTGGTGTGTGTTCTTAAGCAACGGGGTCATGTGATCGCATATGCCTCTAGACAACTGAAGCCACACGAGATTCGATACCCCATTCATGATCTTGAATTGGCGGCTATCGTATTTGCATTAAAGATTTGGCTTCATTATCTTTATGGTGAGAAATTGGAGATTTACTCTGACCATAAAAGCCTGAAGTATCTGTTTTAAAGCCTGAAGTATCTGTTTTCTCAATCAGAGTTGAACATGAGGCAGCGTAAATGTGAAGGGCCTAAAACTCCTTTCTTGAAAATTTGCGGAAAATTTAAAAATTTTCTTTTTAAAAGAACTTAAATGGCCTCATTCATAAAATCACTGGTGAATCAAGTTCAATATTTCAAAATATTGCAGCGGAAGAAAATCAAAGTTTTGCCAACAACAACGATTTAAAAATATCCAACAACTGATAAAAATTGTTTGCGGAATAACATAACAACTGCTGCACTGAGGTCCTCGGGTGCCACTACTGCCGACCCAAGCTAGCTCACTGGTCCCCGCCCTCGGCCCTGGCCTCATCAGTACCTACAACAATCAAGTCTAGTGAGCCTAAAGACTCAGCATGCATAAATCGCAGGTAACGAGTAAAAATTTGAATTAAAATATGCATGAGTTAACTTATCCTGTCCTGAGGCATACTGAAAATAATCTGTACTGAGCAATTATAATACGTGCATAACTGAACTTGAAATCAATATAAAAATATTTGCTCCTTGGAGCCTGTACTGAAATGTCTAGTAAAATTTTCTGTTGAGATTATGTTTTACGCCTGTGGCCACTGCACTAAGCTGAACTGATCGGTAACTGGCTACCGGGGAGGCTGAAACTGAACTGAGCTGGCCGGTCACTGGCGACCGGGTGGTACCATACTGAACTGATCGGTCACTGGCGACCGTATAAAATAACACTCCCAAATAGTGAATGAACCACAAGCCATATCGCATAAATCTCAAAAATAATTATTTTCTGTTTAATGCACGTAAAATAATTAACTGGCGTAATGAAAATTCCTGTAATTTTACCAACTGGATTGGATTGGATCGTTCCCAGGCTCGCTGCAACCTAACTGTGCCATGAAAAATATGCAATAGCTTAAACATGACCAACTATGCAATTTACGTTCAAAAGATGCGACTATGACGCCTACTGACTTCGCATTTAATCATGACTCAGAGCCAACCTGAACCGACACTGAACTTACATATAGTCATGATTAAAATACGCTGAAAAATCATAAAATAATGTTCCTAAAATGATAGGGTCGAAATCTAGGTGAAATGGAGGCCAAAACACGAAACGCTCTTACGAGAGTCAATTTGGCACATTGCACCGTAAATTCTCGTACGACCTCAAAAATGATCCAAATGACGAACGGCGAAAACATGACCTTCCTAACTCAATGAGGCACTTTCCAGTCCAAGGCCATGGGCTAAAAGCCAACCAAGAACTCGAACGAGCCTCTGAACCGACACAGCAACTTGCTGTAATTTCCAGCAGCTGCGACCTAGCTTGCATCGCGTCGTTTGCGAGACTTTTGGCCATTGGGGCTTTAACCACCAACCAGAGCCTCTCCACAACGTCCCAAGGAATGATTTGAACCATGGCTAAGGGCCCTAGGCCAGCCACAATTCGCCTCATTCCAGCAACCACCCGAAAGTTCTCACCGAGGGCCCTCATGCGTGCGTGTGTAGTGTTTATGCTATGATCGATGTCTTGCGTCGTTCCAGTGGCCATTTGATTGACCATGGCACGATCTAGACATCTAGGAGCATGATATGAACCATGGCTAAGGGCCATAGGCCAACCAAGATCCACACCAAGCAACAAAAGAAACGAAACCAAATGCTGAAAAATGGAAGGGCCGAATGGGGAAAGGGGCTGTTCTTGTTGATTATTTAAAAACCGATGAGCCATGGACCAAGCCACCAAAAGGGAAACTTATTCACGTCTTAGACATGCTAGGGAAGTGATTCAACCATGGCTAAAGGCCCTTGGGGCAGCCAAGATCAGATCCTTCCTCCTTGACATCCAAACTGAATTTTCGAATCACATTTCTGCACTTATGGGGAACTTGCTGTCATTCTGAATTTCCAGCAAGCATGGGGCTTGTTTGAATGGACCAAAATGGTCCTAATGCATCCTACTACATGTATACAAGCCGCCTTGGGAGCCTGGAGTCGATCCAATACCTGAAACCATCAAAACTCAGAAAAACGTGAAGCTTGTCAAGGGAAGTCGAAAATTCTGCATGTGTGTTCCAAAATATTTTGACATGGATCTCGATTTTTGCTTGCTACAACATGATCATGTACTGAAAAATAAATGATAATATGACTTGATTGAGGTTTGAAAGAAATCTAGACATGCCTGGTTTCGTTTCGAAAGAAAACGAAAAGAAGAGACGAGACGGCGCGGAGGAGACGGAGTGGCTTGCTTCTCTACCTTTCTTGGCTCTCGATTTTTCTCCCTTTCTCCCTAGCTGTTATTCACGTTTTTTTCTACTGAAAAGGGGTCTTCTTTTCGGTGGAGGTGGAGGGGGAGTGATGGTTATGAAGGTGAGGAGAAGGGTGCACAAAAATAGGATCATATCAAGACCAAGTCTTCATGCATTTGAATTTTGAATTTTGAATTGCTATCAAATGATCTCTTGGGTGATTCTAGACTATAGTGGCCGATTTTATCATGCCAAACAAGGGTTAGGATAGTGGTCTAGTATTAATTAATTAAGGTGGAAAAATAGCTAAAAGAATTAGCATGCTAATCAACAAAGAATGGGTCAAAGGTGAGTTGGCAAGTCCTAGTTTGTTCTTCTAGGGGTGTGGCCGAAAATGCATGATAAATGGTAGGGGGAAAATTGATTATCTAGTAATTTAATAACCCTTAAAAGCCTTACTAATCCTTTAATTAATTTAGTGAACTAACCCCTTAATTAAGTAACTTAAATGAGCTCATTTCTTAATCACCTCCAATAATTTAAATTAAAATCCTCAACTAACTTAAATAATTCCTTAAACTTCTTTTTAACTTAAATGAACTTACTTGATTGCTAAATTAACTTCTGGAAATATTTCTCAAATCTTAAATTCTATCTCAAAACTCCAACTCTAGTCCGGCCTCACTGAAATAACTGAAATGCTAAAAATCAAACTACTGAACTGAAATAATGAATAATTAACTTCAAATAAGTGCATTTAAAATAATCATGCAATGAAGTCAATTAAATTTAAAAATCTAGAATTATGCATGGCTTATACGTCTACTGACTTACGGATTCTACAGTAAATGGTTTGATCTACTGAAAGATTTTGATTGCGAGATCAAGTACTATCCAGGGAAGTCAAATGCAGCAGCAGATGCCTTGAGTCGAAAGGTATGTGCCCTATCCTTATCGACGATAGGTGTTTCGAATTTAGTTGAGAATTGCTGTTTGTCTGGTTTAGCATTTGACACAGATAGAAGACTGGTGAGACTTGCTTCGATTCAAGTGGAGCCAGATTTGATTATGAGGATTAAAGAGGCACAAAGAACTTATCAGAATGTACAGAAGTCGATTCAGATGGTCAGATCAGGACATCAGTCTGAATATCAGGTACATGATTTTGTTCTGTATGTGAATAACCGTATTGTAGTGCCAGATGTTTCAGATTTGAAACAACAGATTATGTCAGAAGCGCACTGTAGTCGGTTCAGTATTCATCCTGGTGGCAGGAAGATGTGCAATGATCTAAAGACACAGTTCTGGTGGAAACAGATGAAGTCAGACATTGCCGAATTTGTGTCTAAGTGTTTAAATTGCCAACAGGTGAAAGCTGAGAGAAAGAAGCCCGGAGGGTTACTTCAGAGTTTGTCTATTCCAGAGTGGAAATGGGATCACATTTCCATGGATTTCGTGACAAAGTTACCTCGATCATCCCGGGGCTGTGATGCGATTTGGGTCATTATTGACAGATTGACCAAATCAGCGTGTTTTATTCCATACAGAATGACATATCGACACGATCAGATGGCTGAGATATATGTCAGAGAGATAGTCAGATTGCATGGTGTGCCGAAGTCTATCGTATCAGATCGTGATCCACGATTTACTTCACACTTTTGGCACAGTTTGCAGCAGGCCTTAGGTACGACATTACAACTGAGTATTGCTTATCATCCCCAGACAGATGGACAGTCAGAGCGGACTATCCAGACTTTAGAGGACATGTTGAGAGCTGTAGTGCTAGATTTCGGCACTAGTTGGCAAGATTCACTAACGTTGTGTGAATTCTCGTACAACAACAGCTATCAAACGAGCATAGAGATGGCACCGTTTGAGGCATTATATGGCAAGAAGTGCAGATCTCCTCTATATTGGGATGATATATCTGAGGTACCAGAACTTGGGCCTGATATGATTCGTGAAATGACTGAGAAAGTAAAGATAATTCAGAAGAGGATGAAGACGGCACAGGATAGGCAAGCCAAGTATGCCAATATCAGACGTAGACCACTAGTATTTGAACAGGGAGACAGAGTATTCTTAAAGATTTCTCCTTTCAGAGGCGTTGTCAGATTCGGCAAACGCGGGAAGTTGTCTCCTAGATACATCGGTCCTTACGAGATTCTTGAGAAGATTGGCGATCGAGCATATCGATTAGCTCTTCCTCCTTCTCTATTCGGGATACATGACGTTTTTCATGTATCGATGCTGCGTAGATATATGCCTGATGCTTCTCATGTCATTCAGCCTGACGAAGCTGAGGTTGATCAGACTTTGAGTTATACTGAGCAACCGATACAGATTCTTGATCGGAAAGAAAAGCAGCTCAGAACGAAGACTATTCCGCTAGTGAAAGTCCAGTGGTGTCATCATGGCACTGAAGAAGCGACTTGGGAGACAGAAGCAGATATGAGACAGAAATATCCCGAGTTGTTTACATGATGTAAGTAATTATTCAGCTTTTGATTTTATTGTTTTTCATTTATAATATGATTGATGGCCTGCGATTTCGAGGACGAAATCATTTATTAGAAGGGGAGAAATGTAAGGCTTGAGATTTATTAGTCTTCATTGATGTGATATTCGGAAGATATGAGTATGCATGACATGTAATGAGAGGCACTGAATGAGATTATGAAGGGTTGCATAAAGTCTAGACCGCACCCGCGCTACGAAAAAGACCGCACCCGCGGTTGATGGATAGAGAGTTGGAGATTATTTACAGAAGTGACACCGCACCCGCGGTGAAGAAGTACCGCACCCGCGGTGCATGGCCAGTAGGGTAGGAAATTTTATGCGAAGCAAGACCGCACCCACGGTCCACAAGACACCGCACCCGCGGTCGTCGAATGTTGGAAAATGAAAAGTGGTGCCAAAGCTTAAGCGCACCCGCGGTCTAGACGGAGCGCACCCGCGGTGCCCTGTGCAAGAAAGCCACCCTTGATTCTTATGTTGACACATGGCTTATATATATATATCCACTTGGGCTGAGTCATTCTTCTTCATTTCCTGAGGAGAGAACCGAGAGTTATTCCAAAAAGAGGTGAAAGGCTTCTTTCATTTTAGAATTGAGCTTGTGCAAGATTTAGCCATCCAAACTTTAATCCGAGTTGAGATTCTTGTTCCTCTTGACAAGGGCTTCAAAAGGGTATACTTTCTATATCTTTTCAGCATGTTTTGAAGTTGACATGTGGAGGAAATTCAGATATGTTTGTTATTATATGTTCTTGAGATCATAGACGTCGTAGAATCGTAAACGGATCGATTATCGGATGTCATATACAATTGTTATGAAATTCCAGCATATATGTGCATGAGATTATGCAGATTTTCAGAGTTTGAAATGGTTATGGTATTGACTATGAGTTGAGGATATATATGTTGAGATTTGAATTGATCGGTATCGAGAAACTATGCCGTTATACCGTCGAATTGTATCAAGATTTGATATTGAACCGTACTAGTATTAGTTTGAGTTGTGATTTGATATTGTGCATCTCAACATTGTCATTTCAGATTTGGATTGACAGGTTCGATATCCCTACTTCGAGACTTCGAATTATTCCAACGACAAGAAAGGTATAATTCATGTGAATTCGGGAGATACGACTCGAATCAGACTTGGTTGGAGTTTCCCTAAATCACATACTAGATTTGTTATTTATATTTGATTATGATTGTGTCTTGTTTATAGATTTATATTCAAGCATTGAGATAGGAGAGTCATTGGCAGATTTGCTAAACTAGACGTTCGGTGGTATCGACGCTTCGGATCAGATTCAATCCGATTGTAGACATTCGATACAGATGGGGCCGAAGTCTAGGAATAAGACGTACAGTTACCCCGATTAGGAGGGTAGGTGACAGACAGTGACGTCTTATTCACACCGGGATCCCTAGAGTTAGAGTTGAGTCGAGTCAAGACAAGATTTGATTTGAATTGCATGTTTATATAGATTGGTTTCATAGACTATGGAACCCATTGTTATTGCTTGCATTCATGATTTATGATTATGTATCAGCATGCATACATGTTTTATACTGGGATTTGTTCTCACCGGAGTTTCTGGCTGTTGTTATGTCTGTATGTGTGCATAACAACAGGTGGGGCAGGATCAGGGTCGCGACAGAGATGAGAGACGGACATAGCGTGGTGATCACGGGCGTAGCAGATGATCTAGTAGTTGTACTTTTGACATGTACTGTACTTAAATACTGGTCTGTAGAATATGGACAAAACAAGACATGTATATTATGTTTGTTGTAATGAAATAAATATAGAACTGTCTTTTTCTTAAGTTATAAACATGTGAGTTAATGTTAAAAGAAAAATTTTGACCCGTATATTTTAACAATGATCCGATTAATCCCGAAAAGAACTGAGTTAGAGCCCGGGTCCCCACAAGCTTGTTCATCCTTCTTAGGGAAATATGTCCTAATCGAGAATGCCATAATTGTTCCGAATTTAGATTATCTTGTATTCTCTTCTTTGTTGTTGTTATTGGTTGTACATTGTTTAGTGGAATATCTTTCAATTTTAAGTTATAGAGATCGTTTTAAAGTTCTCTAGTACCAATAAACATTCATTCTTGTAAATGTTGCAAACACCTTTGCTAAATAAAAAAGAATATCCATCTTTATCAAGCATAGAAATGGAAACAATGTTTTTCACCAAATCGGGTACAAAGAAAACATCTCTTAAAATCAACTTAAAATCATTGTTTAACAATAAGTAAACATCTCCTACAGTCTTGGCAGCAACTCTTGCTCCATTGCCCATCCTCAAGAAGGTCTCAGCTTCCCTAAGTCTTCTACTTCTTCCCATCACCTGTAAATCATTACAGAGATGTGAGCAACAGCCGGTATCTAATACCCAAGAAGTATAGTTAATCGAAATGTTTACTTCAATGTAGAATATACCATTTCCAGAACCCTTCTGGGCATGATATTCTCTGCAGTTACGCCTCCAATGTCCAGGCTTCTTGCAGTGATGACAAACATCAACAGTCTTGTCAATCTTAACTGATATGGCTGCCACAGCGGAACTCGGAGATTGCCCCTTCAAGGGCACGTTCTTCTTGGGACGTTGGAAAGAACGCTTCTTTCCATTCCCATGTGGACCAATCTTCGTACTAGATGAAGAACCCACATAAAGAACCGACTTCTCTTACTTGATGGTGGATTCAAACGTAACAAGCATATTCACCAACTCCTCAAGGGTCGGTTCTAGCTTGTTCATTTTGAAATTCACCACAAAAGGATCAAATGAGCTAGCAGCGACAAGAGCAACACGTCGGTGGTCAACTCCGAAGGCAACATAAGATCCATGCCAACGAGCTTGTCCACGAACACAATCATCATTAGGCCATGCTCATGGACCGAGGCTTCATCTCGTATGCATAAAATGATTAGCTCCTTGACGGTAACATGCCTAAGAGGTCGTGTTTGCTCATCAAAGAGCTCCTTGAGATGCAAATGAATGTCAGCAGCACTATTTGCATCCTCAAAATGTTTCTGCAGCTCATCATTCATAGAAACCTGCATATAACGCTTGGCTTTCAAGTCATGATCACACCATTCCTTGTAAGTCTTCAATTCCTCAAGAGTACAGCCAGTCGGAGCCTCAACAAGGGGCGACTCAGTAAGTGTATATGCTATCCTTTCCGAATTCAAGACGATTTTCAGATTTCTTAGCCAATTGAGGTAATTAGGTCTAGTTAATATGTGCTTGTCGAATATTGCAGATAATGGATTGCGAATCGAAGACATTGTCAAAATTGTACTGAAAATTAAAACAGATAAATGTTATTGAGTATTTTAAAATATTTAGTAAGATATAAAGTATGGACTTTTACTTCAAAAATTTTCGCTCCCACTCTTCTGAAATTTTTCACTACCCTCTAATGAAAACGGGAAACTTCTTTCCTCAGTAGGTACATAAGGTCCAATTAGCCAATTATGATCACGATTAATATCAGCCAATCATAATTCTCAAAAGGTAGTTTCCAATTGCATCTCCATGCAACCATTTATGTAAACTTTTGTCTCACGTTTGATTAGGACCCAATAATATGACGTCGCTTATCTTTACGTGTCAAGCCTTACCCATCGATGTTGAATCTTAATGGACAGTCGCCATGAGTTCCCCCAATAATATGAGCCGAAATCAGCGGAGTTCCACGTATTTCACATCACCATGTCAATGGTTGTCACAGCTTTCCGGTATCCAGGCCCCCCCAAATAAAATGAGCCGAGCCCCGAGCACGGATAGCGTTCATCATGCACCCATTTTTGATAGAAGACATAGAAATTGTAAAAACTTTTATAATTCCCCTTTTCGGGCTAAATATTAATTTTAAATCTTATTCAAAATGAGGGTTTTTAATTTTGAAATGTCTCATCATTAATTTTATTTAAAAGATTGCCATGTTTGATCGCATATTTGCCGGATTCATGCAACTTTGTTATTATAATAATAATAACGCACATACTCATTATTTATAATATATCATGCATATATTATAAGCAATAAACTAAACAAGGCTGAGTTCCAAGAGTATCTTAGGGAGAATGAGATTCTCTTGCAGTGGACTCCGCCTGCTACACCGCAGTGGAAAGGTGTTTCGGAGCGTCGTAACTGGACTTTGATGGACATGGTTAGGTCTAAGATGGGGTTCACGGAGTTGACACCATCCTTTTGGGGATATGCACTTGAGACAGCGGCAGATGGATGTCAAGATAACCTTTCTTAATGGAGATATTAAGGAAGAGATTTACATGTCTCAACCTGAAAGGTTTACATCAATCGGAACTGAGCATATGGTATGCAAAATTCAGAAATCTATTTATGGTCTAAAGCAAGCATCTAGGAGTTGGGACCTCAGATTTGATGGTACAATCAAAGAGTTTCGTTTTACTAAGAATCCTGAGGAACCCTATATGTATAAGAAGGTCAGTGGAAGTGCTGTGAAATTCCTGGTTCTTTATGTTGACGACAATCTACTAATTGAGAATGATGTAGGGATGTTGTAATGAAATCAAATATGGTTAGCGAGTAAGTTCTCGGTGCATGACTTGTATTGATGATACAGATCTATAGAGATAGATCAAGAAGATTGCTTGGTCTCACCCATTCTACGTACATTGATACCATCGTTAAGCGGTTCTCGATGGATGAGTCCAAGAGAGGACATCTACCTATGTGTCATGGCGTGTCCCTATCCAAGTCTATGCCTCCCAAGACTGATGCATAGATAGCGGCAATAAAAAGCATTCTTTATGCATCTGCAATTGGTAGTATCATGTATATGAAGATATCTACACGTCTTGACGTGGATTTTACACTAAGTGTAGTGATTATATATCAATCGAACTCTGGTCTTCCACGCTGGAAAGCTTTAAGAGACATCCTCAAGTATTTGATAATGACCAATAAGTTGTTCTTGGTCTATGGGGGTGGAGAACAGAAATTGAAAGGCTATACCGACTCTATCTTCCAAAGCGATATCGATGACTCAAAATCAACCTCTAGGTTCGTATTCATGCTAAATGGTGCTGCTACCTTTTGGAAGAGTTCCAAGCAAGACATTAATACAGATTCCACAACTGAGGTCGAATACATTGCTGCATCAGCTGCAGCAAAGGAGGCTGTTTGGTTAAGGAATTTCGTCCAAAAGTTGGGTGTCATTCCTAATGGAGTTGCTCTTGTCCCATTGTTTTATGACAACATGGGAGCCATTCCTCAGGCGAAAGAGCCAATGTCTCATCAAAAATCCAAATATGTATTGAGAAAGTACCACATCCTCTTAGAGATTTTGGAAAGAGGAGAAGTGTCGATTGACAAAGTCGGCTCCGTAGATAATGTTGCCGATCCAGTAACTAAGCTTTTACCTAGACCATTGTTTGAGAAGCATCGTAAATCGATGGTTTTGAAGCATATGGGTAGTTGGCTCTAATGCAAGTGGGAGATTGTTAGAGTAGGTGCTCGTCGAGCAAAGTTTTGGCCAATGATTCACATTGAAAATCTATGTATAAACAATCTTTATTTTAATAATATTTGAAAATATTGTTTTTGGCACATCTTTATCTATATACCCATGCTAGATGCATAGATAAAGTCCTTGAATATACAAATATCTGAAAGAATATTATATGCTTAAATGATGAGTATCATGAAACTCATATTTGGAATACTGTTTATTTTAAACAGTTCCTAATCGATTCAGCCGCCACTAAGAAGGATAAAGGCCGTTTGAGTTTGAGACTAGTATCTGCGATGTGAGTACCATGTTTCATTGGTAGGGGACATTGTGATGTCCGAGCATGCAGATAGGTGCTCCTTGTAGAGTGCAATGAACAACCCTTCATAACGGACTTTCAAGTGGTTCTCCCTAATCGAGTGGAAACGTCCTAGTTTATGGTTGTACACCATTAGTCCATATGACCATTGACAACATTGTGACTCTATATCCTAATATTGCACTTTGAATTGTTTATCGACTCATATGGGGAATCAGGTGGCAAGGTTGGGTGTTTTGTCAAAACATATAGGAGTCTATGCATTGTAGTCAAGGATTCACCGCTTATCTTCGAGTATGGATATCCTATGTGATCTCATGTGTATGTAGTTTGAAATCTCTGATCAATGTGTTGGTGGTAATTAAGAAAGGGGTTTATTGGATTACACCATCGATACAACTACGACATGACACATAGTATCGATTCTTTAACAATTCTCAATATACCAATAGTTGTCGAATCGGTTGGGATATATGAGATGAAGGGACCGTACTGTACGCTAACCATAATGAAATGGTTCTTGCTGGCACTATCATTTGATACCTAGGGAATCATGTAAGCGATGCTTCTAGGTGTTTAACATGAATGATTGGGTTCAATCAGACTTGAGTTCTGACGTCCTTATTATCAAGGAGTTGATAAATAAGAATGGAGCAATTGGGGTGTGCTCATATAAAGACATGTTTAGTCCCGAATCACATAAAGATGTGAACTCACTGCTAGTTGTATCAAGCCAAGCATGCTTTTGAAAAGCACTTTTTACTCTTTCATACGCCAAGAAAAACTCTTCCTTCTCTTCTCTCCATCACCATGGCAGAAACCCTCCCATTTTTTTTAAAAAAATTTCTTCCCCATAAGTGGATCTTCCTTGTTGGTGGTGGAACTAATTTGAAGAAAATGATTCATTTGAACAAGGAGTGCTCTTGGAAGCTTGTAAATTTGTCTACCCTCAAGAGCTAAGTTGTTTACAACTTAGTTGAAGCCAAAACATCAATCCTTGTGATTGATAGGTAAATCTCTATAAACACCCTATGTATGTGTTTATTTTCGTATTTGCTACACACTAAGTGGGGTGCTCGATTTTTGCTATTGAAAATATGATTTTCAAAATTTCAGTAGCGCGTCCGATCCCCTCTCACGAAAGTCATAATTAACTTTCCGAATTCAATCAAAGGGTAATGTATACGTATATGATGAAAAGGAAAATTTTTATGATGAAAGAAAAATGTTTATGTTTATGCATGTTCATAAAAATATATTTTAAGTTATAGTATTTTTACTGTTTCATGTGGATGTATATGTATCACTTCTTATCATGGTTAAGGTTTGCTGAGTCAATAGACTCACTAGATTTGATTGATGTAGGTGAGCTTGATATTGATGTTAGTGAGGGACTTGATGATTGATCTTGCTGGACTGAATGTGCACACAACCCGAGGACGTGCGCCAGTTTTCTGCACTTACATTTATGATTTACGTTTATGACTTATATTTATGACTTGTGATGATTTTGATAGGGTTTTGAGAGGGTGTTAGAGTTAAATTATTTTTGTAAATGTTGAAGTTAGGTTTGGTTGACGATTTAGGATTTTATGCTTTTAATTTATTTTTTTTGAGTTTTCAAATAATGGCTGGTTGATTTATTTTTAAATGATGCAAGATGATTTTTAAAAATGTTTTTATATATAGGTATAGTTCGGCAGAAATTTTTTTCTAGTATATTTTAAATAAAAACGAATAATGGATGTTTCACAGTAATCAAGGGTTCTATAATCATATATAATATACGTATGGATTGAAAGTAGGTTTGGAAATAGGAATATATTTTGGGGAAAAAAACTTATAAGATTATGATTACTTAAGGCAGAGCCAATTAATCAAGTAATCTTTGGGAAGATGAAATAACTTAAGGTATCTTAGGATATATAATTGATAGGGGATGTAGAGTTAGTTAAATCTTTGAGTTCCTTGAGATCGAGAAATTTTGCCTAAATATATAAAATGGAAGATGACATATCAGCGTAAGCAGCCAAAGCGTGATAGAGTGCAAAATTTAATCCAAGTGGATTAAGCATGAGGGGAATTAGGGAGCCTAAGCTCTTCAATAATCAATACTAGGCACATTTCGAGGACGACATTTTATTTAAGGGGGGAAGATTTATAATGCCCAAAAAATCAAACACTAAACCGCATGCATGCAAATGATTTAAATTGCTTATTTATTTTATTTAATTGATTTTAAATGCTTAAATGATACATAGTATAAGATTGAAGGACTAAATGCATTATTTCATCAAACCTGAAGGTTTTATCCGAATGTTCGATAATAAGCTGAGGAAAGAAGACTGGGGACGACCAAGATAAAATATTTTTCGTTAAATATTTATGAGGATTAATAATATGATTAAAATTTTATAAAAATAATAGAGACCAAATTATTTTATGAGACGAGTTCAATTTTATCCGGGAAGCTAGTTTTGGTCAAATGAAGGACTTTTAAAGGCCCAAAAATTATTATTTTTGAAAACTAATTTTGTAAAATTTTACTTTTCAATTAAATAGGTCTTAATGGGCCTAATTTACCTAAGATTAGTAGGCCTAATTATTCCTAAACAAAAGCCCAAAACTGTGGGGACCCGGACGCTAATCATATTCTTAATCATCATTAGGACAATTTAATCAATTATAATAAAGAGGGTCTAAATTTTTTTTTTAAATTGCGGAACGTAATGGAATATATGCAAATATACATCTCAGTATATTAAAAGTACAAGTATGGTACTATATATACAATCATTCAACTAAGTTTTAACAACTAAATGTCAAGTGTCCAAACCCTATCTCTAATCCAAGTCCGTAGTCTCCACTCTAATAATGATCTATCTTCATCTCCTCGACCCTGAACCTGTCCCACCTGTTGTCATGCACACATACAAACACGACAACAGCCAGATAACTCCGGTGAGAAATAAATCCCAATATAATTCAACGAAACATGCAGTTATATCAACAATGTAAAAGCATGTTAAACATGTAACAGATATCAGTAACATGTAACCAAATCTGAAATATAATAAATATAAAATCGCCGATCAAACTCGTGACTCCACGTCTCAGACTAGACTCAATCCTAGTCTAGGGATCCTGGTTTCTAGACGTTGGCATTCCATATCGATCACCAGTAATAGAAGAAACTCCAATTCTATCCACATCGATATGGTATCGATCACCAGTAATAGAAGAAACTCCAATTTTATCCACATCGATATAACCAAACATCCAGTGTCTTGACCTAACTGTCACAGACTTTGGCGTTTTCACCAATTTCCTATCTTGTGACATCGTGCAATGTGCCCGTGGCGATCCCACCACTATCAGGCACTTCTGTCACAAGATCACTCGTCTAATACTCGTCTAATACATGTTTTCTATAAATTAATAGAACAAGCATATCAAATCAAATCAATAAACACAATCATAATAATAAGTATGTGATTTAGGGAAACTCAAGTATATCCTACTTGAGTCGATCTCCCAATACCACATTGACTTATATCTTTCGTCTGTAGTCTTGGTCTGAAGCAATATCAGTTCTGAACTCAAGACTGTCTCTGTAAATCTGAAACGACATATCGAGAATCATAATATCTATATTCCATTATCAATGCAACACTGAATCTGATTAATCTGGATTTAATTCAAATCACGGCATAACGGCACAATCTCAGTATCCCCGTCAATACCAAATCAACAGACATCAATTACAAATCATAACTCATATCCGATACAATCTGTAATTCATTCAAAATCCAAATTTGTCCGATTTCAAATCAATATAATCAGAAACTCATAACAATTCCATAATCAGTCTGTTTCTCAATCTGACGTCGATTCTACGATGTCTAACATGTCAAGAACATCATATATGAATCATATAAAATTCCTATAACATCATATTTTCAAATGATGATAGAACTCAGTAAAACTTACGTCCAGTTGTAGAATTCGTTGATAGAAACACAGTACTGAAGTCGGATTCAAATTCTAACGGGCGGATCTTCCGCAAAAGACGTAAGAATTTCCACACTTTCTCCGAAGCATTCTCGATTTCCTTCGGATTACTCTGATGAATTATGACAAAACACGTCTCGCCCCGGGGGCGCTACACTTTGGATCGCGGGTGCGCTGAGCATATTGGATAACTACCAACATTTCAGAAGGAACGACCGCGGGTACGGTGCTTTTTATACCGCCGGTGCGGTGCCTCTACTGTAGCAACACCGCGGGTGCGGTAGACTTTATGGCGCGGGTGCGGTGACCGTTCTGTATCTCTTCCAAAATTTCCTATGAACCACCGCAGGTGCACTGTCTTTTGAACCGCGGGTGCACTGTCTATACTGTCCCAACAATATATTTTGCAACTAAAATCGAATCGCAATGTCTCTTGTTCGGTCTTCGATAAATACATCAAATCATGCATTAGTAATTTCTGATTACCAGCTCACATCTCGGGCATTACAAAAATCTTAACCCATTAAACACCTAAATTTCGAAAATAAAAAAAAAAAACCTAGGGCTCTTGAACATGATGGCAGCCGAAAATCCACACACCACACACGCACAATTTCAAAAATATGGAGAGCAAAAGTTCAAGGATTCTTCGTCTCCCGTTCGTCCCTCTTTGCAACTTACACCAACAATCGAATATTCAAGCATTTTAAACGCTAATGCACGTTTCTAACCTTTCTTTTTGCACGGTTCAAAGCATATTATGTGTGTTTAATCATGTTTTCATGAGTAATATGAAACCCTCCTTTTATTTTCGTTTTTATGCCTCGTACAAGTTAAAACTTGGATTTTCATGCTTTCAAACTTATAATTATGATGCATAAAAGGGATGCCATCATAGGGCTATGGGAAGGGATGAATTTCAGTATGTTTAAGGGTGGTTAAAGGTCACGGTTAATGGCTGCACATGTAAGCCAAGTTGTTGAACGAAAATTGGGATCAAATGGGGCTAGGTTTTGCGTTTCTTGTCCTAGGCGATGGTGACTACTAGCTGCTATTTGGGATTTGTTCAAGCGTCCTAAGGGAGTCTATTCATTGTCCTAGATGGGCTGTGCAAGGGTTGGAAAGAGAGTATAAAGGTTTCACATCGTTTTGGGTTGTTTAAGGCATTTAGGGGCACAGCTTAGGGCTGGGGGTTCTAGGCTCTTTAAGCTTGGTACAGCAGGGTCTTTAAGGTTTAGTCATGGTCCTAGGATGGTCAAATAGGGGCTGGTTGGATCGGCCATGGGCTAGGGTCGAAGGGATTGAGGATTTGTGCAAGCTAGGGTTTCCGAAATTGAGCAAAAATTTTCAGCATGGTTCTAGGCTTGTTCATAGGTTATAATATGCTAGTTTGGGATAAACAAGGGTTAGTAAGGTGTTAATAAGTTATGGTTCAAATTCGGTAAAGTTTTGAGTCAATAAGGGTTAAATTCGGGATATACGATTAAGTTTTAAAACGAAATAGTAAATTAGTTGAGGAGCTTAATTTTACGTCCAAGAAATGTTTATGGGTATATTTTAAGTTGTCATGTTAAGCTTAGGATGAAAATTTTATGTTTAAAATTTTGGAAGAAAATATTAAGTTTAAATTAATTCGGGTTAAAAACGCTTCATGGTTTAGTCATTAATTTATTAAATCGAAGGGCTTGGGTTTACATCTAATAAAAATATTAGAAATCAAATTTTAAGCTTATACAATGATTTGAGATAGGCTCGAGTCAATAAAATTAAGAAAACGTAAAAATCGGGAATTTTAGAGTCCAAGGGTAAAACGGTCATTTTGCGTCCCGCGTAGTATGAAAGGTCTAGCAGTGTTCTGAAGAATCATAATACATGCTAGATGATATTTTAAAATGTTTATGATGAAAATATGGAATTTTATGATTTATGCGAAAGCTGTACAATTTTTCCTGTTAAAATGCTATTCTACGAAATTGGAATGGACAAGTTATTTTATGAATAAAAAAGAAAAAAATTTGAAGGATGTGAATTGACTGTGACAAACATGATATCATATGATTGGGAACATCGTGTGAGACCTCTACTACTTAAAATACTACTAGATTTTTCTATTTTTAATTCTGTAAGCTAAATCCAAAAAATGTATTTAAATGCATGCACACAATACTGCCGGAAAACACGCATTTTAAAATAAAAAGATTCTAATACCGGTAAAAATACTGCAGTTAAAAATATGTCAAAAATCTTGTTGAACCAACAACATGCAATGTCCTGACAACCATCAACATATAAAACAGAAGTGTATAAAAAATATTCATGGTTCCTCTTAATTCATAAACGTAATGTGCGAAAAATATATAGTTCTCGGGTTAACGTGCGCATATCCAGAACCATCTACTCAGTCTTCGGTGCCCACAGTCTCTACTTCATCCTGCTCACCTACATTAATCACACCTAATGAGTCTAAAGACTCAACAAAACTAAATTGTTATAACAATATATATACATATCATGCAATAGTGAAAAGTACTATAATTAAAATGACTTCATGATCTTAAAAGCGTGAACTTATAAATATCGTAACAAAGCATAACGCATACAAAACATGTCTCATCATAACAACATATACATGTTCATTTTCTTTATTTGAATACAGATTATTAGTTGTGGCTTTCGTATCATCGTATTAGGCGATAGATCCATCTACATATAACCGCGGTAACCAGCGACGACGACATCATTAACCATCCACTGAGCCTTGGCATTACATGTTATCGTATTATCGTATAATCATATTACTCACAACTAACTCAATTCTTCCAAAAACATGTCATCGTATTCATCACTTATAAAAATCATGCATATATGTAAATTTCCTTAAAATCAAGCATGCAGTGTATTTTTCATATTTCCATAAAAAGTCATGTTCATAATATCATATACATTTTAAACATGCAATTTAAGTTTTCAGGGTGCTGCCAGGACCGCTAACTTGACCCGGGTGCAAAATGATCATTTTGCACCTAGAAACCCTAATTGACCGTTTTATCCATAGACCTCAAAATTTTAATTGCACCCGAAAACCCTAATTGACCGTTTTTCCATAGACCTCAAAATTTTAAACCGAAGCCAACCGAACCCCTTAAAACATCTCAAAACATATTTATAACAGTTTCCTAGATATAAACTCGAGCCCATACAATAATTACTATAATTCATTTTGATACATGGACCGGGGTCCCAGTGTTAATCTGAATTAACCCGAAACGCAACCAAATTTATCCCAACCTAAACATGACTTACACACACATGACCAACCATTAAACTGCAAAGTGAAGGCCACCTAAGACCCTCAAAACAAATGGGACAGCTGCTGAAACACGTTACAAATGGCGGCCGAAACCCTACCTTGCTCCTAAGCTCTAGTTCTCGGCCCTAGCCTCAAGCCACCAAGTCCAAGCCCTGACCACCCAACCTCGGGCCAAGACTAGACCCATGAGCACCTGCCTAGACCGTCCGACGTTAGTCAGGCCCAAGAAATCCACGCGATCCTACCCTCACTCCACTCGACTTGGCCCATAAATCGTAGCCCTAACCCTTGCGACCAGCATCCCTTGGGCAACTCAGGGTTTGACTCAGACCCACCAGGAGTTGGGAACCAATGTTACCTCTAGTGGAGTTCACCTACAATAAAATTTATCAATCATCTATAGGAATGGCTCCATATGAGGCACTTTATCGAAGGAAATGTACATCGCCTATCCATTGGGACAAGGTAGGAGATAGGTCTACGATGGGACCCGAGATAGTTCTGCAAACCGCAAAAATGGTCGCCAAGATCCGAGACAGAATGAAAACTTCTCAAAGTCGACAAAAGAGCTACGCGGATAAAAGAATGCGAGATCTCGCGTTTGCAGTAGGTGATCACATGTTTATAAAGTAACATCTATGAAGGATGTTATGAGATATGGCAAGAAATGAAAACTTGGTCCAAAATTCGTTGGACTATTTGAGATACTCGAAAGATTGGGAACATTATCATATTGAGTTGTGTTGCCACCTAATCTCGCAAGAGTTCACAATATCTTCCACATATCGATGCTCCGCAAGTACATGTCAAACCTTTCACATGTACTGAATTTGAGCCACTGCAACTTACACAAAACCTGTCATATGAGAAGAGGCCTACACAAATCTTTGGTAGACAAGAGAGAAAGTTGCGGAAAAAGGTGATATAAATGGTCAAAGTCAAGTGGCTGAATCACTCGGAGAAGAAGCCACTTGGGAGACTAAGTCAGAGATGAGATATCGTTATCCCGAATTATTCGGTAAGTCTTAATTTCAAAGACAAAATTTTATTTAAGAGGGATGATTTGTAACGTCCAAAAGCCAACCTACGTAAGCCACACGCATGCAAACGATTTAAATTGCTTACTTGCTTTGTTTAATTGATTTGAATGCTTACATGATGTATATTATATGGTTAAGGGTCTAATTGCATGATTTTATGAAAATTATAGATTTCACCCGAATATTCGATAATAGGTTGGGGAAAGAAAACCGGGGACGACCAAGATAAAATAAAAATTTTAAAGGCTTATTAAAATTATTAAATATTATTAATTTTTTCTAAAAATGGTATAGTTCAAATTATTTTACGAGACGAGCTTGATTTTATCCGGGAAGCCGATTTTGAGCAAATGATGGACTTTTAAAAGATCAAAAGTATTATTTTGGAAGCTATTTTTATAAAATTTTATTTTTCAATCAAATAGGTGTTATTGTACCTAATTTACCTAGGATTAGTAGGCCCAATTGCTCATAAACCCCAAGGCCCAAAACCTAAGCCCATTAACATGCAAATTAAAATCTATAAAAAGAAATCCTAGGTCTTTTGTACATGATATCAGCAAAAATCACACATACAACACACACAATTTTTGAAAATTTGATTAGGAAGAAATAAAGATTCTTCGTCGCCCGTTAGTCCGTCTTCGAGCCCCACGCCAACGATCGTATATTCGAGCTTTTAAACGCAAAGGCATGTTTTTAATTTTTTTGACGCATCTTTTAAATCATAATTTGCATGTTTTAATATGCATGTTTTATGTATTTTCGCTTGAAAAATATTTGACTTCAAATTTCTTATCGTTTTGACGATTATTTTCTAAGTTTGAAGATTTTTATACGTATATGAACGTGTTATGATTTCCAATGAGTATGCTGCCAACATAGGATGTTTAAGGGATGGAACAAGTGCTGTTTAGGCGCGAGATGAGGGCTGTACAAGGACTATAAGGGGCCGTTCATGGTGAGGGATATTGTCCTAGGGTTTTCATGGAATTTTGGCATGTAAGGGTTCGGCTAAGGGAAGGAGGGCGTGCGGCTTGACTGGTCTTGGGGAAGGGGTTGTGCTGGACGTGGCTTAATGTTAGGAAGAGTATTATCATGGCTAGGACTCATTGACAACAGCCAAGGAGGAGTCCAATAGGGCTAAGACTCCTCCCATGCGTGCGCGGGAGACTCGAAGCTGGCTTAGGCTGATGAGCAGAGGTTGGAACATGGTCCAGGGATGGCTAGGATGCAATAGGGTTGGTTGTTGCTAGATTAAATGAGTCCTAGTGTTAGCTTGAGTATTAGTGAGGCAAGTAGATGGCACCATGACTCGGAGCTTGCGCAGGGGACCTTTGCGTAGGCTGGGAGCTGCGGTGCTGATCCAAGAGGGTTCATGAAGGGGCTATGAGGGTTTGGTCAGTGTATGGGCTAAAGTGGCTCGGCCATGGCTCGATGACATTGGGTCGTGGCTAGAGATGGAAAGGTAGGGTTTGAACTTAGGGTTTAGGAGACAAGGGTTAGAACCATTGTCCACGGGGTCGGTTCATGGTTCACGAGGGTATTTTAGGAATAAAAAGTTTATGTTTAAAGTTTGGGAATAAAATATTAAAGTTGGAATTATTTCAAAATTTTAACGCTTTATGAATTATTAATTAAGGAATTATATCGAAATCCTCGAGAGTACGTTACATAACAATATTAAAAATTAAGTTTAAACTTAAATAATTATTTGGTATAGTTTCGAGTCAATAAAAGTAATAAAAAAATCAAAATTGAGAAATTATAAGTGTAGAACCCGAAAATCATATTACGTATAAGCCATGCATAATTGCTATTATTTAAATTAAAAAATGAATTTTTAGATATATATGAAGTGTCTAATTCATTTTTATAATTGTTAAGTCATGATTTTTTTATTTTAGAAGCAGATGTTTAGTTTTATCTTTTCAGGATAAATACGCGAGGCCGGACCGGAGTTTGGAGATTAGGGATAAGATTAATAATAAGAAAAATATTCCTAAATTTAATTTAAGCCAATGAATAATTTATTTTCAAAGAAAAAGAATTTAGATTTAAACAACATTGTACATGCAATATTAGTTACAATTTAGTCAACCCATAAACCATTTCAAAAGTTTGGTAACTCCCCATTCAAGTCACCTCTAAATGGACTTCATAGTGTATTCAATTACTCATTTTTAATTCACTAATTATTAGTAATTCAAATACTACAATTCCACTTCATTTCACTTCAACCTATGAGTCTAGAAAATGAGCTGATCGTGCAGCAAGAATGAGAACAAGAGTATCGGCTAGTAAGGGAATGAGAAGCATTTCAAATTCCATTCAAACTCCTCACTTGTAACCCCCATATAAATGCATTTCATGACCCATTTAACACCCCCTTGTAACCTTCACCTTCATTACCTAGCATAGCTCCACCCATAGCTTCGAAATTATCATAAGAAACACAGCTGAAATCGTGAATAGCAGCAGAAAGAAAATAGGAAACAAAGAAACACAACTCCGACTCCGCCGCGCCGTGTTCGTCGTATTTTTTTGTTTTCTTCAAAACAAAATTCCAGGCATGTATATATGTTTATTTTCTCTTCAATCAAGCCATATAAATAATTTAAAACAAAATATGATCATGATTCATGACGCAAAAACCGAAAATTGACAGCAAGTTTTATAAAAATTCTGCACAGATTTTTGGCCCTTCCTTGCACTTCACGTTTGGTATTGTTTTTGTGGTTTCAGGGTTTGGGTTGGTTCCAGCGCTCACGGATACATCTAGACATGTTATATAGTGTGTAGGAAGGTGTTAGCCCATTGGTTTGAGCCCCTTTTCCCCCAGCAACACGAAATGACAGCAACTCTCCATAGTGCATTTTTGAGTCTCGATTTCTCTATGGTTGTTGTCTAAGGTGTGTGTTCGAACCATTGCTGTCCTAGGGGCCGTAGCCATGGTTAGAACCCTCCCTTAGCATTTCTAGGGCGTGACCAAGATGACCTTTCATGGCTTGGTTCATAGTCCCATCGGTTTTAAAACAAAACAAGACAAGCGCCCTCTTCGATTCCCTTTCTTTTCCTGCGTGTGTGGTTTCGACTTTTGGGGTTTGTGTGGATCTTGGTTGGATTTTTAGCCCTTAGCCATGGTTCACACAATACCTCATGATATTTAGATCAAGCCATGGTCAATCGTATGGCCACTGGAACGATGAAAGACAGCAAGCGAACCAATGCATCACAGTACAGATTTTTGGTGTTCTCGGTTTCAATTATCAGTTGTCTTGGGTGTTGGCTTGGATTGTGGTTGGCCTAGGGCCCTTAGCCATGGTTCAAACCATACCTTAGGATTTTGATAAGAGGCTTTGGTTGGTGGTTCAATCCCCAATGGCCGATAGCCTCGAAAACGAAGCAAGTAAGCACTAGCAGCTGCTGCTGCATTTTTTGACAGCATTTTGAGCTTTGGTTCAGGAGGCTCGTTCGAGTTCTTGGTTGGCTTTTAGCCTATGGCCTTGAACTGGACAGTATCTCAATGAGTTAGAAAGGTCATGGTTTTGGCCATTTGTGATTTGGTTAAGTTTAGAGGTCGTCCGAGAATTTACGGTGCAATATGCCAAAATGACTCTCGAAAGAGAGTTTCAAGATTTTGGCCTCCTTTCACCAAATTTCGAGTATTACAATTCCTAGGAGCATTACTTCATCATGTTAGGCGTATTTTGACCATGACTAAACGCTGGTTCAATGTTGGTTCGGGTTGGTACGGAGTCATGGTTAGAAATTAAGTCGTTGATCTAGTTGGCTCCGGTTTTTGGGTTCGATTACGAAGTGTTGGGCAAGTTAAGTTCATTTGCATGTTCTCACGTTAGAATTAGGTCGCAGCGAGCCTGGGAACGATCCAACCCATTCAGTAAAACAGGATTTTAATTATATTACGTGCATTATATAAAAATGTTATTTTTGAGATATATGTCATATGTCTTGTGTCCACCTTACGCTTATGGGATTGCTTCATCCGGTGAGTTACGACCGGTTTATGTTTATGTATGGGTACGGACATCCAGTCCAAGGGCTGTGGTGATCTCTACCGCCCAGTATACGGTGGTTTAGTCTGATCAGGCGCTCACGTTATGTTATGTTATGGGCCAATTGCGTTGAACATTATCTCTACAGAGAATTACGATATGATATGTTACGACAGAGCTCTATTGAGCAAAGCTTTTACGTACGATTTTCAGTTATGCACGTATTTATAATTATCCATGACACGATTTTCACGTTACGCTTTACGATACGATATTTTTATGTTACGCCAAATTTTATGATTTATTTACTTGTTATTCACGATATATGCATGTTGAGTCTTTAGACTCACTAGACTTGATTGTTGAAGGTACTGATGAGGTCGGGACTGAGGGCGGGGACCAGTGAGCTAGCCTGGGTCAGCAGTAGTAGGAATCCGAGGACCTCATGCTTCAGTTTATTTATCATTTTATGCTCAAAACTCATTTTTATCAAGTTGAAAATTTTTAAGTTGTTTTGGAACGATATTTACTTCCGCTGTTACATTAGACATTAAATCTTTTTATCAGTTTATTTTATGAATGATGCATGTTATTTATTTAAAAATAAATTTTTTAAATAATTCTGTAAATTTTCAAATACGAAATACGGGACTTTACAATAAGTCCACGGTAAAAACGATGATTTTACACTGAGTAGTATGAAAAATGTTGGCAGTGTCCCGAGGGATCATAACACATGTTAAATAATAGTTTATAACATTTATGATGAAAATTAGTGTTTTTATGGTTTATGATAAAGTTGTACAATTTTTACTGTTAAAATGCTATTTGAGAAAATTGGAAAGGACACGATATTTTAGGATTAAAAAGGAAAAGAAAAATATTTTGAAGCATGTGAATTGACTGTGACAAAGACGATTTGATATATGATTATTGGGAATATCGTGAGGGAGAAGGCCTCCCTGGAGGAGTCCGTTTATTGGAGAAGACCCAGAGGGAGCCCAACGATTGTATTTCCATTTTACGTCGGTGCCTTGTACCCGTTCCCATGCACAATGGTGAGCTAAGACTGATCAGTTGACCAGATGAAAAAGTCTAGTCATTTCAAGGATCAAACTTCACCCAAAATGATAAATGATTTAAAGCTTTACGATTTGAGGTTTAATGATTTATTTATTCTTAAAAGTTTATTTTAAATAAAAGTATGATTTTAATGCATGTTCTTGTATAAATACTTTTTGTTAGTCATGTTTAGAACGTACTGAGTCATTAGACTCACTAGGTTTGAATCATACAGGAGATGATGATATTGAGGGAGGCTCTGACGCTTGAGTTGATCGAGTCCGACAGTACACTCCCGAGGGACACTTATTTCCGCATTAGCTTGATAGTTAAAGTTTGAAGGATTTTTTATGAGTTAATTAAAGATTTTTATATTTATTTTGAAGTTAGTTTTAATCATGTTAAAGGTTGAAATCGAATGTTGTTAATTGAAGATTTAAGGATTTTTATGCAATTTAGATTTTAAATGTTAAATTATTTTTATTTATGAAAATGTTCAGTTATTTAAAATAGTGAAATTCGAGAGTATGTATGTATAAAAAATTATTAGGATTTTGGAGTTAAAAATTAGTGGATGTTTGAGTTGATATCAGGGCGAAGGATTACCGAAAGGTTGTGTTAATGCTACTATGAGAAGCCCAAGAAGTCACGCCTCAAGTATGTGAGTTTTTACTGCTTTAGATTTTATATGCTAAACTTTAAATGCTTTTATAATACATGATATAGAGGTTAAATGTATGTATCATTTAAAATGTTAAATGCATGTTGGTTACGTGGTATGGACGAATTCTACAGAGATCCCTCCTTGACGGGTTCTTCGTAGTGATAATGAGGATAGGCGGGAGGAGGAGATTCTACAGCCTACACCTAATCAGGATGCTAGTGCCCGTGTACTACCCGGTATGGCTCGTTTACTAGAGCAGCACGTGGGAAATGGGGCGAGGATCCGACCGGAAGTTGTTTATTAGCGATTTAGGAGGATGAATCCCACGGATTTTTCAGGCACTACTGATCCATTCGTGGCTAAGGGATGGATTAGATATTTAGAGGTGATCTTTCATTATATGGATATGGCGGACGCCAACTGAGTTCGTTATACCATCTATCTGCTGAAAGGCGACGCTTTCTTATGGTGGGAGGGAGCGGAGCTAGGGCTGAATCCAACAACACTGACTTGGGAGGAATTCAAGAGGGTGTTCTATGATAAATACTTCACTACTGACTTTCGTTCGAGGTTGAAGAGAGAGTTTATGAGTCTTTACTATGGGGATTTTAGTGTTGATGAGGTTGTACAGAAGTTTGATAGGGGCTGTCATTTCGTGCCCTTGATTGCTAATGATGTTGTGGAAAAACTATGACATTTCTTGGATGGTTTGAGGCCGACGATTCGTCGAGATGTGATGCTAACTGATCCTACTGACTATACTACTACAGTTTCTAAAGCTTTTTGAGCTGAGCAATCTCTGAAGGATATTGACTGGGAAATGCAGTGCAAGAAGAATCGCGCCCAACAATCAAGTCAGCAGAACAAGAAGCCGTTTATGGGACCACCAAAGCGGCCAGAACAACCGAAACCACAAGGATAGCCACCTAGAGGAAACGTCCCGAAAACTGCTGAGAAGCCATTTTTCAAGGAGTGTGATCGCCATCTATAACGTATCTGTAATGCCCGGAATTTGCGGTATTGTTAATTTGAAATGAATTGTTGATTAATTGATGTAATTATAGATGGAACGGATTAGACCGGGATAGGCGGAAAGGAGATTTGAATTATGTGTGAGGATTGAGCCCCGCGCATATGCGCGTTCATGCCGGGCGCATATGCGCGGAGTGGGCAGAGAACCTCGCGCATATGCGCGACATGGATCCGCGCATGTGCGCGAGGGTACCTAGAGTTGTGAAGAATGATAAAGGACCTCGCGCATATGTGCCGAACAAGGGCGCGCATATGCGTGAGTTGCTGTGATGAGTACGCGCCGAGACATTATGTCTCGCGCATATGTGCCGAGGATGGTCGCGCATATGCGCGAGACGTGCAGCACAAAGACGTGAGCCACGTTTCTCTACCATGCAATATATACGTAAAATAGATCATCTATTTGAATTCATCATAAAGGAATCGTGAAAAGCTTCAGGAAAGTTGTGAAAAATCCTTACGCCTTTATATTTTGATCCGTCCGTTAGATTTTGAATCCAACTTCAGTACTGTGTTCCTATCGACGCAGGGCTACAACTGGACGTAAGCTTTGTTACGTTTTGTTAAGATTAGAAATTATGATATTGCTGGAAACGAGTATGATTCATATATGGTGTTTCTGATATGTTAGACATCGTATAATCGCAGTTAGATTGAGAAACAGATTGATTATGGAATTGGTGTGGTTTTTCAGATTATATTGATTGATATTGGACATATTTGAATTATGAATTGATTATAGATTGTGTTTGATATCAATTATGGATTGTAATTATTATCTGTTTATATTGTATTGATGGGGATATTCAGATTGTTTCGTTATGCCATTGATTTTGAGTTAAATCCAGATTGATCAGATTGGTATTGATTTGAGCAGTATATTGATATGGTACTATTGATATTGTCATTGCCAGATTGAGTGTTGAGAGACTTTGAATTCCAGACAGGAACGTCGTGAGAACTAGAATAAAAGAAAGGTATAAGTCAATGTGGTAACGGAGAACGACTCGAGTAGGATATACTTGAGTTTCCCTAAATCACATACTTATTGTTATTAGGTACATTGATTTGAATTGATATGCTTGTTCTATTGATTTATAGAAAGCATGTATTAGACGAGTATTAGATGAGTGATCTTGTGACATAAGTGCCGATAGTGATGGAATCGTCACAGGCACATTGCAAATTGTCACAAGATAGTGAGTTGGCGATAGTGCCAAAGTCTGTGACGGATAGATCAAGACACCAGATGTTCGGTTATATCGAAGTGGATAGAATTGGAGTTTCTTCTATTACTGATGTTTGATATGGAATACCAACGTCTGGAAACCGGGATCCCTAGACTAGGAAAGAGTCTAGTCTGAGATATGGAGTCATGAGTTGATTGACGATTTTATATTGATTATGTTTCAGATTTTGATACATGTTACTGATATCTGTTACATGCTTTTACATTGTTTATATGATTGCATGTTTCGTTGATTTATACTGGGATATATTTCTCACCGGAGTTATCCGGCTGTTGTCGTGTTTGTATGTGTGCATGGCAACAGGTGGGACAGGATCAGGGTCGAGGAGATGATGAGAGATCGTGATTAGAGTGGAGACTACGGACAGTGACATTGCTGTAGATAGGATTCAGCACTTGATATTTAGTTGTTGAATCTTAGTTTAAATTTGATGTTTGTTGTACAAGACTTGTACTTTTATACTGATATGTATATTAGATTGAATACCATTATGTTCCGCAATTTTAAAAAAAAAAATTTAGACCCTCCTTATTGTAATTGATTAAATTGTCCCAATGATGACTAAGTATATGATTAGCGTCCGGGTCCACACAGTATCGTACTTTTTACCTCTTAAAATTTGCCGCAGCCTGGTTCCCCGCAAACTGTGCGAAGAACTGCGTCATTCCTGCAAGCATCTGTGCCTGAAAATCTTGCGGTGGAGGAGGAGGAGCATCTCTCCCCTCCTCTCGAGCCTCTCTACCCTCATCCCTTGCTTCCCGGTTAATTATGCATCTAGGATGCATATTGTTCCAACAATTAGCCAACACGTAAACCCCATATGCATGAACATAATATCAATAGTATAAGATGCACGTAAATTGAACTTAAAACATGGACATGCTGAAATCATGACTTAATGCTTAGTACATAACATAACTCAAAACTTTAAAACTTACAGACTTGAAGTGTGACTTCGTGAGCTTCTTGCAACTAGCAGTAGGCATAACTCTTTACAAGAACACCGCTCTGATACCAACTGTAACGTACCGTACTTTTTACCTCTTAAAATTTGCGGAAAAATTTTAAATTTTCTTAGAAGGATAATCAAACTTCAATTTCAATAAAGTAAACCGTACGTCCCAAAAATAGTTGCAACAAAAGATCTAAAAATAAAGTTTGACAAAAGTATTTGCTTCAAAATCTCATAATCAGTAGCGCGAAATCAGAGTATTTGACATTTCATAAAGACTTAAAACTTCGGCGGTCCTCGGGTCTAGCCTCCTGCTCAGTCCAAGCCAGCTCCTTGGTCCCCACCCCAAGTCTCCTCAGAATCATCCTCACCTGCATCGATCAAGTCTAATGAGTCTAAAGACTCAACACGTATAAACTTAAAGAACAAGTAATACGTAATAAAAATCACAAGCAACTTTAAAATAGGAAGTACATACTGAAACTTGAACTTGCATATCAAAAGCTTGAACATATGTACATACATACATAGACGTGCCATTGTCATAAAACTTTTCTTAAACATGCTTGCATACTTGAACATATTTGAACATACAAAACTTCATCATTTTGCGTAGAGGCATGTTTCAAAGCAAGTGGCCCATAACATAAATCGCCTGATCAGACTAAACCACAGTACTAGGCTGACAGGGAAAAATCCACTGCCACATACACGAGATCCCCGTTCATGCTTTAACGGGTGGATTGGTCCCCATTCATGCTTTAACGCTTTCCAATCCGGATCTAAACCCGTTCATGATTTAACGGGGTGGATTGGTCGCTGGTCATGGTTTACCGCTTTCCAATCCCTTACATAATTGGTTACAAGACATTTAGCATACCTCAAAAACTTGAAAGTATTTTCTTTGCACGTTAAACATACTTACTTGGCGTTGAGGGATTCGTTGGATCTCACTTGGGGCCGCTGCTGCAACATACTAACAAGAGTTCAAGCACTTAATTTTCATACTTAGACATAATGATCGTGCTCACCACCCAAAATGGCAATTTTCTTATGACGTTGTAAATTGCTCGGGACTTGACCGCCTTTAATCATTGTACTAAGCCATGACATCAACTCCCGGAACCAATCCTAACATGATGTGTGAACATTTCCCAAATCATAGAAGACATGAGCCTAAAATAGTGTCTTAAAAAGTCATGGACGAGCGCCTAGGCGCTGGACAGTACTGCTGCGCTGCGGCACTAGGCGCTAGCAATGCCGCAGGCCAAGTGCTGAGGCACCACAAGGGCAGCGCCGCGGCGCCTGGCTTGCGCAGAACGGACGCTGCGGTGCTCCCTGGCGAGCGCTGCGGCGCTAATCCTGCGCACAACCAACCCAAAATAACACATTTTGATGCAATTTTAAAAGTCACGCTTAAACGACTCGAACCGATGCAACGAGACTCATCTTAGGACGCTATGACAAGGATTCAACTCAAACAAATGTCCCCAAAGCAATGATGCACAACAACCACGCAACATAATCCCTAAACATGAATTTTGACACCAAAATATTTCCTACGACTTCTAATTCAACCAAGTGCCAATCGACACAAGACTAAGCACCAAAATTCATCCCAATGTGATACTCACAATTCCCAAACGCATAAGCGATCCACGATCGGTTCCCAACGAAGCCTGCAACTACAAAATTTCAAGAACGCATCAATAACATAATTTTCCAAAAAACGCAGTTTGAGGAGTCTCACGAAAAACACCATAACTCACTCAATTTTTATCCAAATATTTCGAATTTTTTATCAAATCGAAGGTATCAAAAAGTTCTACGATTTTTGTGTTGAAAGTATTCCCAAAATCGCAACCAAAAAATCACAGTTTTCAAAATACAGTGAAAAACGAAATTCTAGATATAAGATTTATTTCAAAATTTATCCAACCAATTTTCTGCTCAAACTATGAACCTTATACATGAATTTTACGCATAATAAACATCAAAATAAATACTATGACTGAAAGAGGATCGATTAAGGTGTTCAAAAGTGCAACGGAAGTTTCAAAATTTGTTTTTCAACAAGAAAACCGAACACCTCAACTATAGTGTGTAGCAAATACGAAAAACACGAAATGTCATACATAGGGTGTTAGAGATTTTTACCTATCAATCTCTTGAGATTGATGTAATGGCTCCAACTTAGTTGATAAACAACTAAGCTCTTCAAGGATGACAATCTACAAGATTCACCTTTCTTTTGGACTCCTTTCTTCAAATTAGGTCCACCACTAACAAGGTATATCCACCCTAATTTTGCACTAGAAAAATTAGGACATTTTTCTTTGAGAAGTATGTGCTTTCATCAACAAGTGAAGAAGCAAAAATTGTAGGAGAAAGGACATGAAAAATTCGGCCATCTCATGCTCATGGAGTGAATGGAAGACTTTTCTTGGTTTAGTAAAAAGGTTGTGGTGTCCCAAAAGCATGTCATGCCTTGGACATTGAAAAAGTTGTCTCCCAACCTTTCATCTCCCTTGCATGCCTTATGACTAGGGCTTGTAACAATTACAAGGCCCATGGACTTTTATTTAAATGTCTCAAACTCATTTGAGTCCATTTAAACTTTACTTGATTTTACTCAAGCCCACTAGTTTAATAATTATTTCTAATTGGGCTCTACAAGGCCCAATGTTGTTTAATTCAACACTTGAATTAATTTAATTATTTGTACTCTACTAGGCCCACTAGTGTTTAATTATTTCAACACTTGAATTAATTTAATTTAGTCCATAATAATGTTTATGAAAATCACAATTTTCAAATACATTATTTGTTTGGCCAACTTTTAATTTAGGAACACTTCCTCAAATTAAAATTTACATTCTCCTTATAGAAATCATACTTCTATTTTATTTACGCTTATAAACTGCTTTATAAGCCGTTCAACACATTGAACTATTTTACTTCTCAACGGGATCTAAAATGTTAGCACTTGTGTGACCCTCAATGGTTCATTGAAACAAATAGCCGTGGGTTCACATCTCCATGTGATTCGGGACTAAACATGTCCTTATATGAGCATACCCCAATTGCTCCATTCTTACTTATCAACTCCTTGATAATAAAAACGTCAGAACTCAAGTCTGATAGTACCCAACCAATCATGTTAAACGCCTAGCAGCATCGATTACTCCCTAGGTATCAAATGATAGTGCCTGCAAGAACCATTCAATTATGGTTAGCGTACAGTACGGTCCCTTCAACTCATATATCCCGACCGATTCGACAACCATTGGTATATCGAGAGTTGTCAATGAATCGAATCTATGTGTCATGTCGTAGTTGCATCATGGTGTAATCTATGAAACCCCTTTCATAATTATCACCATACTCTGATCAGAGATTTCATACTACATATACATGTGATCACATAGGATATCCATACCCGAAGGTAAGCGGTGAATCCCCGACTACAATGCATCGACTCCTATATGTTTCGACAAAACACCCAACCTTGCCACCTGATGACCCCATGAGAGTCGGTAAACAAGTCAAAGTGTAATGCTAGCACAAAGAGTCTCAATGTTGTCCCGGGTCATCATTACTAATGGTGTACAATCATAAACTAGGACGTTTCCACTCGATAATTGAGAACCACTTGGAAAGTCCTTTATGGAGGGTTGTTCAGTGCACTCTACAAGGAGCACCTATCTGCATGTTCGAACATCACAATGTCCGCTACCAATGAAACATGGTACTCACATCGCAGATACTAGTCTCAAACTCGAGCGGCCTATATCCTTCTTAGAGGCAGCTGAATCGACTAGGAATTGTTTAGAATATACAGTATTCCAAATATGAGTTTCATGATACTCATCATATGAGCATCTCATATTCTTTCTACTATTTGTATATTCAAGGACTTTATCTATGCAACTAGCATGGGTATACAGATAAAGAAGTGCCAAAACAATAATATCAAATATTATTAAAATAAAGATTGTTTATACATAGAGTTTAAACATGAACCCTCGGCCAACACTTGGCTCGACGGGCACCTACTCTAACAATCTCTCACTTGCACTAGAGCCAACTACCCATATGCTTCAAACCCATCGATTCGTGATGCTTCTCGAACAATGGTCCAGGTAAAGGCTTAGTCAGCGGATCAGCAACATTATCTGCGGAGCCGACTTTGTCAATCGAGACTTCTCCTCTTTCCAAAATCTCTCGGAGGATGTGGTACTTTCTCAATACGTGTTTGGACTTCTGATGAGACCTTGGCTCCTTTGCTTGAGCTATAGCTCCCGTGTTGTCACACAACACCGGGACAGGAGCAACTCCATTAGGAATGACGTCCAACTCTTGGACGAAATTTCTTATACAAACAGTCTCCTTTGTTGCATCTGATGCAGCAATGTATTCGGCCTCAGTGGTGGAATCTGCATTACTGTCTTGCTTGGAACTCTTCCAAGAGACAACAGCACCATTGAGCATGAATAATAACCTAGATGTTGACTTCGAGTCATCGATATCGCTTTGGAAGCTAGAGTCGGAATAGCCTTCCAATTTCAGTTCCCCACCCCCATAGACCAAGAACAATTTATTGGTCCTTCTCAAATACTTGAGGATGTTTTTCACAGCTTTTCAATGTGGAAGACCAGGGTTCGATTGATATCTACTCACTGCACTTACTTTGAAAGCCACGTCAGGACGTGTAGATATCATCCCATACATGATGCTACCAATCGCAGATGCATATGGAATGCGTGTCATCGCCTCTATCACTGCATCCGTCTTGGGAGACATATACTTGGATAGGGACACGCCATGACACATTGGTAAATGTCCTCTCTTGGACTCATCCATCGTGAACCTCTTCACGATGGTATCAATGTATGTGGACTGGGTGAGACCAAGCAATCTTCTTGATCTATCTCTATAGATCTGTATTCCCAATACAAAAGATGCTTCATCCAAGTCCTGCATTGAGAACTTACTCTCTAACCATATCTTAGTTGATTGCAACATTCCTACATCATTCCCATGAGTAGAATGTAATCAACATAAAGCACCAGGAATGTCACAGCACTCCCACTGACCTTCTTATACACAAAGGGTTCCTCAGGATTGTTAGTAAAACCAAACTCTTTGATTGCACTGTCGAATCTAAGGTTCCAACTCCTAGATGCCTGCTTTAGACCATAAATAGATCTTTGAAGTTTGCATACCATATGCTCACTTCCGACAGATGTAAACCCTTCAGGTTGAGACATGTAAATCTCTTCCTTAGTATCCCCATTAAGAAAGGCTGTCTTGACATCCATCTGCCATATCTCATAGTCATACCATGCAGCTATGGCTAGCAATAACCTAATGGAATTGAACATTGCAACTGGAGAAAAGGTTTCCTCAAAGTCAACTCCTTGTCTTTGAGCATATCCTTTTGCTACCAATCGCACCTTGAAGGTCAATACCTTCCCATCCGCCCCAAGTTTCCTCTTGTAAATCCATTTACACCCTATGAGAACAATTCCCTCAGGTGGATCCACGAGATTCCACACTTGGTTCGAATGCATGGAATTCATCTCAGATTCCATTGCTTCAAGCCACTTGGATGAATCGGCATCAGATAACGCTTCCTTGAAGGTCCTTGGATCACATCCATGGTTAGGCTCATCATGGCCCTCTTCAAGTAGAAGACCATACCTCATAGGTGGTCTCGAGACTCTCTCGGATCTTCTAGGAGCTTGTATCTCCTCTCTTGGCTCATCGGGTGTGGGTTCTATAATTGTGGGTGTCTCTCGAACCTCTTCGAGTTCTATCAACTCCCCTTTTCTATCCAATAGAAATTCCTTTTCCAAAAAGGTTGCATTCCTAGAAACAAATACCTTTGTTTCTTGGGGATGATAGAAATAATATCAAACTGAATTCCTTGGATATCCCACAAAATAACATAAAATGGATCGACTATCTAATTTATCTCCCACTACCTGCTTCACATAAGCAGGGAACCCCCATATTCTAAGATAAGAATACTTGGGAGGCTTACCCATCCATATCTCATATGGTGTCCTTTCAACTGCCTTTGAATGGACATTGTTCAACAACAGTGCCGCTGTCTCAAGCGCATATCCCAAAAAGGATGGCGGCAACTCCGTGAACCCCATCATAGATCGAACCATGTCCATCAAAGTCCGGTTACGACGCTCCGAAACACCATTAAACTGTGGTGTAGCGGGCGGAGTCCACTGCGAGAGAATCCCATTCTCCCTAAAATACTCTTGGAACTCGGCACTCAAGTACTCACCACCTCGATCCGATCAAAGTGTCTTGATGCTTCGTCCCAACTGTTTCTCTACTTCTCTTCTGAATTCTTTGAACCTTTCAAAGGCTTCACACTTGTATTTCATCAAATACACATACGCGTACCTCGAAAAGTCATCGGTAAAGGTGATGAAGTAGGTATGTCCATGCTTAGTGGTGATGCTAACCGGACCGCACACATCGGTATGGATCAAATCCAATAACCCTTTGGCTCGCTCCACGTGGCCCTTAAAGGGAATTTTGGTCATCTTTCCTTTTAGACAGGATTCACAAGTAGTGAGAGCATTAATATCAGACATATCAAACATGCCCACTCCCACTAGCTTGTTCATCCTTCTTAAGAAAATATGCCCTAATCGAGCATGTCATAATTGTGCCGAATTTAGAGTATCTAGTTTTCGCTTGTTTGTTGTTGTTATTGCTTGGACATTGTTTAGTGGAATATCTTTCAATTTTAATTATAGAGATCGTTTTTCAAGTTCTCCAGTACCAATTAAACATTCATTCTTGTAAATGTTGCAAACACCTTTGCTAAATAAACAAGAATATCCATTTTTATCAAGCATAGAAATGGAAACAATGTTTTTTTCACCAAATCAGGTACAAACAAAACATCTCTTAAAATCAACTTAAAATCATTGTTCAACAATAAGTAAACATTTCCCAGGGCCTTGGCAGCAACTCTTGCTCCATTGCCCAATCTCAAGAAGGTCTCACCTTCCCTAAGTCTCCTACTTCTTCCCATCCTCTGTAAATCATTACAGCGATGTGAGCCACAGCCAATCCAATACCCAAGAAGTAGAGTTAATTGAAATGTTTACTTCAATATAAAACATAACGTTTCCAGAACTCTTCTGGGCAAGATATTCTCTGCAGTTACGCCTCCAATGTCCAGGCCTTTTGTAGTGATGACAATTATCAGCAGTCTTGTCAGCCTTTACTGGTGTGGCAGCCACAACGGGATTCGGAGCTTGCCTCTTCAAGGGCACGTTCTTCTTGGGATGTTGGAAAGAACGCTTATTTCTCTTCCCAGGTGGACCAGTACTTGTACCAGATGAAGAGCCCACATAAAGAACAGGCTTCTTATCTTTCATAGAAGCCTGTATATAACACTTGGCTTTCAAGTCATGGTCACACCATTCCTTGTAAGTCTGTAATTCCTCCGGATTGCAGTCAGTCGGAGCCTCAACAGGGGGCGACTTCGTAAGTGTATACGCTATCCTTTCCGAATTCAAGACGATTTTTAGATTTCTTAGCCAATTGAGGTAATTAGGTCCGATTAATACGTGTTTATCGAGTATTACAGATAGCGGATTGCGAATCGAAGACATTGTCAAAAAGTATTGAAAAGTAAAACAGATAAATGTTAATGACTATTTTAAAATATTTAGTAAGATATGAAGTATGGACTTTTACTTCATAAATTTTTACTTCCACTGTTTTGACATCTTTCACTACCCTCTAGTGAAAACGGAAAACTCAATTCCTCAGTAGGTACGCAAGGTCCAATTAGCGAATTATGATCCCGAATAATATCAGCCAATCACAATTCCTAAAAGGTAGTTTCCAATTGCATCTCCATGCAACCCTCTACGTAAACTTTTGTCTCAAGTTTGATTAGGACCCAATAATATGACGTTGTTCATCTTTACGTGACAAGCCTTACCCATCGATGTTGAACCTTAATGGACGGTCTCCATGAGTTCCCTCAATAATATGAGCCGAAATCATGGGAGTTCCACGTAGTTCACATCACCATGTCAATAGATGTCACAGCTTTCCGGCACCCAGGGCCCCCCCAATAATATGAGCCGAGCCCCGAGTACGGGTATCGTTCATCATGCACCCATTGTCGATGGAAGACGTGGAAATTTTAAACAACTTTATAATTCCCCTTTTCGGGCTTGATATTAATTTTGAATCTTATTCAAAATGAGGGTTTTTTAATTTTGAAAGGTCTCATCATTAATTTTATTTAAAAGCTCGCCATGTTTGATCGTATGTTTGCCGGATTCATGCAACTTTGTTATTATCATAATAATAACGCGCATACTCATTATTTATAACATATCATACATATATTATAAACAGTAAACAAAACAAGGATGATCAATTGCCCCAAAACTAATGGCCCGTGTGAGCTAAGCACGGGCCTAGGTCCAATCCTAGGGTAATGCAAGGGATGCAAATGCAACTATTACATAAACTTCCAATATTTACATGTCTTCGATCTTCATAATCATCAAGGTCACCATCTTCCAATCTTGATCTTCCACTATACTAATATTTACAAATAAATATCCATGGCAAATAAGGATACATCTCATGGGGTGGGAACGGGCCACAAACCAAGCCCACTTTAAATTTGATAATTATTACAATCATTCAACACAAAATATCCTAGCATACACCTAGCAAATTGGGCTTGGGCTTTTGATCATCCTTCATGCATAATATCACATATTATACACCATCAATTAATTATCATAATAATTAATAGATCCAATATATATATCTTGATCCAATCACTAACCGCCACGATTATAAACTAAATTAACAAAGTATACAAACTCGTTTGTCTACTTTCTAATTAATTTATTTATAACCGAATTTCTTGTAAATCACCATTTACTATAAATAATTAAAGTCCAACTTAAATTTTTTATTTCATGAGATAATATTTGCAACTTTTGTAAATTTAAACTTAAGGGCCCAAAAAATCATTTTTCACCAAAAACAGTTTGGCCCATTTAAATTTCACAAATATGTTAGCCATCTAATTGCCCAACAACATCAAGGCCCATTACACTTTGATAATCCAAAACACTTTTGGAAACCCTAGTAGTAATTGCCGTCGCCAGATTCCGGCCAACAAATTTTTTTTTTTTTTTTATTTAAAAACATGGGGCGTTGGGGCAGCCCCTCGTGCTGCCCTTGCTGACCGAAATGGGCAACACCTCGGGCAGCCCTTGCTGCCCGAAATTTCCCCAAAGACGGCCTTGATTTTTGTTGCAAAAACCCATCTCATGCGGTTAGAAATCGAGCTCAATATAATATCTTGTATACCCAAAATTGTATCCTTAGCTCTAATACCTCTTGAAAGAGGATCGATTAAGGTGTTCAAAAGCGCAACGGAAGTTTCAAAATTTGTTTTTCAACAAGAAAACCGAACACCTCAACTATAGTGTGTAGCAAATACGAAAAACACGAAATTTCATACATAGGGTGTTAGAGATTTACCTATCAATCTCTTGAGATTGATGTAATGGCTCTAACTTAGTTGATAAACAACTAAGCTCTTCAAGGATGACAATCTACAAGCTTCACCTTTCTTTTGGACTCCTTTCTTCAATTTAGGTCCAGCATTAACAAGGTAGATCCACCCTAATTTTGCACTAGAAAAATTAGGGCACTTTTCTTTGAGAAGTGTGTGCTTTCATCAACAAGTGAAGAAGCAAAAATTGTAGGAGAAAGGACATGAAAAATTCGGCCATCTCATGCTCATTGAGTGAAGAGAAGACTTTTCTTGGTTTAGTAAAAAGGTTGTGGAGTCCAAAAACCATGTCATGCCTTGGACATTGAAAAAGTTGTCTCCCAACCTTTCATCTCCCTTGCATGCCTTATGACTTGGGCTTGTAACAATAACAAGGTCCATGGACTTTTATTTAAATATCTCAAACTCATTTGAGTCCATTTAAACTTTACTTGATTTTACTCAAGCCCACTAGTTTAATAATTATTTCTAATTGGGCTCTACAAGGCCCTAATGTTGTTTAATTAATTCAACACTTGAATTAATATAATTATTTGGACTCTACTAGGCACACTAGTGTTTAATTAATTCAACACTTGAATTAATTTAATTTAGTCCATAATAATGTTTATGAAAATCACAATTTTCAAATACATTATTTGTTTGGCCAACTTTTAATTTAGGAACACTTCCTCAAATTAAAATTTACATTCTCCTTATAGAAGTCATACTTCTATTTTATTTACGCATATAAACTCATTTATAAGCCGTTCAACACATTGAACTATTTTAACTTCTCAACAGGATCTAGAAAGCTAGTACTTGTGTGGCCCTCAATGGTTCATTGATACAACTAGCCGTGGGTTCACATCTCCATGTGATTCGGACTAAACATAAACTATACGAGCATACCCCAATTGCTCCATTCTTACTTATCAACTCCTTGATAACAAGAATGTTAGAACTCAAGTTTGATAGTACCCAACCAATCATGTTAAACGCCTAGCAGCATCGCTTACATGATTCCCTAGGTATCAAATGATAGTGCCTGCAAGAACCATTCAATTATGGTTAGCGTACAGTACGGTCCCTTCAACTCATATATCCCGACCGATTCGACAAATATTGGTATATCGAGAGCTGTCAAAGAATCGATACTATGTGACATGTCGTAGTTGCATCGATGGTGTAATCTATGAAACCCCTTTCATAATTACCATCATACTTTGACCAGAGATTTCATACTACATATACATGTGATCACATAGGATATCCATACCCGAATGTAAGTGGTGAATACCCGACTACAATGCATCGACTCCTATATGTTTCGACAAAACACCCAACCATGCCACCTGATGACCCCATGAGAGTCGGTAAACAAGTCAAAGTGTAATGCTAGCACATAGAGTCTCAATGTTGTCCCAGGTCATAATGACTAATGGTGTACAACCATAAATTAGGACGTTTCCACTCGATAATTGAGAACAACTTGGAAAGTTTTTTATGGAGGGTTGTTCAGTGCACTCTACCAGGAGCACCTATCTGCATGTTCGGACATCACAATGTCCCCTACCAATGAAACATGGTACTCACATCGCAGATACTAGTCTCAAACTCGAGCGGCCTATATCCTTCTTAGCGGCGGCTTAATCGACTAGGATCTGTTTAGAATATACAGTATTTCAAATATGAGTTTCATGATACTCATCATATGAGCATCTCATATTCTTTCTACTTCTTGTATATTCAAGGACTTTATCAATGCAACTAGCATGGGTATACAGATAAAGAAGTGCCAAAACAATAATTTCAAATATTATTAAAATAAAGATTGTTTATACATAGAGTTTAAACATGAACCCTCGGCCAACACTTGCTTCGACGGGCACCTACTCTAACAATGACAAGATCGACGCAAGAAAAAAAGCAGAATATACGTGCCTTTAGATCTTTAATATTACCGAAACGACAATACCGAAGCGGAGACGGAGTGAGGGCTGATTCGGGACGATTGTGGCTCGATTTTCTTGCACTGAAGCACACGAAAATCTGCTGGAAAAGAGAAAGAAAGGGGGCGGCTGTAAAAACTTGTAGAACCCTAGGTTTTCTCTCTTAGAAATTATGAGAAAAAACTGAATGGAAGTGTGTGTGTGTTAATCGGTAGTAGTGTGTGTAAAAGTGTGTGGGTGTGTGCATTTTTTGTGTGCAAATGTGTGTGTATGCTTAATTAGGGGAATTTAATTTGCTTAATGAAAATTTAAAAATGTTATTTAAAAGTTAATCCCCTATTTACAAAATAAAATACACCATGTTAACTTTAAAAGCTTAAAAAAATCATAAAATCGCTAGATGCATAATTTAGGCTTTTAAAATGCTAAACTAAATAAATTATTTAAAATGTCACATCCTTAATTAAAAAAAAATACCACATTTAAAAATTGCCAAAATCGTCACCGGTCTCCTTTCCTCGATCTCGCATCGAATAATCGCCTGAACTATGAAACTCGATAAAACAATTAACGTGCATCAAATAAACATTAAAATAATGCAATTTAATAAATCATGCATCACTAAAAATCATTTTAAATTTAAATAAATGATTTAACAATTAAATAAATACATGGGTTTTACGTGTACTGATTTTGGGCTCTACAGTTCCTCCCCCACTTATATAAATTTCGTCCTCGAAATTAAATCTTACCAAACAGTTCTGGGTAGCGGTTCCTCATATATGTCTTAGTCTCCCAAGTGGCCTCCTCCACTGATTGGTTCAGCCACCGTACTTTGACCAGCTTGGTCACCTTGTTCCAAAGTCTACGCTCCTGTCTGTCTAGGATTTGGATGGGTCTTTCCTCGTATGACAGGTCTGGAGCCAACTACAATGGCTCATAACTCAACACGTACGAATGATTAGCTCGGTACTTCCTCAGCATTGAGACATGGAACACATTGTGTACCCCGGCCATATTCGGCGGAAGGGCAACACGATAAGCTAGTGTCCCAACTCTGTCAAGAATCTCAAACGGCCCAATAAACCTCGGGCTCAGCTTGCCTCTTTTCCCAAATCTTATAACATCCTTCATGGGTGCTATCTTTATAAAAATGTGGTCACCTACGGCAAACTCTAGATCCCTTCTCCTCTTATCAGCATAACTCTTTTGGCGACTCTGGGCGGTCTTCATCCTGTCTCGAATCTTGACCACCACATCTGCAGTTTGCTGAACAATCTCTGGACCAAGTTCTACTCTTTCACCGACTTCGTCCCAATGAATCGGCGATTTGCACTTCCTTCCATACAATGCCTCGTAGGGAGCCATACCTATAGATGATTGGAAACTGTTGTTGTAGGTAAACTCCACTAGAGGTAGTTTCGATTCCCATGTCCCCAGGAAATCGATCATACAGTCTCGCAATAGATCCTCCAAAATTTGAATCACTCGCTCAGACTGGCCATCTGTCTGCGGGTGAAAAGCTGTACTGAATAGCAACTTCGTCCCCATGGCTGTATGTAGGCTCTTCCAGAAGGACGACGTAAACCTCGGGTCCCTGTCGGGCACAATGGAAACTGGGATCAGATGCAACCGAATGATCTCCCTGATATAAAACTCTGCATATTGCGTCATGGAGAAAGTCATCTTTACTGGCAAAAACTGTGCTGACTTGGTGAGTCGGTCCACTATAAACCAAATGGCAATGAATCCTCTAATTGACTTCGGCAAACCAACCACGAAGTCCATGATGATAATTTCCCACTTCCACTCGGGGATAGGGAGTGGCTTGAGCATTCCTGCTGGCCTTTGATGTTCTGCCTTCACCTGCTGACAAGTGAGGCATTCAGATACAAATCGACGGATATCTCACTTCATACCTGGACACCAGTATAGAATCTGCAAAATCTTTGTACATCTTGGTACCTCCTGGATGAATGGAACACGAAGATGCATGTGCCTCCGTCAGAATATCCCCTCAGATCGAATCAACACTAGGCACCCACATTCTACCTCTGTACCTCACGATACCATCAGACACTGTGTAGAGTACGTTGCCCTTGGTTTCATCTTTCAGCCTCCATTCCTTCAAATGCTTATCTGAAGGCTGTCCTATACGGATTCGGTCTAGCAAATCAGATTTGACTGTCAAATTAGATATTCTGGGGGCTCTGCCCTTGGGATAAACCTCTAACCCAACCCTCTGAATCTCAGACTGAAGAGGTCTCTGCACTGACAACTGTGCTACCACTGCCACTTTTCTGCTCAAGGCGTCTGCGACAACATTAGATTTTCCCGGATGGTAGCTAATTTCGCAATCGTAGTCTTTTACTAACTCCAACCACCGTCTCTGTCTCATATTCAGATCTTTCTGCGTGAGGAAATACTTGAGACTCTTGTGATCTATGAATACCTGGCATTTCTCGCCATACAAATAGTGTCTCCAAATCTTTAAAGCAAAGACAACGGCGGCTAACTAAAGATCATTAGTCGGGTAGTTCTTCTCATGCACCTTCAACTGTCTGGAGGCATAAGCTATAACCCGGCCATGCTGCATCAACAATGCGCCTAACCCGAGCTTAGATGCATCGGTGTATAGCACAAAATCTCCTTGCCCTGTTGGCATGGCTAACACTGGCGCTGAAATGAGAGCTTGCTTCAAGGTATCAAAGCTCTTCTGGCACTCGCCACTCCACATGAACTTAGAATTCTTCTTTGTCAATGAGGTGAGTGGCACTGCTATCGACGAAAATCCTTGAATAAATTTCCTGTAGTAACCTGCTAAGCCCAGAAAGCTGCGGATCTCTGATGCATTCTTTGGCTCAATCCATTCCTTAACAGCTGCCACTTTAGCTGGGTCCACCTCAATTCCAGTGCTAGACACTATGTGACCCAAAATCGCTACCTTCTCCAACCAGAATTCACACTTACTGAACTTCGCAAATAACTTGCGACTCTGCAGGGTCTGTAAAACTGTCCTCAAATGCTGGCTGTGCTCCTCATGGCTCTTCGAGTAGATTAGAATATCGTCAATGAATACTATGACAAATTGATCAAGGTAAGGCTGGAATACTCGGTTCATGAGGTCAATGAAAATTGCTGGAGCATTCGTCAATCCAATTGGCATCACTAAGAAATCGTAATGCCCATACCTGGTTCTGAAAGTTGTCTTATGAACATCTGTATCTTTCACCTTCAGCTGATGATACCCCGATCGAAGATTTATTTTTGAGAACACTGTAGCTCCCTGCAACTGATCAAACAAGTCTTTGATTCTATGAAGTGGGTATTTATTCTTGATCGTCACCTTGTTCAACTCTCGGTAATCGATGCACAGTCTCATGCTCCCATCTTTCTTTTTCACAAAGAGCACTGTTGCGCCCCACGGTGAGAAACTAGGGCGGATAAATTCCATGTCAAGGAGCTCCTGAATCTGCTGTTTGAGTTCTAGCATCTCAGCTGGAGCTAAACGGTACGGTGCCTTGGAGATTGGCACTGTGCCTGGCATAAGGTCAATAGCAAACTCCACCTCTCTCTCTGGTGGAAGGCCTGTGACGTCATCAGGAAAGACGTCTGGGAAGTCTCTAACTACTGGCACATCAGATATAGATGGAGTGGGTAAGTCAGGTGCGGAAACAATACTGGTCAAGAAGGCCTGACACCCCTTAGAAATAAGCTTTCGTGCCTGTATGCAAGATATCATACGAGGGAAACTTCTCCATCTGGCTGGTTCAAAAAGAAACTGCTCCATACCCAATGGTCTAACCAATACCGACCTTTTCTGAAAATCAATCAGGACTCGGTTCTTCTTCAGCCAGTCCATTTCCAGAATGATATCAAATTTTGGCATCGGCAACACTATCAGATGGGCATATACTAGGTGGCCCTGTAGTTCAAGATCAATGTCTCTGACCACACTAGTAGCTGACAACTTTTCCCTTGATGGGACTGTTACTGAATAATTCACGTCGAGTCCAATAGACTTGACGTCTAGATGACTAGCGAACGATTCTGAGATAAAGGAGTGAGTGGCTCCTGAGTCTATCAGGGCCTTCGTGGATAATCTCTTAATGAAAATATTTCCTGAGAGACGTTAGCACAACACAAAACTTATATCCCCAAAAATCTACATTAACCTCAAGCATCGTAGAAATTAATATCCCAAGTGACTCAAAAATATTACTAGCACCCTAATAATCCCAAATAAAATTTCAACATGCAAGGCGAAATAATATTGAGCTTAGGTAAAAAAGTTCACCGGTCAGTAATGTCGTGTCTGGGTTCGCCTCCTGCGCATGCACGGCGAACACCCTGCCCTGGGTTGGCTGCCTCCACTGAGGGCATTCCTTTAGCATGTGGTCACTTGCTCCGCACTTGAAACACTTGCCTGACCGATACAAACACTGTCCCGGGTGCTGGCGATTGCACTTCGGGCACACCGGATACTCTCCCGGCCTCTTGGGGGCCTTCTGTTGCGGAACAAGGCCCTTGGCTTTCGGTGGTCCTTGATAAGGCTTCTTCCCTGGCTGCCCCTGGAACGGCCTCTTAAACTGAGGTCGCTGCTGCTGCTGCTGCTGTGGAGCCTGATAGGGCCTCTTCCCCTGCCAGTCAGCCTTGATATCCCTCTGATCCTGCTCTGCCGCCAAAGCCCTAGACACAGCATTTGCATAAGTCGTAGGACCACCAACTCGAACATCCCGGCGCAGGATCGGCCGCAACCCATCCATAAAATGCCTCAACTTACTCTGGGCATCATTAGCTATCAGGGGCACAAAGTGAAATCCCCTCTCAAACTTCCTGACAAACTCTGCAACACTACCGTCTCCGTGTCGCAGGGTCATAAATTCTCTGGTCAGTATAGATCGTACTTCTTCAGTGAAGTACTTGGAGTAGAATATCTCCTTAAAGCCATCCCAAGAAAGGGTCTGCAAGTTCGCTGCCACTGACGCGCTCTCCCACAACAGTATGGCGTCCCCGGTCAGTAGAAATGTGGCACACCTGACCCTATCTGCATCTTGCAACTCCATAAAGTCAAAAATCACCACGATGGATTTAATCCATCCCTCGGCTGTCATCGGGTCAGTGTTCCCCAAGAACTCCTTTGGGCTCATCCGTCTGAACCTCTCGTATACTGCTTCTGGTCAGGCCTCTCTTCTGTATTTGCCGAAGCCTGGTTCCTCGCAAACTGTGCAAAGAACTGCGTCATTTCTGCAAGCATCTGTGCCTGAAAATCTGGCGGTGGAGGAGGAGGAGCGTCCCTCCCCTCCTCTCGAGCCTCTCTATTCTCATCCCTTGCTTCCTGGTTAATTATGCTTCTAGGAGGCATACTGTTCCAACAATTACCCAACACATAAACTCCATATGCATGAACATAATATCAATAGTATAAGATGCACGTAAATCGAATTTAAAACATGGACATGCTGAAATCATGACTTAATGCTTAGTACATAACATAACTCAAAACTTTAAAACTTACAGACTTGAGGTGTGACTTCGTGAGCTTCTTGCGACTAGCAGTAGGCATAACCCTTTACAAAAACACCGCTCTGATACCAACTGTAACGTACCGTACTTTTTACCTCTTAAAATTTGCGGGAAAATTTTAAATTTTCTTAAAAGAGTAATCAAATTTCAATTTCGATAACGTAAACCGTACGTCCCAAAAACAGTTGCAACAAAAGATCTAAAAATAAAGTTTGACAAAAGTATTTGTTCAAAATCTCATAATTAGTAGCGCGAAATCAGAGTATTTGACATTTCATAAAGACATAAAACTTGGGCGGTCCTCGGGTCTAGCCTCCTGCTCAATCCAAGCCAGCTCCTTGGTCCCCACCCCTAGTCTCCTCAAAATCATCCTCACCTGCATCGATCAAGTCTAATGAGTCTAAAGACTCAACACGTATAAACTGGAAGTAACAAGTAATACATAATAAAAATCACAAGCAACTTCAAAATAGGAAGTACATACTGAAACTTGAACTTGCATACCAAAAGCTTGAACAAACGTACATACATACAAAGATGTGCCATTGTCATAAAACTTTTCTTAAACATGCTTGCATATTTGAATATACATAACTTCATCATTTTGCGTTGAGGCATGTTTCAAAGCAACTGACCCATAACATAAACCGACTGATGAGACTAAACCACAGTACTGGGCTGACAGGGAAAAATCCACTGCCACATACATGAGATCCTCGTTCATGCTTTAACGGATGGATTGGTCCTCGTTCATGCTTTAACGCTTTCCAATCCTTATCTAAACCCGTTCATGATTTAATGGGGTGGATTGGTCGCTGGTCATGCTTTACCTCTTTCCAATCCCATACATAATTGGTCACAAGACATTTAGCATACCTCAAAAACATGAAAGTATTTTCTTTGCACGTCAAACATACTTACTTGGCGAGGGATTCGTTGGATCTCGCTTGGGGCCGCTGCTGCAACATACTAACAAGAGTTCAAGCACTTAATTTCCAAACTTAGACTTATTGATCGTGCTCACCACCCAAAATGGCAATTTTCTTATGACGTTGTAAATCGCTCGTGACTTGACCTCTTTTAATCATGTACTAAGACAAGACATCAACTTCTGGAACAAATCTTAACATGATGTGTGAACACTTCCCAAAACATAGAAGACACGAGCCTAAAATAGTGTCTTAAAACATGGACGAGCGCCTAGGCGCTGGACAGTCTGGCGCTTCGGCACTGCCTAGCGCCTAGGTGCTAGGCACTAGCGCCGCGGCGCTAGCAATGCCGTAGGCCAAGCGCTGCGGCGCCACAAGGGCAGCACCGCGGCGCCTGGCTTGCGCAGAACGGGTGCTGCGGCGCTCCCTGGCGAGCGTTGCGGAGCTAATCCTGCGCACAACCAACCTAAAATAACACATTTTAATGCAATTTTAAAAGTCACGCTTAAACGACTCGAACTGATGCAACGAGACTCATCTTAGGACGCTATGACAAGGATTCAACTCAAAAAAATGTCCCCAAAGCAACGATGCACAACAACCACGCAACATAATCCCTAAACATGAATTTTGACACCAAAATACTTCCTACGACTTCTAATGCAACCAAGTGCCTACTGACACAAGACTAAGCACCAAAATTCATCCCAATGTCATACTCACAATACCCAAACGCAGCAGCGATCCACGAACGGTTCCCAGCGAAGCCTGCAACACAAAAACTTTCCATTTGAGCAGTCCCACGAAAATCACCATAACTCACTCAATTTTTATCCAAATATTTCGAATTTTTTATCAAATCGAAGGTATCAAAAATTTCTACGATTTTTGTGTTGAAAGTTTTCTCAAAATCGCAGTTTTCAAAATACAGTGAAAAACGAAATTCTAGATCTAAGATTTATTTCAAAATTTATCCAACCAAGTTTCTGCTCAAACTACGAACCTTATACATGAATTTTACGCATAATTAACATCAACATAAATACTATGAAAAGATCGACGCAGGAAAAAAATACAGAATATATGTGCCTTTAGATTTTTAACGTTACCGAAACGACGATACCGAAGCGGAGACGGACGGAGTGAGGGCTGATCCGGGACGATTGTTGCTCGATTTTCTTCACTAATGCACACGAAAATCTGCTGGAAAAGAGAAAGAAAGGGGACGGCTGCAAAAACTTGTAGAACCCTAGGTTTTCTCTCTTAGAAATTATGAGAAAAAAACTGAATGGAAGTGTGTGTGTGTTAATCGGTACTAGTGTGTGTAAAAGTGTGTGGGTGTGTGCGTTTTTTGTGTGAAAACGTGTGTGTGTGCTTAATTAGGGGAATTTAATTTGCATAATGAAAATTTCAAAATGTTATTTAAAAGTTAATCCCCTATTTACAAAATAAAATACACCATGTTAACTTTAAAAGCTTAAAAAAAATCATAAAATCACTAGATACATAATTTAGGCTTTTAAAATGCTAAACTAAATAAATTATTTAAAATGTCACATCCTTAACTAAAAATAAAATACCACATTTAAAAATTGCCAAAATTGTCACTGGTCTCCTTTTCTCAATCCCGCATCGAATAATATCCTGAAACATGAAACTCGATGAAAAAATTAACGTGCATCAAATAAAAATTAAAATAATGCAATTTAATAAATCATTCATCACTAAAAATCATTTTAAATTTAAATAAATGATTTAACAATTAAATAAATACATGGGTTTTACGTGTACTGATTTTAGGCTCTTCACCATCACTATGGGAAGTACATGTGGGCCACCTACAAGTGCTTCAAGTGCGGATGAATGGGGCATAAGGCTGGTGATTGCCCAAAGCTCAAGCAACCAACGACTGAAAGGGCCTATGTGATGCATGCGAGCAAACGGAGCCAGACACTACGCTTATTATAGGTACTCTGACTTTTCAAGCATATGAAACTGCCTTATTCCTGAAATAATAAGCATGAATGCTAGAATTGAATTGAGGTGCATGGAACTTGATGCCTTAGAATTGCATGTTTCAAATTCTAGGATGTAAGGAATTGAATTCTTGCAAACGCTAATCATTTGGATCAAATTGTAGTGGACTGAAAATTAAAGGAGCTAAACCGCATTATTCGAAAGCTAGGAAAACACAGTAAATTCTAAAATTCTTAAGGGTTGAAATTGCAAAATTCGAAAATTTTAAGTGGTCATTTGGTAATTTTTCGAAAGTTCAAGGGGTTGAAATGCTAATATGGGAAACTAGCAGGGCCTAGATGATAGGTAATTCCTAAATTTTATGGTCTTAATCCAGTATAATAAAAATATTACCCAGACGAATATTGCTAGCGGAAATAGCTACTTACGCTTTGCTAGATTCTGGAGCTACGCATTCTTTCATATTTGAATCCTTCGTGAAACAATGGGTAATTTTACCAGTGGATGTAGATTCGGGATTCCGAGTTACAGTGCCTTATGGCAAATATATGATCTATAGTAGCATGGTTAAGGATGTGTAACTTAAATTACAAAAGAATATTATACGAGCGGATCTTATAGTACCACCAATGCCCAAGTTCGACATTATTTTGTGGATATATTGGCTCACACTAAGTAGGGCTACAATTGATTTTCGGCGGAGGTCAGTATCTATTAGACCGCCCAATGAGAAAGCATTTGTCTTCGAGGTAGAGCAAAACAATCAAATGCCGCATATTATTTCATGCATGCGTGCAAAGAAGTTTATTCAAAGGGTTGTCAAGGTTTTCTCGCTAGTCTTACATCTGTACCCATTACTGAAAGTCGATCGATTGATGATGTGGAGGTTGTCAAGGACTTTCTGGATGTATTTCCCGACGATGTTTCTTCCATCCAACTCGAAAGAGAAGTGGAATTCTCTATTGAGTTGATGCCGGGTACCGATCCGATACCGTGCCGATTAGCACCCGCTGAAATGAAAGAATTAAAAGATGAAGTTCAAGAGCTACTGGACAAGGGATTTATTCGCCCAATTTTTTCTCCATCAGGCGCGCCGTTAATATTTGTGAAGAAAAATGATGGGAGCATAAGACTGTGCATAGATTACAGAAAGCTGAATAGGGTGACAGTAAATAATAAGTATCCATTACTCCGAATCGAAAATTTGTTTGATCAGTTACAAGGAGCTTTGGTATTTTCAAATATAGATTTATGGTCTGGATATCACCAATTGAGGGTGAAAGAGGTAGATGTACACAAGAAGGCTTTCAAAATTCGTTATGAGCATTATGAGTTTTTAGTGATGCCTTTTGGATTGACTAATACTCAAGCGATCTTCATGGATATCATGAACCGCGTATTTCAGTCATATCTCGATCAATTCATCATTGTTTTTATCGATGATATCTTGATCTATTCAAAGAACAGAGATGAGAATGATCAGCATTTGATGACGACCTATTATGAATTGACTGTGACAAAAAGGATATGATATATGATTATTGGGAATATCGTGAAGGAGAAGGCCCTAGAGGGAGCTCATTTACGCGAGAAGACCCAGAGAGAGCTTACCGATCGTATTTCCATTTTACGTCGGTGCCTAGTACCCGTCTACATGCGCAATGGTGAGCTAAGACTGATCAGTCAACCAGATGATAAAGCCTAATCACTTTCAAGGATCAAACTTCATCCAAAATCATGTCAAACTTCACCCAAAATGAGCATAATTTATGTATGCTTACAAGTTTATTTTGAATAAAAGTATGATTTTAATGCATATGATTGTTTAAGTATTATTTTTTAGTCCTTGTTAGAACATGCTAGGTCATTAGACTCAGTAGGTTTGAATGCTACAGGTGATGATGATATTGAGGGAGGCACTGACTCTTGAGTGGGTCGGGTCCGATAGTATACTCTCGATGGACACTAATTTCCACATTAGCTTGATAGTCAAAGTTTTAAAATATTTAGTTAATGAGTTAAAGAGATTTTTATACCTTATTTTGAAGTTAGTTTTGATCATGTTAAAGGTTGAAGTAGAAAGTTTTTAATAGACGATTTAGGGATTTTTATGCACTTGATATTTTAAATGTTAAATTATTTTGATTTATAGAAATGTTAAGTTATTTTACATGGTGAAATTCGAGAGTATGTATGTATTACAAAAAAATTAGTCTGGTTTTAAAGTTAAAAAGTAGGGGACGTTTCAAATGACCAACCATTAAACCGCAAAGTTCAAACCACCTAAGATTCTCAAAACCAACGGGACAGCTGCTGAAACATGTTAAACACGGGGGTAGAAACCATTGCTTGCTCCTAAGCTCCAGTTCTCAGCCCTAGCCCAAAGCCACCAAGTCCAGACCCTAACCATCGAACCTCAGACCAAGACCAGAGCCATGAGCACCTGCCTAGACCACCCGACGTGAGCTAGGCCCGCAGGAACGCAACAAGACCCCCGCGCGATCCCACCCTCGGTTCCCTCGACTTTTCCCCTAAATCGCAACTCTAACCCTTGCGACCACCAGCCTTTGGGCCACTCAAGGTTCGACTCAGACCCACCAGAACCTAAACCAACACCTGGAGTGCGCCCCTGCATCGCCAACCCTTCACCCTAACCAACCGAAGTCCCAAACTCCTCAAATACGCAATCCTATCATTATTCCGCCACAACACCGAGTCGAGTACTGACCTAATGCTTAGACACCTTCCAAACTTGCTACAAAACGAGCCTCTAATGACGAGAGTCTCACAGCCCTTCTGAAACGTCTGCTACTCATTTTTTTAAAACGTGCTAGAATTTTTTAAAAAAAAAACCATTACTAACATCGGCCGAACACTTGCATAAAATAATTAAATTATTTTTGACGCCACTTTAAAATAACCCAACCAACTGACTTTCAAAAATCCAAAGGAAATATATTAAAGCATAAAATCGTCAAATATTTTACCAACCTAAAAACATTATTTGAAAAGTATTGCTCATACTATAACCTCTCAAAAACCTCTCATAAACACAAATAAATAGTTGTAAATTCTTTTGACATAACTTAAAATCATAAATCATAACTAGTGCGGAAAACTAGCGCCGGTCCTCGGGTTATGTGCACCTTCTGTCCAGCAAACTCAACCATCAAGACCTCCATTAACATTATTATCATAATAACCTGTACCAATCACACCTAGTGAGTCTAAAGCTCAACACACCATAATCTTGATAACAAGTACTACATATACAGATAGCATAAAACAATGAAAATACTTGTATTTAAAATATCGTTTTTATGAAGATACATAAACTTTAAATATGAACATTTTCGTAAACATTTTAATGATGCATTAATTTTAAATAAAAACATTTTCTCAAACATTTCATAATGATGCATAAACTTTAAACAAAAACATTTTCATAATGATACATCATCTTTAAACATAACCATTTTCATAAACGTTTTCATTAACATTTTCATAAACATTTTCCATAAATGTTTTCAAAACATTTTCATATCAACATAAACATATTCTTATTCATCGTATTCGTATCCATATCCATATCCATATCCACATCAACATATTCGTATTCATATTCATATTCATATACGTTTTTGTTAAATTCAGATCGTGATTGTGACTCGTATTCGTATTCGTATTGGGCGATGGATCCATCGATAAAAATCACACTACGGGACGGCAGGGACACCAGCAACACTCTCACCGGTAAACTGGGTCTTGGCCAACATATTAACATATTAATGTATTCGTATTCGTATCCATTGAAACAAGATCGTCGGGCTCCCACTAAGAACCATAACCCTCACGTTATCTCCAACATGTCATCATATTAGTCACAATCCCTTCACGTCCTTCAACATTTCGTTTTCTCGTCACTTAATAAAAAATGCATATAATATCCTTTTTCTTTTAAACCAAGCATGTAACATATCTTTTAAATAACAATGTTAAATCATAAAAATTCATAAACATTTAAAATAAACGTTTTAATATATAAAAATCCTTAAATATTTAGATTAAAGATTTTAACATCATAAACATTTAAAATAAACATTTAAATCATAAACATTTAAAATAAACGTTTTGACATATTAAATCATAAATATTTAATATAACATTTAAACATATTAAAAATCCATATACATCAAAAATAAACATATTAAAATCATAAAAATCTATAAACATTTAAAATTGACATGCTAACATATAAATACTCATAAACATTTTAAAATACGTTTGAACATACAATGATCCATAAACATGTTTAAAATAAACATTTTTAACATATTAAATCCATAAACAATCAAAATGCATATTTTAACATATAAAATTTCATAAACATCCATAACCATTGAAAATAATCATATTAGCACATAAAACAGCATTCAGGACACTGCCATGACGTTTACTAATTTTTGGGTGTAAAATAACCGTTTTACCTCTAGACGTAAAATTTCATGTTTTTGACATTTTCTTAATTTCGTTGACTCTAACATGTCCCAAATAATTATTAATCCTAAATTAAAATTTCTATAATTTTATTTAGCTTAAATACTAGGCTTTTTATTTAATTCGTAATTAGTCGTTTTGAAGACGTTTTAATCCCGAAAATTCCAAACTTTAATATAAATTCCTAAATTCAAAACTTAGACTTTTTATATTATTTTAACCCTCATGAACCACGAATCGATCCCCGTGAGCCATGTTTCGATTTATTTGTTCATTAAAAACCCTAGGACCTTCGAACGAGCCACCCTCGAGCCTTCTCCATTTTTGTTCGAGCGATGCTCGAACCATGAGCCAACATCAAGCCAACCCTTGTCTAGACCCTATTGGACCCTTAGAACCCTTAGGAACCAACCCAAAGTTGAAAACCGAGATCCTACCTTCAGAACAAGCCCTAGCCGAGACTCCTACCAAACTTGGACTCCACGTTTCACGCAAAGGACTCTAGCCTACCGAGCCATCCCTTGAACCAGCCCTTCCAGCACCCTTCTAGGACCCTAACCACTTGACCTAGCCCAGCCAAAGCCCTCTGGCTGAGCCCCTTAACCACCTGCAAACCTGCACAACCCTGCGTGATGCGTGCTCCTCTCAGGTGGGAGTGCTAGCATGGCTAGGACTCTTCCCTTGACACTTCACAGCCCTTGGCTAACCCCTGGACCCAGCCTAAGTCAAGCCGAGCCAACATGACCCAAAAACCAAGCCCTTTAACCCCATGACATGAAGTTGATTCTAGCTTGAATGTTTCGTGTGTGCAGCATGTTTGATGATGTTCTAGGACCCTATACGCGTGTAAAACATTCCTTGATTAAGTCCTAATCATGGCAGCCCTCTTAAACACACAACAGCATGAATTTGGAAATCAAAAACACAAGTTTAGAACATATATGTATGTAGTTACCAAAATTTAACTTGTGTGCCATGTTTTCCTTTAAAAAATATTCTTAAACTATTACTATGGTGTGTTAGATGTTTGAAGGAAAGAATTATGCGTGCCTTTGCGTAATTTACGCACGAATGTACGTTGACGATCGAGAAGAACGATGATGACGGGACCTTGGCTTGAAACCCTTGAAGCTTTTCGAATTTTTCGTCTTAAAAATTTGGTGTGTGTGTGATATGAAACTTTGTACGAACGAATAGCAAACACGATTAAAATCGAATCGCGCCCTCAATTCATTAACGAACAAAGAATCATTGTTGTCCCGATCTTTTGAATCAAGTTTATCCAACCTCTCATGTAAGGGCTCTAATTCATTTCTCATCATCCTACTAAAATACCCAAACAACGCCTCCATTTAAACCTTAGACAACCCCGGGTTCGAACTATCTCCTACCTCCCTCTCCATTTAATTTCAAATTTGTACCTGCAAGAAAACGTTAGTAGAAAAAATAATGATCCTCACCCAAATGCCAACGGTTGGCTAGGAAATTTTTTGACTCAAGTGAAATAAGCAATCTTTATTTTAATATAATTTAACTTTTTATGGTATTGTTATACTTTATCTGTATACCCATGCAAACAGCATAGATAAAGTCCTTGATTATGCTTTAATACAAATGAATCGTAATTCGATGTTGAAACTCATTTGTAAACACTGCATATTCTAAATTCGTTCCTAGTCGATTCAGCCGCCTAAAACAAGGATAAAGGTCGCTTGAGCTCGAGACTAGCATATGTGATGTTGTGTACTGCGTTTCTTGGTAAGGGCATGGAGATGTCCAAGCATGCAGATGGGTAGTCATATGATGATTATACCGAACAACCCTCCCTCGGACTTTCCAAGTGGTTATCATTCATCGAGAGGATAAGTCCGTGGTTATGATTGTACACCATTAGTCCTTACGACCCGGGACAACACTAAGGCTCTATATGCTAGGGCTGTGCTTTGACTCGTTTACCGGCTCTAGGAGAGTCATCAGGTGGCGAGGTTGGGTACAGTTGTGACACATATAGGAGCCAGTGCATTGTAGTCGGGGATTCACCGCTCACCTACGGGTGTGGATATCATATGTGATCTGATGAAATAATAGTGCATGGAATCTCTGGCCAGAGTATGAGATGTACGTTAGAGAAGGAGTTCTCAAATAGTACACGCGATGCCACTATTATAGTTATCACATAGTTATCGAATTAATATGCAACCCTCGATGAACCAATGGTTGCAGATTCGATCGGGATATATGAGATGAAGGGACCGTAGTGTACGTTAATCATAATCGACTGGTTCTTGCAGGCACTATAAGTGATACCAAGGGGATCATGGGGCGATGCTACTAGACGCTCTTACCATGATCCGATGGGTGCAATCAGAAATGAGTTCTGACATTCTTGATCAAGGTGTGGATAAAAAGAATGGGGCTAACTAGGGTAAGCCCGAATAAAGGATTATGTCCTGAATCACAAAGAGTTGTGAACCCACGGCTAGCTGTATCCCTGAACCATTGAGGGTCACACAAGTACTGGATTGTTTGTTCCCGTTGAGAGAGTAAAATTCAAAGAGTTGGATTTATATAGTAAATTCAAAAGAGTTGAATTTATGATAACTAAATTTTGAGAAAATAAATTCAAGGAGTTGAATTTATAATATAGTAAATTCAAGAAGTTGAATTTATGAAATTTGGAGAGAATAAATTCAAGGAGTTGAATTTATAAAATTTGATAATTTAATTTATTAAACTCAAAAGTTGGGTTTATTAAATATTAAAATTTGGAGGTGATAAAATTCAAGGAGTTGAATTTATAATTTAAATGATAAATTCAAATGTTGAATTTATAATGTATTTAATTTATTAAGCTCAAAAGTTGAGTTTATTAAATATTAAATTTTGGAAATAATAAATTCAAGTAGTTGAATTTATAATTTAAATATTAAATTCAAATGTTGAATTTATAAGGGATTTAAATTAAATGTAATGAGTATATGTGTAATAGCTTGTAGGAGTACAAGACCAACATACATATTATTAAGGTTCTTAATTGGACTTTAAAAGATTAATTAATTAAACTAGTTGGACTAGAATAATTAATTGATTAATCTCATTAAGTATTTAATTTAATTAATGATCCCTAAGCTTATATATGTGTGTATTAAGCTTAGGGTTAAATACAATTCATTAATAATTTTGAAAACCCCTAGCCTCCACCACCTGGATTCTTATTTAGAAACTTGCATCCAAGAGTTTCATGATTTGGCATGAAAATATTTGTAGAATCTTTAATTGATTTAATTATCTAATTAATTAGGTAAATTAAAGATTAGACACAATCATAAGGATTTGCTCCTTGTTTTACGTGAAGGGCATTCCAAAATCTTTTGGCAAGTTTTAAATAAACTTTCGTGTCTTCCAATTGGGATTTACGAGACTTTCAAAAATCCTTCAAATATTTTGGCCACTCTTCAAGAAAAGAGATTTGAGTCATCTCTCAAAATATTTTTTTTCTACAACGTTAAAAGTTCTTCCAAATATTCTAGTGCTATTTGGAAAAGGAACAAATCATCTAGTCGTGGACCTGATTAGAAGAAAGGAGTCTCTTGAAGAAAATTCGTAGGGATTCATCAAGAGTTAATCCGTTTATACCGGATTAGTTGGAGCCACGTGATATAATTCACAAAGGTATAACATTTCAACACCCTATGAATGTTTATATTTAAATCATACGAGCGTCCAAAGCAAAATATATTTTGATTGTCAAAATAAATAAAAAATTTTAAATCTTCCGCAGCGTTTGGGCACGTAGAAAACCGAGATCCAACAGTGGTGTCAGAGCCAAGGTTTTTCTAAATCGTATGATTTTGATATTGAATAATTTATTTCTAACCACACAAGAAAATTTTTCAGAAAATTTAGCATCACGAAAATTAATTTTTCCAGATTTTCGAAATAAAAAAAAATTAAATCTGCCCGGAACTCTTCCGGGCAGTCTGTGCGTGCAGGGCCGCGCGCGCGCAGGCGCCGGTCGCCTACGCGCACCGCGCTAGCGCAGGCGTCGAACGCCAGTGCGCCCTGTGCTAGCGCAAGCGTGAGACGCTTGCGCGCGGCGTCGGCGCGAGCGCGCACAGGGCCGCAGCCGCTGCCCGAAACGTTCGGGCAGTGGGCGGGCGGCTGCCCGGGAGTGTCTCGGAAAGCACGCTGAATAATGGGCTTGAATTGTTTGGGCCTAGGGTGCGATTTTCTAATTTTTCAAATTTTTGGGTAAAATTGATATTTTTGAAAATTTGTTCAATTTTTATTTTGGAAATTTAGTTTTTGAAAAATTAATAATTTTCTTGTGAAATAAATAATTAGAATATGATTTTAATTATTTATGGTAAAAATGAGTTTTACAAGAAATCAATTATTATTGATTTAATTGGAAATTAAATAAAGGGGTTTATTTAATTTATTAAATTCTTTAATAATTGTGGTGGTTAGTGATAAATTATTAGATATATGATTGATCACTTAATTAAATTTTTTTAATTAATTGATGTTAATATTTGATATTAAATGCATGAAGGATGATCGAGAACCTTGACCAATATGTTAGGTGTATGTTAGGATATTTTACTGTTTTATTCGTTTTTTTTTTAATATTTGATATTATTAAAGTGGGCCTAGTTTATGGCCCGTTCCCACCCCATGAGATATATCCCTTATGTGTCATGGCTATTTAAATGTAATTATTAGAAATAGTGGGAGATCAAGACTGAAAGATGGTGGGCCCGATGAACGAGATGAAGACATGTAAAATATTGGAAGCTCTTGTAATAGTTGCATTTGCATCCCTGCATTCACCTAGGTTTTAGACCTGGATCCATGTATGGCTCACATGGATCTAATAGTGTTGGCAATCGATCATCCTTATTTATTGTTGAATGTCATATTATGATATATGCGATATATAGTAGTATGCATGTATGTATATTATAAGATAATATAGTTGCATGAATCCGGCAAACATACAAACTCGTGGCACGCGATTTTTAAATTAAAATGATGAGACAATTTTAAAATTAAAATCCCTCATTTTGAATATGATTCAAAATTTATATCAAACCGAAAAAGTAAAAATTAAAAGAGTTTAATTTTTTCTTGCCTTCCATCAACCGTGGTTGCATGTTGATCGCTACCCGCGGACAATGTCTGGCTCATATTATTGGGGAGGCCTGTACGCCGGAAAGCTGTGACTTCCACCGGACATATGATGTGAATTAAGTGGAACTCCCATGACTTCGGCTCATATTATTGGGGGAACTCATGGCGACCGTCTACTACAATTCAATATTGATGGGTCAGTTTGACACGCGAAAATAAACGGCGTCATATTATTGGGTCCTTATTAAACGTGAGGCAAAACACGCGGAGGTTGCATAGGGATGCAATTGGATTCTACATTTTAGAAATTATAATTGGCTGATATTATTCGTGATTATAATTGGCTAATTGGACTCTACGTGCCCACTAAAGAAATACGATTTCCCTTTTTTTCATCAGAGGGTGGTGGAAATGTCAAAATAGTGGGAGGGAGATTTATAAAATAAAATCCATATTTTATATCTTAAATTTATTTTAAAATAATCAGCAACCATTATTCTGTTTGCATATCAGTATATTTTTCGATTTCGTCACGTAATAAATTTTTATTATTAACAAGCTAATCGAATCTAATTTTCAAGACTGGTTGGGAAAATTGTTCTGAATTCAGAGAAAATGACATACACACTAATGTCAGTCTTGTTGAACTGAAAATGCATGCAAGATGGTAGGACCATAGTATGCAAGCTAAAGTGTGATGTGCTCGCTTCTATGTCAAATGAACTGTAGGGACAGTTTGAGGAAATTTTGAATGCTGCTGATATTCGAATGCACGTGCAAGAGTTGCATGGTGCATGAAACTATGCACACCACTTTCAAGGAACTCATGACTACATGCATGCAAGATGGGCCTCTGGCCCATGAGCGTGGTGTACATATGATTGTGCTTATTGAAAATATGGTGGGCCTGGAATATGTGATTCCTAACGAGTTAATTGATAACATCAATTTGTTGTGTTTATCTTCCTCTTTTAACGGGGTTATGGTGAACTTCAAGTTTAATAAGATATTTGATAGCCTTGAAGAGCTAGTCAATATGCTTATAACTTATGAGATCACCATAAAATAAGAAAAATCGTTGTTTTTCTAATGGGCCTCTCGTTAGACGAAAATGGCCCACAAGGTAAGGGAAAGAAATTTCTACCCCTCACAAGAAAAACAATCCCAATAAGAGGCAAACTCTGAAAGACACTTAAAAGGCCTACAAATCCCGATAAGTTGGAACATATTTATTTCACTGCAAGAAGTCCGGACATAAGAAATTATATGTGCCAGAAATGTTCTGGAAATGATAAGTGAATGTCCGAGTAAACATGATTTCAACAACAAACAAAAGAAAGTTAGATGATCCAAATCCTACACAAATATGGCACGCTAGACTAGGTCATATTTCCCAAAGAAGGATGCACAAGCTAGTGGGAGAAGGCATGTTTGACTTGTCAGACATAAATTCTCTACATGCTTGTAAGTCCTGTCTAAAAGGAAAAATGACTAAGACTCCATTCAATGGAAACGTGGAACGTGCACATGGTCTACTGGATTTGATCCACACAGACGTTTGTGGCCCGCTAAGTGTTAGCACAAAATTTGGGCATTCCTACTTCATTACCTTTACTGATGACCATTTGAGGTATGAGTATGTTTATGAAACACAAATCTGAAGCATTTGAAAAGTTAAAAGACTTCAGATCTGAAGTAGAAAATTAGCTGGAAAGAAGTATTAAGGCACTTCGATCTGATCGATGTGGATAATACTTAAGTGCTGAATTTTTGGTTATCTAAAAGAGAATGAGATTCCATCACAGTGGACTCCACCAGCAACACCACAATTGAATGGTGTTTCTGAACGTCGTAATCAAACCTTGTTGGACATGGTTCGATATATGATGGGATTTACTGAATTGCCTATATCGTTTTGGGGCTTTGCGCTTGAAACTGCGGCAATATTGTTGAATAATGTCTATAATAAAGCAGTGGATAAAACACCATATGAGATATGGATGGGAAAACTCCCAAATATTTTTATATGAGAATATGGAGATGTCTTGCTTACGTGAAGCAGACAGTAGGAGAAAAATTGGATAGTGGATCCACTTTGTGCTACTTTGTAGAATATCCAAAAAATTCTATTGGATTTTATTTCTATCTTCCTAATGAAGCAAAATTGTTTGTTTCAAGAAATGTCACCTTTATGGAAAGGGAATTTCTATTAGATAGAAAAAGACATGATGATAGAACTTGAAGAAATTCAAGATACTCCCTCAACTATGGTGGTTGAACCTAATCTCTAACAACCAGTAGTTAAAGTACAAGCTCCTAGGAGGTCTGATAGGGTTATTAGACCACCTGCAAGATATACACTTCTTCATGAACAAGGTCATGATGAGCCTTGTGTTGGATGTGATCCAATGAACTTTAAATAAGTAATATTTGATATTGATTCAACCAAATGGCTTGAAGCCATGCAGTCATAAATGGACTCTATGTATTCAAACCAAGTCTGGACATTGGTGGATCAACCTGAGGGAATCGTTCCCATAGGGTGCAAATGGATCTACAAAAGAAAGCATGGGGCGAATGGGATGGTAGTGACCTTCAAAGCAAGACTGGTTGCAAAAGATTATACTCAAAGGCAAGGAGTTGACTATGAGGAAACTTTTTCACCAGTTGCTATGTTTAAGTCCATTAGAATACTACTAGCCATAGCATCATGGTATGACTATGAGATATGACAAATGAATGTAAAGACTGCATTCCTCAATGGAGACATCAAAGTAGAAATTTATATGTCTCAACCTAAGGGATACACATCAGTAGGAAGTGAGCATAAGGTATGCAAACTTCAGAGATCAATATATGGTCTCAAGAAGGAGTCAAGGAGTTAGAACCTCAAGTTTGATAGCACTATCAAAGAGTTTGGTTTTGCTAAGAATCCTGAGGAACCGTGCGTGTGCAAGAAGGTTTGTGGGAGTGTAGTGACATTCCTAGTACTTTATGTTGATGATATCCTGCTCATTGGGAATGATGTAGGATTATTGCAATCAACTAAAGTATGGTTAGCAAGTAAATTCTCCATGAAAAACATGGGTGAAGCATTCTATGTATTGGGAATACAAATCTATAGAGATAGATCAAAAAGGATGATAGGACTCACCCAAGTCACTTATATCGATACCATTCTGAAGCGATTCTCTATGGAAGAGTCCAAGAGAGGATACTTACCAATGTGTCATGGTGTTACTCTATCTAATGCAATGTTCCTCAATACTGATGAATAGATAGAGATGATGACACATATTTCATATGCGTCAGCTATTGGTAGTATCATGTATGGTATGATATCGACACATCCTGATGTTTCTTACGCTCTGAGTATTACAAGCATATATCAGGCGAATCCTGGTCCAACGCGTTGGAAGGCCGTGAAAGATATTCTTAAGTACTTGAGAAGGACTAAGAATTTGTTCATGGTCTATGGGGTGGAGAATTGAAATTGGAAGGCTACACTGATTATATCTTCCAATGTGACATAGATGATTCGAAATCGGCCTCTAGCTTTGTATTCATTCTATATGGTGCGGCTGTCTCTCGGAAAGGTTCCAAGCAAGACATCGTTGCGGATTCCACCACGGAAGCTGAATACATTGTTGCATCTGATGCAGCCAAAGAGGCAGTTTGGATGAGGAATTTTGTCCAAGAGTTGGGCGTTATTCCTAATGGAGTTGATCCAGTCCCGTCGTACTGCGACAACACTGGTGCCGTTGTGCAAGCAAAGGAACCAAGGTCTCATCAGCGATCCGAACATGTACTGAGGAAGTTCCACATCATACGAGAGATTGTGGGATTAGGAGACATATCGGTCGAAAGAGTCCCCTCTGCAGATAATGTTGCTGATCCACTTACAAAGCCCTTGCCAGGACCATTGTTTGAAAAGCATCGCGAAGCAATGGGATTAAGGGTAGTTGGCTCTAGGGCAAGTGGGAGATTGTTAGAGTAGATGCCCTGCAAGCCAACGGTTGGCTAGTAAATTTATTGACTCAAGTGAAATAAGCAATCTTTATTTTAATATAATTTAACTTTTTATGGTATTGTTATACTTTATCTGTATACCCATGCAAACAGCATAGATAAAGTCCTTGATTATGCTTTAATACAAATGAATCGTAATTCGATGTTGAAACTCATTTGTAAACACTGCATATTCTAAATTCGTTCCTAGTCGATTCAGCCGCCTAAAACAGGGATAAAGGTCGCTTGAGCTCGAGACTAGCATCTGTGATATTGTGTACTGCGTTTCTTGGTAAGGGCATGGAGATGTCCAAACATGCAGATGGGTAGTCATATGATGATTATACCGAACAACCCTCCTTCGCACTTTCCAAGTGGTTATCATTCATCGAGAGGATAAATCCGTGGTTATGATTGTACACCATTAGTCCTTACGACCCGGGACAACACTAAGGCTCTATATGCTAGGGTTGTGCTTTGACTCGTTTACCGGCTCCAGGAGAGTCATCAGGTGGCGAGGTTGGGTACAGTTGTGACACATATAGGAGCCAGTGCATTGTAGTCGGGGATTCACCGCTCACCTACGGGTGTGGATATCCTATGTGATCTGATGAAATAATAGTGCATGGAATCTCTGGCCAGAGTATGAGATGTACGTTAGAGAAGGAGTTCTCAAATAGTACACGCGATGCCACTATTATAGTTATCACATAGTTATCGAATTAATATGCAACCCTCGATGAACCAATGGTTGCAGATTCGATCGGGATATATGAGATGAAGCGACCGTAGTGTACGTTAATCATAATCGACTGGTTCTTGCAGGTACTATCAGTGATACCTAGGGGATCATGGGGCGATGCTACTAGACGCTCTTACCATGATCCGATGGGTGCAATCAGAAATGAGTTCTGACATTCTTGATCAAGGTGTGGATAAAAAGAATGGGGCTAACTAGGGTAAGCCCGAATAAAGGATTATGTCCTGAATCACAAAGAGTTGTGAACCCACGGCTAGCTGTATCCCTGAACCATTGAGGGTCACACAAGTACTGGATTGTTTGTTCCCGTTGAGAGAGTAAAATTCAAGGAGTTGGATTTATATAGTATATTCAAAAGAGTTGAATTTATGATAACTAAATTTTGAGAAAATAAATTCAAGGAGTTGCATTTATAATATAGTAAATTCAAGAAGTTGAATTTATGAAATTTGGAGAGAATAAATTCAAGGAGTTGAATTTATAAAATTTGATAATTTAATTTATTAAACTCAAAAGTTGGGTTTATTAAATATTAAAATTTGGAGGTGATAAAATTCAAGGAGTTGAATTTATAATTTAAATGATAAATTCAAATGTTGAATTTATAATGTATTTAATTTATTAAGCTCAAAAGTTGAGTTTATTAAATATTAAATTTTGGAAATAATAAATTCAAGTAGTCGAATTTATAATTTAAATATTAAATTCAAATGTTGAATTTATAAGGGATTTAAATTAAATGTAATGAGTATATGTGTAATAGCTTGTAGGAGTACAAGACCAACATACATATTATTAAGGTTCTTAATTGGACTTTAAAAGATTAATTAATTAAACTAGTTGGACTAGAATAATTAATTGATTAATCTCATTAAGTATTTAATTTAATTAATGGTCCCTAAGCTTATATATGTGTGTATTAAGCTTAGGGTTAAATACAATTCATTAACAATTTTGAAAACCCCTAGCCTCCACCACCTTGATTCTTATTTAGAAACTTGCATCCAAGAGTTTCATGATTTGGCATGAAAATATTTGTAGAATCTTTAATTGATTTAATTATCTAATTAATTAGGTAAATTAAAGATTAGACACAATCATAAGGATTTGCTCCTTGTTTTCGTGAAGGGCATTCCAAAATCTTTTGGCAAGTTTTAAATAAACTTTCATGTCTTCCAATTGGGATTTACGAGACTTTCAAAAATCCTTCAAATATTTTGGCCACTCTTCAAGAAAAGAGATTTGAGTCATCTCTCAAAATATTTTTTTCTACAACGTTAAAAGTTCTTCCAAATATTCTAGTGCTATTTGGAAGAGGAACAAATCATCTAGTCGTGGACCTAATTACAAGAAAGGAGTCTCTTGAAGAAAGTTCGTAGGGATTCATCAAGAGCTAATCCGTTTATACCGGATTAGTTGGAGCCACGTGATATAATTCACAAAGGTATAACATTTCAACACCCTATGAATGTTTATATTTAAATCATACGAGCGTCCAAAGCAAAATATATTTTGATTGTCAAAATAAATAAAAAATTTTAAATCTTCCGCTGCGTTTGGGCACGTAGAAAACCGAGATCCAACATAAACCTACCCCATAATCTCAAGCAAACTCACGCCCCACTCTCCTTCACAATTAAAACTCTCCCCTGCCAGCATAAACACACGGCACACACATCAAAAGTTGAAGGAAAAAGCATCAAGTTTTATAGAGTTTTCAAGCCGTCGTTCTTCGTCGTCAACGTTTATTCGTGCGTTTAAAACGCAAAGGCACTCCATATATCTCCTTTTCTCGTCTATCACATCGTATTATTATTTTTAATTACGTATGCATGAAAAGCACCAAGTTCTCATGTTTATTTTCGTATTATTGCACCTACATGCATTAAGCTTTTAAGTTTTGAGCCAAAAATCATGTTTATTGTGTTCTATAGAGGCTGCGTGACTAGGCTATGATCAAAGTATGTTTTTACATAAGTTAAAGCCCTATAACACCACCGTTTACGCTGGGAAAACAAACGTAGCAAGCTGGTTTAGGAAAAGGTTCTGTCATGCACATGGGGAGATCGGGTTCCTTGTGGTAGGGGGCTGGAGGTTCATGGCTTGGGCTAGGGCTCTGTCAGGGGATGGTTCAGTCGAGGAAAGAGTCCTAGCCACGCTAGGACTCAAGTCAGAAGGGCTGGGGAGGAGTCCTAGCAAGCAAGGACGCCCACCCGAGAAGCACAAGGAAAAGCGCAGGTTGTTGCTGTGGTGCAGGGAAGAGAGAGGTGTGGCTAGGACTCAAGTCAGAAGGGCTGGGGAGGAGTCCTAGCAAGCAAGGACTCCCACCCGAGAAGCACAAGGAAAAGCGCAGGTTGTTGCTGTGGTGCAGGGAAGAGAGAGGCTCGGCCAGGGGGTCTGGGCTGGGCTAGGTTAGGTCCTTAGGGTCCTAGGAGGGTGCTTGACGGACTTGTTCAAGGGGTGGCTCGATGGGTAGAGGCCTAGCATCAAAAAAACGTGAGGAAGGTGCAATGGCACCAAGGTGTAGCGGGAGGTTGCTGTCAAAGCTTTAGGAGTTCGCAGCTCGGGTTTAGGGGCTTGGGTTGGTCTAAGCTTGGTCTGGGCATGGTCCAGGGAAGTTTAAGGTCAAGGGTGGTTGGTGGTTAGATGGCTGGTAGAGTCCTAAGCAACTAGGGAACCCAATACATAAAGAGCACCCTACACGCACACACACATGCAAATGGGCCTTCTGTTCAGGAGGATTTTGAGCGGGCCATGAATGGTATTTCGAGCTGGGCTTGGTCAGGTTGGTCCCTAGGTGGGTTGTCTAGGTTTTGGCTCAAGGTGGCTCGAACGTGGCTCGGGAAAATTAGGAGATGGCTCGGTGTATTCGATAAGGTGTCAAAAACAAAAATAATAAAGCTAAAACGAATCCATGGGTCCACGGGGGTGGCTCATGACTTGGAAGGGTAGAATAAATCTTAAAAATTTTATGTTTAAATTTTGGGATCAAAACAATGAGTTTTGGATTTAATCGGGATTTAATCGCCGCACGAAACGCTAATTAACGAGTTAATTGAAACGTCTAGTTTTAAGCTTTATAAAATTATGAAAAATTATATTTAAGCTTAAATAATTATTATAAGTCTAAGTTTAAAGTTAAGGAATTTTATAATAAAGTTTTGGATTTTTCAGGATTAAAACACTTTCAAAACAATTAATTAAAGATAAATGAAAAAGTTTAATATTTAGGCTAAATAAAATTATGGAAAAATTAATTTAGGCTTAAATAATTATTTGGGACATGCTAGAGTCAAGAAATTATGAAAAAAGTCAAAAGCGTAAAATGTCAAGTCCAGGGGTAAAACGGTCTTTTTACATCTAAAATTAGTAAACGTCATGGCAGTGCCCTTAATGCTATTTTATGATATTATGACTATTTTTGAATGTTTATGAGATGTTCATGATTAATTATGATTTATTTAAATGTCCATGAATTTTTATGATTTAAGGTTGACATTTAAAAGAAACGTTGCATGCTTGGTTTCAAAAACAAAATGTTATGTTATGCATGATTTTTAAGTGATGAGAATGTTAAATATTGAAGGAAGTGAAGTAATTGTGACTAATTCGTTAATGTTGGAGATGTCGTGAGGGTGACGGTCCCAGTAGGAGCCTGACGATCGTATTTCTATTCGAATTATGATAGGCCAAGGCTCAGTTGACCAGTGAGAGTGTTGCTGATGTCCCCGCCGCCCAGTACTGTGGTTTCATGTAGATGGATCCATCGATTTTTCATGTTCATGTCATGTCAAGAAAGTCACAATTAACGATCTGAATTCAACAAAAAGTAAAAGGAAAAATGTTTATGATCATGAAAAATGTTTTATGTCATGTCTTGTAGAGGAAAAAGGAAAATGTTAAGGTTTATGTTATGCATGTCATGAAAATGTTTATGCTTAAAGTTGATGCATCATTATGAAAATGTTTCTATTTGAAGTTTATGCATCCTCATGAAAACGATATTTTAAGTACAAGTATTTTTCACTGTTATATGTTGACTGTATTACGTATTATTCGTTATTAAGATTATGGTGTGTTGAGTCTTTAGACTCACTAGGTGTGATGGATGCAGGGGGTTTGGAGGGAGGACTTGATGGGTGATTTTGCTGGACTATCGGTGCACACAACCCGAGGACCAGCGCTTCTATTTTTCCGCATTACGTTTTATGATTATGACTTCAGTTAAAGATTTTTAGACTATTTATTTATGCTTTTGAGGGATTTTTGATAGGTTTAGTATGGGCTATACTCTTCAAATTATTGCTTTTCTAGGTTTGGTAAAACAGTAGACGATTTCAATTTTAACGACTATTTCACTTGATTTTTAAAAGGCTAGTTGGGTGATGTTATATTTCAAAGGAGAAAATATTTTTATGTGATGGCCGGGAAAAAAAAAAGGGATAGAAAAAAAAATTCTAGTACTTTTAAAGCAATAAAAAGGGCAGACGTTTCAATTATTTCATCCTTCGCATAAAATAACGCTCAAAATCAAATACCATTTCTATGGTTTCTAAAATCATATCTTAATTTCTAACTAGGGTAGAGCATGCAACCTAATTTCCACACTTGCTTGTCATGATTTTGCTTGGTTCAAAGGTGAAACGTCTGCTACTCATTTTCTTAAAACGTGCTAGAATTTTTTTTTATTTTTTTAAACCCTTACTAGCATGGGCTGAACACTTGCATAAAAGAATTAAAGTATTTTTGACGCAACTTTAAAATAACCCAACCAACTGACTTTTAAAAATAGTGCAAAAAAATATTTTATATATGTATGTGTAATCGGCCGAAAATTAGTATGTTTTAAGAAAAAATTCTAGTACTTTTTAAGTAAAACGATTAGCAGACGTTTCACCTTAGAACCAAGCAAAAACCGTGACAAGCAAGTGAAGTAAACAAACAATTTTCATGTAAAGCCATGTAAATTCGATGCATAACGATAGGTCGATAGAATATCATGCAAAAAAGTTCATCATACAGACCATAGTGTGATTGATGAGAAAAAGAGGGTATAGGACGTGCCTTAATGCAAAAACTTATGCCGAACGATGACAAATGAAGTGAGGGACGAACGTCGGGGGACGGGGGAATGTTTCTATTAAGTTTTCTTGTAAAAAGGTTGACAAAAAGCTGCTGGAAAATTTCAAAAAGCTGTTGAACGATGGAGAGGGGCGGCCGAATATGGAGAATTAGGTTTAGGGTTTAGATGTAGGGTTTTAAGTTATAATATAGATGTATATTGGTGTGGGGACCCGGACGCTAATCATGTTCTTAATCATCATTAGGACAATTTAATCAATTATAATAAACAAAGTCTAAATTTTTTTTTTTAACTTGCGGAACGTAATGGAATACATGCAAATATACATATCAGTATATTAAAAGTACAAGTCTGGTACTATATACAATCATTCGAGCTAAGGTTTAATAACTACATATCAAGTACTCCAAACCCTATCTCAGATCAAAGTCCGTAGTCTCCACTCTAATCACGATCTCTCTTCATCTCCTCGACCCTGAACCTGTCCCACCTGTTGTCATGCACACATACAAACACGACAACAGCCGGATAACTCCGGTGAGAAATAAATCCCAGTATAAATCAACGAAACATGCAATTATATCAACAATGTAAAAGCATGTAAAACATGTAACAAATATCAGTAACATGTAACAAAATCAGAAACATAATCAATATAAAATCGCCAATCAGACTCGTGACTCCACGTTTCAGACTAGACTCAATCCTAGTCTAGGGATCCCGGTTTCCAGACGTTGGCATTCCATATCGATCACCAGTAATAGAAGAAACTCCAATTCTATCCACATCGATATGGTATCGATCACCAGTAATAGAAGAAACTCCAATTCTATCCACATCAATATAACCAAACATCCAGTGTCTTGACCTAACCCTCACAGACTTTGGCGTTATCACCAATTTCCTATCTTTTGACATCGTGCAATGTGCCCGTGGCGATCCCACCACTATCAGGCACTTCTGTCACAAGATCACTCGTCTAATACTCGTATAATACATGCTTCCTATAAATCAATAGAACAAGCATATGAAATCAAATCAATAAACACAATCATAATAATAAGTATGTGATTTAAGGAAACTCAAGTATATCCTACTTGAGTCGATCTCCCAATACCACATTGACTTATACCTTTCGTTAGTAGTCTCGGTCTGAAGCAATATCAGTTCTGAACTCAAGACTGTCTCTGTAAATCTGAAATGACATATCGAGAATCATAATATCAATGTTCTATTCTCAATTCAATATTGAATCTGATTAATATGGATTTAAGTCAAATCAACAGCATAATGGCACAATCTCAGTATCCCCGTCAATACCAAATCAATAGACATCAATTACAAATCATAACTCATATCCGATACAATCTGTAATTCATTCATAATCCAAATCTATCCGATTTCAAATCAATATAATCAGAAACTCATAACAATTCCATAATCAGTCTGTTTCTCAATCTGACTTCGATTCTACGATGTCTAACATGTCAAGAACATCATATATGAATAATATCAAATTCCTACAACATCATATTTTCAAGTGATGATAGAACTCAGTAAAACTTACGTCCATTTGTAGCCTGCGTCGGTAGGAACGCAGTACTGAAGTCGGATTCAAAATTGATCGAACGCATTTCTCACAAACTGAATTCTAAAATCATGAATAGGAAATCTCCTTCGAAGCTCTCGGTTTTCCTTTTAAATTTTCTATAATTTTCGTATGCCTATATATATATATATATATATATATGTACCTACGTTGCACAATAGGCCAAGTGTCGATTTTCCCTTCTGCATGCCTCGCGCATATGCGCGTCTTAGCCTCGCGCATATGCGCGTGACCTACTGTTGCAACATGTGATTTCCTCGGCAGCTCGCGCATATGCGCGTGCAACCTCCGCGCATGTGCGCGACGTTCTGGAAATCAATTTTTGGCTACTGGACATCTCGCGCATGTGCGCGCTCCCCGTCGCGCATGTGCGCCCACTTCTCTGGAGTTGACTTTGAACCCTCGCACAGCTCGCGCATATGCGCGCACACCCACCGCGCATATGCGCGAGACCCTCTGCCCGTTTCGCGCATGTGCGCGATAAGCACTGTCCTTGCACATACATCTTTTCATGCTGAATCAAATCGTGTCCTGATTAATCCTCTCATAATCATATCAAATTATAAATCAATAATTACAGATTACTAGGATTAAATTCTCGGGCATTACAATTGGGCCCATTAATTAAAATAATAAGGATTTGAAGGAGTTTAGGCCCAATATAAATTAAAGGAGGCCCAAAAAATCCAAAACCACTCCCGAAAATATTTTGTTTTGTACGTTTTTGAAAATATTGCCCGAACCCTCAAAAGGTCCTCCGACTCGCTAAAATTTTTCGTACTAGTTAAAAATATGACCCGGTGAGTAAAAATACTCAACCAAGGCCCATTTTTGAAAATCACACTTAATTACACCATAAATTAAAATATTACAAATAATTATTTAATAAAAAATATTTTTCCTAATTATCTCCGGTCTCCGTTCCTCTTTCAAGCGCGAAATGCAAATTAAAGCCCTAATGCATGAAATTTTAAATAAATCATGAGCTAAACCACATATCATGCAATAATCATGCAATAAAATAATTAAACACATATTTTAGTAAAACCTTATATTGCATATAGTCAGGTTACGTAGCTCAAATTTCCTAGACCTTACACCGTGAGGGAGAAGGTCCAGAGGGAGCCTGTCTATGGGAGAACTCCCCAGAGGCAGCACACATGCGGGAAAAAGCCTCGGAGGGAACCCATTTACAGGAGAAGGCCCAAATTGAGCCCGACGATCGTATTTCCATTTACCCCGATACCTAGTGCTCGTCCCCATGCACAATGGTGAGCTAAGACTGATCAGTCGACCACATGATACGATTACAGCTAGTAACTTTCATGGATCAAACTTCACCCAAAATGATATATGATGATGGAAAGCTTTACGATTAAATGATTTATGATCGAGCTAAACTTGCATTGTAAAACTCTTGGTCAAAATTAATAATGTATAAGCTCGAAATAATCGCAAGTGCACGATGTCAAGTAATAATATGATGTACGAGTATCGTTCCACTGGAGACTGTATTTTACAATTATTATTTTCAGTTATCAAATCTTTAGCAACGAAATTTGGATGATTGTTTTCTACTACTACAATTAATTAAAAACTCAAAGATAAAATTCAAGAATTAAATGATGAGATATATAATCTAGAATGGTTGATTAAAACTCAATGAAAAATAAATTTGTTGGGAATTTCAGTTTACAAATCCTTCATTATTTACTTAATTCGTTCGATAATGGTCTACCTTCCGATAGGATTTCCTATTCAATTGAACACGCCCTCTCGAGCTATGCCAAACTAATTCTACTCAGTGAAGTAACTACATTTCTTTAATTATTTATCAAAAGTGAATAACATGCTGATCTACAAAATTCCCTAGCTTTCGCCCCTTAGGACTATGACTATCAGCGCGCATCCGACTTCATATTTCTATGTAAATTGTAAATCCACGGACTATACTACTCGTTCCTATCACAAGCTATTCTCTCAAACTCACTTGCGATATAAAATTTGTTATTAAAGTTAGCTACGCTTTAACAACACGATAACACAATAGCATAATCAAGAATAAACCGAAAATCGAAATATGAATTACATAAATCGGTTTCGGGGTAGGATCCCCTTAAATCCCAATAAAGATGAAAGTTTAGCTACGAGAATTCATTGTGAAAAGGAGTAAAACAATGTTTAAACAATAAATTCTAAATAAGAAATACTAGATTTGATGAAAAACGCAAAGAACTGATGCTTGGAATCTCGATAATCTTCAACTCCCAAACTTTGCTCCAAGATTTTCTCCCAGCTTTTTCTCCTTCTCCTAACTCCTTGGCGGCTGAATAATGTATGAAATCTCATGCCTCCTCTTTCCATATCAGCCTTCTTCAGAAAATTAGGAAAAAGATCAGCAGCAAATCTTTCCAAAAAATCAAATGCGCCCGGGCGGATGTCTTGCGCAAATCTTCTATTACAATTTTTCTTTGACGCGCCCAGACAGACAAAAATGTGCTCCCGGGCGGATAGCTTGCGCAAGTCTTTTCAATTCACACCTTGCAGGCGCCGGGCGGATAGCTCTCGAAAATCGCCCACTTATTTTCAGTTTATTCACGAATTGCCTGGATTTTCAACCAAGAGCCTTATGAGCAACAAGAAAAAATAAATTATGCCAAAACAACACAAAATGCATGCAATCTAAATGATAAATGCAACACAATGGGACATCACATGACATGAAAAACAAGTAAAATCCACCTATATCAAACCCCAATACTAACCTTTTGCTCGCCCTCGAGCTAAACAGGTGACATAACAAAACGGAACATGACACAAATTATCTCGACATTGAGTTCATGGTTCCAGTTAGCCTCAGCGAAACTCAACGTATTCCTATGTCGATCAATGCAAAAGTACAACTCTTTGTAATTTCCTTGGTTTAGACATTGTTTCAAATAAAACATGAATGTGTATGAATGTGTCGTTAGTCCTAGCATCATATATGACAGAGAGATCCACTCTTAATCATTGTCATAGATTTAAATCAGCCTGTTAGTGTAAATCTTACTCTCCTCTATTCCTCTGCACTCAGTAACCACCAGCAGCCAATATATATCCACTCTCAACCATTGTCATATATATATTTCCTGAATTGGAATACAGTAATAAAAGGAATACATCAGAACCTTTCGTTTCAGATTCAAATCCATGTGTTCTGCATTTATAGCCAGGAATATGATTTCAATATTTTATTCGGCTCCCCAACACCTTACATCCACATCGTTAGCCAGGAATAGGATTTCATTCCTTTATTCGGCTCCTCCACACCTTAAATCTCCATCCCACTCTCTTTTTTTTTTCTTTTTTTTTTACGCTGCTGATAGATACCTCGATTCAAGAAAATATAGTCAAGCTCAATTCACACTTTCAAACATCTCCGTTCCCCACTCTAGTTTAAAATTTTCACCCTATGATCATGCATGATTCTAGTTACAAGAGTCGTGCAAAGAAAATTCAATAATTTAAATAAAACTTCATGTCTCTACCACAGTATGTGCTAAGAAAATGCGAGTACATGATAGACAGGGCATGTCTCATCACCTCATAAACATCCTTGGCTAACAAGTAACTATTTTGAACACTCTCGGCTGGCACACAATCAATGAAAAATGACTAATACTAAATGCCAACGAATAAAACCAAGAAAGCAACAAAAAGGAACACACAAAACAACACCCATCCACCCCCTAATACTAAGTCAAGCAGTGTCCCCAATGCAACAGACGATAGAAAAAAAAAAGATGGTTCACAACAAAAAGGACGCAATATAACCTAGTCATGCAACAGAAACAGAAATAAATAAAATGAACGAAAAGAAGTGCAAGAAAAAAATAAGGGATAGAAGTGACTTCCCTATCAATCATCCTCTTCCTTGTGTGCCTCCGGTTGAATGAAGCCATCTCCCGGCTATGGTGCGAGACGTAGTGAAACTGAAACGGCGGCGGGAAAGCTGGCATAGGTGGCGACATAAGGGCCGGATCAATACCACTGTGGCTCAGGGATAAACGCAGCATGGCATCAGTAGCGGTCTGATATGTCTGGCTCACATCTTGTCACTGTAACTGATGGTCAGCAAATCCGGCAAATTCGTTCATCCGATCCTGAAGAAGGCGACGTCGAGGTCGTGGGGCTGGTGGTGGGGGCTGCAGTGGCAGTGGATCAAAAGTCAAGCCATCCTATATAGGGCCAAACTGAGGGAAAGCCTTCCTCCTTACCGCGGTCTTTTGTAGTTAGCTAGCATCATCAAGGGCCTTGGTCGGTGGAAACCATTCATCATCATCCTGAAAAACTACCCCGGCGCCCGCACACAGCTCGGTGATAATGTGGGGAAAGAATAATGCCACATTCGGATTGTGAATGCTCAGCTAGATATGTGAATAGATAATCTTTCCCACATTGATTGGCATATGGGTCATCAGTGCATAAAGAAACACCATCTCTCCTTCTGTACGTCGCTAGTGTGCCCGACTTGCATTAATCGTGTGGCCAAAAAAGCATACTACATCGCTGCCGGGACTAACAAATATTTCTGAGCGAAACTAGTGTAGGATCCAGGTGTCTTCGACGGAGACCCCGGATAGCAAATTCTACGCATCATCAAGGCTAAATTGGGGTTTGCTGCCCATGGCATATAAACCGAATAATCCACAACCGGTGTTTCAAGCAACCTATTAATTTCTATATAACTATATTCCACCAGCTTCCCCCTCACAAATGATTTATCGTCGATCCGCTCTACCGCATTATCATAAAATTCTCACACTACCGGTGCCACCGCGGCTTGCGGTTGGGCACAAAATTTTACGCATCCTCTATTTGAAATTTGATTTAGAATGAAGATTTGTTGCACAAGCTGAAAACCACGCTCAAGAATCGGAGATCGATGTATTTTTGCATGTTTATAGCGTTCTTTAGTGGCATTATTCACAAACGAATGGGAATTGTGAGATGATGACGAAGAAGCATCATGACTTACCCGAGCTTTATTTGGCGGCATTGTTGATGATTTGTGAAGAAAAAGAATCCAGGAGTAGGAGATTTGTAGTAGGAACAATGACTTGTCAGAATCCGGGATGGGAAGAGTCGGAGAAGCTTGTGCTCGAGGAAACTAGAGCAAGGCCAAAGCTGGAAGAGAGTTGAGGGAGTCGACGTCGCCAGAACTCAGTGGCGGTCGGAAAATCGTCAGTGGCGGCCGGAAGTTTGTAGTGGTGGCCGGAGAATTCAGTGGCGGTTGGAAAAATAACTCCTTGATGGTTGGTGAAGGTGGTGACACGAGATTTGACCCAAAAACGACACAAAATGGGTCCCTTTATTAAGATTGAGAGAGGAAGCGGCGGAAATTTGAGAGGAAAAAGGGTAGGGTTCGAATGGGGAAGAAGAAAAGGAGTCTGCGATTTTAAAATTTCCGCGACCCACCGGGCGGACATAAATTTTCGCTGATGGCTTGCGGCGTTCATTTTAAAAAGGGGCGCGCCCGGGCAGATATTGATGTGCGCCCGGGCAGAAGTTGCACGACTTTAAAACCAAAAATCTTTCCGCCCAGTTCGCCCAGGCAGACCTAGTGTAACACTTATGACTAAAATGCATAATTAGTGCGGAAGCTTTAAAATATAATTTGGAGAAAAGGTGTAAATTTTTTTAAAAAAATTGGGCAGCATCTCCCTACAAATAGGACATGCCACCTGTCTCAAGCAACACATAAAATACATACAAAAGATTTTCATATTCATCAGATACCATTTAATATAGTATCTACACATATTTCTAATTCAAATACCAAAACAAGGTTTTCAATGTTTCCCAAAATAACCAAAATCTTAACATATCAAAATAGCATCCAACAACTATCTCCAAAGTTTGGCATATTTCTTTCTCTCGCTTCGACAACTCAGGGATGATCAGTCTTTCTTACCTGTGCCTGCATCACATTACATAACTGGAATGAGTATAAAACTCAGCAAATGAAATCAATACTAACAAGATACATATATATATTTTATTGTAAAACATAAAATGAATAGCCTCAATTTCACTTTCTTGAAAACTTTATCCATTTCATTTCATAAACACCGAATCATCATTAATATCATCCGTCAAGAATCATAATGCAATAATACATAGGGATGATATTCATTTCATTGATTAACTGAAGAATTGATAGTTCTTATAAGATAGTTCGTTCATTGCTAACCCTCTTCGTAAAAACGAATCTTATAGGAGGGACACGTACCTATGCATAAAGTGCATCTTATAAGAGAGCACATGTTTTCATCGTTAATTGGCCAATTACATTGCGGATTTAGAATTGCCAGAGGCAACACCGCTACTATCACTATTAATCCAATCATTCAATCATATAAAACTTCATTCAAGCATTTTATCAAACACATTAGAGGCATCTTGTAAAGTTTAACTCCTTTCATCCAAAATGCATATAATTGCACTACCATATATACATATTTACATATATATAACATGAATGGAATTTGAAAGGAGTTAACATCATAAAATCATCAATACACATACATATAGGATCATGTGATGTATTTAAGAAATGATTCCACTTACAACACTTGGAGCACTTTGTTTCCTAAACCTTGATGGTGATCCTACAATAATAAACCCAATAACTAACCATCAACTCTCAAATAACAACATTAGATGACCATTTAATCCAATACATTATAACAACTATCATGCCCTAACCCCACCATCTTCAATAACTCAAGAACAAGAAGAAAAACCACTTACCTTTGTCCCTTTCATTAAAAAGATGAAGTTCCCACTCCGGATTGAAGATTAATTGCTTGATTGAATAAGAAAAGAAGAAGATCATGAAGAACCCTAGCTAAGAATCGATGGAGAAGAGAAAGGAGTAGAAGCGAAATGAAGAAAATGAGAGTTTCATTCGATTTTATGCCTTAATATACCCAAAACACGTTTTTGTACTGTGTTGGGCGCTCGGGCAGTCATAAATTACCGCCCTAGCACGGACGTTACTGTCCAAAACCTAAAATTCCAGAAGCAGTGGCGCTCGGGCAGTCATTTCTTACCGCTCGGGCGTTGCTCTACGCACAGCCGCCTCAAAGATCGCCTCCGAAACGCCTTTTCTCGTCATCATTTGGAAAAGTGGTAAACATGAAAATTCTAGCTCAATGTCTTGGCTTGAATCTCCAATTAGCCTCATGTCATTTGAAGGCCTGAGTAAAGAGTTATGCTCAATCTCCCAACATGTGTCACTTGAGGAACAACGATACACACGACACATTTCGGGACGCTTATGGCTTGTCTTCCATAGTGATTTGAACGAAACTCAAAACATGAAAGTTATAGCCTTATGTCTTATCTTTCTAATGAAAGTGGCATCACATCATTTGGATCAATATACAAAATATTATGCTAAAAACCACAACTACTGCCACAGTTTCATACCGTTTTAGCACTTCCATTACTTATTTGGCTAAATATCAACTTTTTATTCCACCCATAAATTCTCTGCTTCATTCTATATCATTCAATACCATTCATATAATATCTTGAAGCCATAAACCATCACCATTACTGAAACGTCTGCGAAATATCGCGGAAATATATATATATATATATTTTTTATAAAACTCGCATTTAAAAATAACATTTAAATTAATCTTTTTAATTGGCAATAAAATTAATGTAATTTAAAATAACTACCATCATCCAAAATCATACGTGAACATAAACGTATAAAATTCTTAAAATCATCAATGTATGAAAATATTCATCTCCTCTCAATCTCATAAATCGAAATGCGGAAAACATGTGGTCTTCGGGTCGTGTCACCCCACCAAGTCAGCCTACTCAGAGTTCGACACCTCCAGTCTCCTCACCATTTAGCTCACCTGCATCACCCACGCCTAGTGAGTCTAAAGACTAAACACGCCTGTACCAGGAATAACAAATACATATACATAGCACACAGCAGTGAAAAATATCATACTTAACATATCTTTCATTAACTTAAAAGCATAACGTAAACGTGTTGTGTAAAATCATAATGCCAACATACCTTTCATGAACTTTAAAACATGAACATAAACATGTCGTATAAAATCATGTCGTGTCAAATCATGTCATCTCATATCATCATATACCTGTCAAAACATGTCATCTCATGTTATCATATACGTAAACGTGTCATGTAAAATCATATCGTATTAAAGCATGTCATCTCATGTCATCGTATACGTAAACATGTCGTATCCTTTCAAAACATGATAATAATCATAGCATGTATCATCGTATCAACATATACGTGTTAAAATTTTAATTTGAATTCCGTTCATTAGCTGTGACTTTCGTATCATCATGTCATCATGTCAGTCGATTGATCCATCTACGTGTAACCGCGGTTCCCGGCGGCGAGGGTCATCAGCGACGGCATTACCCGCCCACTGAGCCCGGGCCTATCATATCATGTCAATGGAAATACGATCGTCGGACTCCCTCTGGGGCCTTCTCCAGTAAACGGGCTCTCTCTAGGGCCTTTTCCCTCACGATATCTCCAATCATATCATCGTGTTAGTCACAACTAAATCACTTCCTTCAAAACATGTCATCATATTCATCATCACTTAATAAAAGCATGCATATACATAATTTTTCCTTTAAACCAAGCATGCAACGTATTTATCATAATTACGTAAAAATCGTAAACATGATGCATAAACATTTAAAATATCATAATTTTGTGCTCAGGGCGCTGCCAGGTCCAAAATCTCACCCCGGGTGCAAAATGATCATTTTGCCCTTGGAAACCCAAAAATTATCGTTTCACCCCTAGACGAAAAATTTCACGTTTGTGACCTTTTCTTAATTCCAATGACTCTAACGTGTCCCAAATATTTATTTAAACCTACAAGAATTTTTCCATATTTTTATTTGGCTTAAATCGATGACCTTTAAATTAATTCTTAATTATAACATAATAATGAGCTTTAATCCCGAATTAAATCAAACCTTAACATAAAATTCCCAAATTAAAAACTTAGACTTCTAATAATTATTTGAACTTAAATATAATTTTCCATAATTTTATCAAGCTTAAATCTAAGCGTTTCAATTAATTCTTTAAATTACGTGTCGTACGGTGATTAAATCCCGGATAATTCCAAAACTCATTATTTTGATCCGAAACTTACCAAACTCCTTAAAACATCCCAAAACTTATTTATAATCATTCCTAAACATAAACTTGAGCCCATTTCATAACTCAACCGAATTGTTTTAAAACTTAAACCGGTGTCCCGGTTTAAACCGATGCCCTGGTTTTAACCCGAATCGAGTCAACACTTAAACAAATTTCTCCCAACTTTTGTCCACACCTAATATACACATTTACAGCCCTAAAACACCTATACCCGTCCCTTAAACATTACGAAAAAACCTTACAAGTTGCTGGAAATCAGCACATCTCCTTACTCGACCTCTAGTGTGGCCACCATCCAAGAATTTTGATGCTAGCCTACAGCCGACGGTACCGGTCACTAACCAGCTTGTCCTACACCTAGACCAGACCCTACTGGAGCCTCTTGAGCCGTGGTCACAGCCTCATGCAACCTACAAGACGCGCACGCTCGCTACTCTCCCGAAAACACACAAGTCGAACCAACCTCGCCCAACTCTCCCTTGCGGCTTCTAGGACAGAACCAGCAGCGTTTGCAGATTTCCAGACCATGGTTAAGACCCACCAGAGTCTGGTCCAAGGTCTGGAGTCGCCCTTGCACCACTGGTCTTCACCTACCCACCGATCTAGACAAAGAAAACGAGAAAACCATAGCCGCTACACATCTCGGTCCTCTTATCACAAGCAGCCTTCGGTTCCAGCCTACTGTTCATCTGCTTCTTGATAATTCCAAACCTCAACGCACCCCAGGACAGCCCCCTTTACACAAGGACCACAAAAACGTGAGTTGGATGTAAAGAAAATACAAATTTCATGCACCAACCGAAGCATACCCGTAAAAACTATGCATGAGCCGAGCAATACATGAATGACACACATATCAGCAGACATCATACAGCATGTATACAGCGTGAGAGATGCAGAAACGAAAGTACAATGCGTGCCTTAAGATGTAAGAACTCGAGAAGAATGAAGAGAGGAACGCCGGAGAGCCTTGGATGCAAGAACGAGCCAAAACCGATACAATTCAGCTGCTGGGGGAAGAAGCCGAGATAAATAGCTGAGGGGAAGTGTCGGTTGGTGTTTTTTCGAGAATAAAGGCTGGTGGGAGTGAGGGTGTCGGTTGGTGGGGGTGGGGAATGATAGGTTTAGGATTAATTAAGTAGTAATTAAGTAGTTAACAATTAGATAATGAGCCTTAATTTACTAATTAAAAGTTAAAAATTTATTTTAAGCCCAACAAGTTTAAAAGTAGGTCCATTAAATCCAAACACACTCCCGAAAAATATTTCTTGTTGGAAAGATTTTGAAAATATTAGCCGAACCCCCAAAAAGTCTCCCGATTCGATAAAATTTACGTACCGATAAAAATTAAAATCTTGCGGTTAAAAATACCCAATAAATACCAATTCTTGGAAAATACCTTTAAAACATCTTAAATTAATATTTAAAAACAAATCATGTAATAAAATAATTTTCTTGAAAATTTCCCAAGTCTCCGTTCCTCGTTCGAGCGCGAAATGCAACTTAAAAATTCTTTAATGCATGAACCTTTAAAATTTCGTGAAATAAATTCTATCATACATGAATTATGCATAAAAATAATTAAACACAATTTAATAAGATAAACATACATTTAATGTTTTAAAACAAATTAATAAAAGACCAAAGAAATTTAAGACTTGCATGCATGTGGTTTACGTGACCCTTCAAATTCTCGGAACGTTACAATCTTCCGCCCTTAAATTGAATTTCGTCCCCAAAATTCGCTTATCCTTGATAATCAAAAATTTTAGACTTAGCTCTAGTATCCCAATAGTTTATGCTTCCGCGGCGCTACTCTGATAAAATAATAATTTTAAGATGTATTTATGTCTATTCAATCTTAATAAACTCTATTTTCTAAATCATCGTTTGCTAACTCGACTTATAACGACCCATGGTAACATAGTTTTGTTTTTTTTTTATAACCTCAAATTTCTACTTTTCTTAAAATTCCCAATATTAGAAATAACGCTCCGAACTTATCGCATATTATTTTCCTTATAATATACCCAAGATGTTCATTGACCTATTATATTTTAATATTGAAATCTTAACAGCACCCTTTCTTAAATTTATTGAACTCAAGATATGTTAAAGGTTCAAATTCAAGTATTGGCATTTATGCAATTCGACTTAGGAGATCTTAACACCAAAATTTTCTAATCGACTTCTATCTTGGTAGAACACTTAAAAGTTAAATCTTATCTCAACCCCATAATAATATTAGCCTAAGATCCTTGAATCGAATCTTTATTTTACCACACTAAACTTACATAACTTAACTATTTAGAAGTACATCCCAATATAACGCTGTTGCAAATCTTAAATTCAAGTAGTGTTAAACCATAAAACCCAAAATATAAGATACCGATCTTCTACCTAAATAATAAAATCCTTCTAGCGTCAATCACAAGCTTAAACTATTTTCTTCCCAATTACAATTTAGTTGATGCGTAAGACCCTTGAACTTTCCTCCTTGAAACGAATGTCACATTCTTACATATCCTCAATGCTTAATTAGTACTAGCGTATAAAGCTTAATAAGTTATCCCATGGTAGCTTTAGACTAACTCTAGTAAATAAACTTCACTTATGAACCATAGAGTTGTAGAATCCCCATGTCAAGATGTTATATTTCTTACTCGATAAAAGCCTTAATATTCGTCTATCGGTAACCTATATGTTGACACAACTAATTCCCTTTTATTTTTATTTTACCCAAAATTTTCGTATGAACATCTATCTCCTAAACTTGAAATTCAAACTTACGCTTCCCGAATGATAATAGATAACATAATTCTCACACACATATTCGCTTGTTCCTAAGTTTCTTAATGACTTCCAAGAATTCCTCAAGAAAAGATGTCTACCTCAATTCTTACATGCATATATCAAGTAACCTAACCATCAATCATACCTAATTTTCTACAAAATTTAAATTCCAACTAATGTATAATTTTAACTCTTAAGATCACGATTAAAAATTATGATACAACAAACTTAAGTTCCCAAAATTTTTTTAGCTCCATATCTACTCTTATAACTTAATTAATTGATCAACTTCATCTTAAATTGTCATCACTTTAAATTCTTAATTTCCCACATCATTATTTCACTAACACTTAAATTTTAAATCCCATAATTGATTCATCCTACAATGTTGTTGATTACCATTTTTTATAATATTATAACCCAGATATTTCAAGATTCTAAATAGCTCTTCAAGCCTAAATCATCGAAAATTTATATCTTTTAAACCATTCGATTCTCACTTACTGTTAAACTAGTCCCCAAATTTCTTATCAATTGCAACATCAATTCTTAGTTTTCTCAAATATTACCCAATTTGTCCTTAATTTCGAAAATTTCACAATTACCCAAAATTTCTTGGCGTTCCTAATTCCATTTTATAATTTTTTCGTGACATAAATTTCAATAATTTTAAGCTTATTAAACCCAAGATCAATTCTCATAACCTTTAAAATTACTGATTTTAACCAGTGTTCCTCAAAATTTAAACTTTAATACTCAAAATTTTCAATTTGGTCCTTAAAATTCTCGAAGATTACAATTTTGGTCCTATAACTCTTCGAAATTTGCATTTTTGTCCTCATAAAATTTTGACTTAGCCTCATTAAACCTTAAAATTCTCGAAACTAAAAATTTAATCCCAAAGTTTGGTAAATTCGTAAATAGTCCCTTAGATTTTATTTTTGCACTTGGGTCTTCAAATTATTGGTTATTACAATTAGGTCCTTAATATTCTCAATCCATGCAATTCAATTCTTAGGTCTCACTAGGTAGAGCATGCATCCTAAATAAATTCTACGTTTTATACTTCCAAAGATCGTCGTAGTCTTCGAATCATTAATCCTTACATGGAATCCTCAAAAATCAATTCAACTAGCAACCACGAACCATCAGTAATTTCTTAGAAATTCTACGAGTCTCAAAAGCATTCGTAATTTTCAAGATTAACTTACGACCAATAAGGAAGACATCAGTACTACTGACCTAAAAATCAATATAGTCAAATCATTATCAACTTCTCCTAAAGCCCAATATTCAAATTCTTAGACACGTCCAATTCGAAACGTAACCAACATGCAATTTAATCTTTTTTTTTTTTTTTAAACAGAAAATCCTTAAATCATAAAAGCAGTTAAACATATACCGTAGATCGTCATAAAGCGAAAATCATGTTAACATGTAGGTGATAAGAGTAAATCATTTAAAACATTTAAATCATAAAAGCTTACAGACTTGAGGCTTGAAGACTGAGAGGCAGAAGCTGACGGTGGCACAACCCTATACAGGACCCTTGCTCTGATACAAACTGAAACGTCTGCGAAATATCGCGGAAATATATATATATATATATATATTTTTATAAAACTCTCATTTAAAAATAACATTTAAAATAATCTTTTGAATTGGCAATAAAATTAATGTAGTTTAAAATAACTATCATAATCCAAAATCATACGTGAACATAAACGTATAAAATTCTTAAAATCATCAACGTATGAAAATATTCATCTCCTCTCAATCTCATAAATCGAAATGCGGAAAACATGTGGTCTTCGGGTCGTGTCACCCCACCAAGTCTGCTACTCAGAGTTCGACACCTCCAGTCTCCTCACCATTTAGCTCACCTGCATCACCAACGCCTAATGAGTCTAAAGACTCAACACGCCTGTACCAGGAATAACAAGTACATATACATAGCACATAGCAGTGAAAAATATCATACTCAACATATCTTTCATGAACTTAAAAGCATAACGTAAACGTGTTGTGTAAAATCATAATGCCAACATACCTTTCATGAACTTTAAAACATGAACATAAACATGTCGTATAAAATCATGTCGTGTCAAATCATGTCGTGTCAAATCATCATATACGTGTCAAAACATGTCATCTCATGTTATCATATACGTAAACGTGTCGTGTAAAATCATATCGTATTAAAGCATGTCATCTCATGTCATCGTATACGTAAACATGTCGTATCCTTTCAAAACATGATAATAATCATAGCATGTATCATCGTATCAACATATACGTGTTAAAATTTTAATTTTAATTCCGTTCATTAGCTGTGACTTTCGTATCATCATGTCATCATGTCAGTCGATGGATCCATCTACGTGTAACCGCGGTTTCCGGCGGCGAGGGTCATCAGCGACGGCATTACCCGCCCACTGAGCCCGGGCCTATCATATCATGTCAATGGAAATACGATCGTCGGGCTCCCTCTGGGGCCTTCTCCCGTAAACGGGCTCCCTCTAGGGCCTTTTCCCTCACGATATCTCCAATCATATCATCGTGTTAGTCACAACTAAATCACTTCCTTCAAAACATGTCATCATATTCATCATCACTTAATAAAAGCATGCATATACATAATTTTTTCTTTAAACCAAGCATGCAACGTATTTATCATAATTACGTAAAAATCGTAAACATGATGTATAAACATTTAAAATATCATAATTTTGTGCTCAGGGCGCTGCCAGGTCCAAAATCTCACTCCGGGTGCAAAATGACCATTTTGCCCCTGGAAACCCAAAAATTATCGTTTCACCCCTAGACGTAAAATTTCACGTTTGTGACATTTTCTTAATTCCAATGACTCTAACGTGTCCCAAATATTTATTTAAACCTATAAGAATTTTCCCATATTTTTTTTTGGCTTAAATCGATGACCTTTAAATTAATCCTTAATTATAACATAATAATGCGCTTTAATCCCGAATTAAATCAAACCTTAACATAAAATTCCCAAATTAAACACATAGACTTCTAATAATTATTTGAGCTTAAATATAATTTTCCATAATTTTATCAAGCTTAAATCTAAGCGTTTCAATTAATTCTTTAAATTACGTGTCGTGCGGTGATTAAATCCCGGATAATTCCAAAACTCATTATTTTGATCCGAAACTTACCAAACTCCTTAAAACATCCCAAAACTTATTTATAATCATTCCTAAACATAAACTTGAGCCCATTTCATAACTCAACCGAATTGTTTTAAAACTTAAACCAGTGTCCCGGTTTTAACCCGAATCGAGTCAACACTTAACCAAATTTCTCCCAACTTTTGTCCACACCTAATATACACATTTACAGCCCTTAAAACACCTATACCCGTCCCTTAAACATTACGAAAAAACCTTACAAGTTGCTGGAAATCAGCACATCTCCTTACTCGACCTCTAGTGTGGCCACCATCCAAGAATTTTGATGCTAGCCTACAGCCGACGGTACCGGTCACTAACCAGCTTGTCCTACACCTAGACCAGACCCTACTGGAGCCTCTTGAGCCGTGGTCACAGCCTCATGCAACCTACAAGACGCGCATGCTCGCTACTCTCCCGAAAACACACAAGTCGAACCAACCTCGCCCAACTCTCCCTTGCGGCTTCTAGGACAGAACCAGCAGCGTTTGCTGATTTCCAGACCATGGTTAAGACCCACCAGAGTCTGGTCCAAGGTCTGGAGTCGCCCTTGCACCACTGGTCTTCACCTACCCACCGATCTAGACAAAGAAAACGAGAAAACCATAGCCGCTACACATCTCGGTCCTCTTATCACAAGCAGCCTTCGGTTCCAGCCTACTGTTCATCTGCTTCTTGATAATTCCAAACCTCAACGCACCCCAGGACAGCCCCCTTTACACAAGGACCACAAAAACGTGAGTTGGATGTAAAGAAAATACAAATTTCATGCACCAACCGAAGCATACCCGTAAAAACTATGCATGAGCCGAGCAATACATGAATGACACACATATCAGCAGACATCATACAGCATGTATACAGCGTGAGAGATGCAGAAACGAAAGTACAATGCGTGCCTTAAGATGTAAGAACTCGAGAAGAATGAAGAGAGGAACGCCGGAGAGCCTTGGATGCAAGAACGAGCCAAAACCGATACAATTCAGCTGCTGGGGGAAGAAGCCGAGATAAATAGCTGAGGGGAAGTGTCGGTTGGTGTTTTTTCGAGAATAAAGGCTGGTGGGAGTGAGGGTGTCGGTTGGTGGGGGTGGGGAATGATAGGTTTAGGATTAATTAAGTAGTAATTAAGTAGTTAACAATTAGATAATGAGCCTTAATTTACTAATTAAAAGTTAAAAATTTATTTTAAGCCCAACAAGCTTAAAAGTAGGTCCATTAAATCCAAACACACTCCCGAAAAATATTTCGTGTTGGAAAGATTTTGAAAATATTAGCCGAACCCCCAAAAAGTCTCCCGATTCGATAAAATTTACGTACCGATAAAAATTAAAATCTTGCGGTTAAAAATACCCAATAAATCCCAATTCTTGAAAAATATCTTTAAAACATCTTAAATTAATATTTAAAAACAAATCATGTAATAAAATAATTTTCTTGAAAATTTCCCTAGTCTCCGTTCCTCGTTCGAGCGCGAAGTGCAACTTAAAAAATCATTATGCATGAACCTTTAAAATTTCGTGAAATAAATTCTATTATACATGAATTATGCATAAAAATAATTAAACACAATTTAATAAAATAAACATACATTTAATGTTTTAAAACAAATTAATAAAAGACCAAAGAAATTTAAGACTTGCATGCATGTGGTTTACGTGACCCTTCAAATTCTCGGAACGTTACAATTACATCACACATCCCAAACGATCATCATAATAAATCATAAAAGGAATAATGACCATACTTAATCATAATCATTACCTTACATCATATGCATACGAATGTTTGGGCGTTACAATTCTCCCCTCCTTAAGAAATTTCGTCCCCGAAATTACCATTACTGTGCGAATAACTCAGGATATCGCTGCTTCATTTCCTCCTCTGGTTCCCACATTGCTTCTTCAACAAACTTATTACGCCAAAGAATCTTTGATAATGCCGATCTCCTTATTCCTTAGTACTTTAACCTTGCGATCTAAAATCTGGATTGGTACTTCTTGATAAGTCAAGTTCGGCATCAGATCCAATGCTTCATGTTTGAGAACATGGGAAGGTTTAGAGATGTACTTCCTGAGCATTGAGACGTGAAATACATTGTGGACTCTATCCAACTTCGACGGTAAGGCTAGACGATATGCTCTTTCTCCTATCTTGTCTAGAATTTCAAATGGGCCGATAAATCTTGGGCTCAGCTTTCCTTTCCTGCCAAGTCTCATAATGCCTTTGAGTGGAGAAATTTTGATAAAAACATGATCTCCAACTTCAAACTTCAAAGGCCTCCTTCGGTTATCGGCATAACTTTTCTGTCCGGTTTGGGCCGTCTTCATTCTGTCCTGGATTAAAGTAATCACATCAGCTGTCTGTTGGACCAATTATGGTCCTAACAACTTTCTTTTACAGACTTCATCCCAGTTCAACGGTGACCTACATTTCCTGCCATACAATGCCTCGTATGGTGCCATGCCAATCGTCGCCTGATAACTATTGTTATATGTAAATTCTGCAAGTGGCAATTTAGAATCCTAGCAACCAGGAAAGTCAATCGTGCAGCCTTGCAGCATATCTTAAAGAATCTGAATCACCCTCTCTGACTGCCCGTCACTCTGAGGATGATAAGCTTTGCTAAAAGCCAACCTGGTGCCCAAGGCTCTTTGTAAGCTCTTCAAGAATTCAGAAGTAAACCTTGGGTCACGATCAGACACAATTGACACAGGGATACCATGAAGTCTCACAATCTCAGCTACATAGATTTCAGCATACTGGTTCATTGTAAACGTTGTCTTGACCGGAAGAAATGAGCCAACTTGGTTAACCTGTCAACAATCGCCCAGATGGAGTTGTAACCCTTTGGTGTTCTTGGAAGTCCCGTGACGAAGTCCATAGTGATGTGCTCCCACTTCCACTGAGCTATTGGGAGGGATTGCAAAGTTCCAGCAGGCCTTTGATGCTCAATCTTTACCTGCTAACATGTTAGACATTCGGATATGAACTTTGCGATATCACTTTTCATACCTAGCCAACAGTAGAGACGTCGGAGATCCTGATACATCTTGGTGCTACCTGGATGTATCGAGTATGGCGCGGTATGAGCCTTTGTCAAAACATGCCGTCGAATGTCATCACCAATGGGAACACATATCCGACCTTTAAACGTTAACCAATCATCAGTGTTCATCGCAAACTCTGTATTTCCTTTCTCATCGGCTTTAGATCGCAATTTCATCAACTGATTGTCATTAGATTGCTCCCGTCGTATCCTATCTGTCAACATAGGTCGAATAACTAAAGCTGAAAGTCTAGCGATGGTCCCTTGCTCTACCATAGCGATCTCGCTCCTCTGAAGATCCAATAACAACGGCTTCTGAATCAATGAACTCAAAGAAGAAACTGACTTACGGCTCAAAGCATCTGCAACGACGTTTGCTTTACCTGGGTCGTAGCTAATGGTCACATCATAATCTTTAACAAGTTCTAACCACCTCCTCTGCCGCATATTGAGTTCCTTCGGTGAGAATAGATATTTCAAGCTCTTATGATCCGTGAAAACTTAACATTTCTCTCCATACAGATAATGCTCCATATTTTCAATGCGAAGACCACTGCAGCCAACTCAAGATCGTGGGTGGAATAATTCTTCTCGTAGTCTTTCAACTGGTGAGAAGCATAAGCGATTACTTTCCCATGCTGCATCAGTACGGCTCCAAGTCCCATCTTTGACGCATCAGTGTAAACAATAAAATCTTCAGTTCCACACGGAAGTGCTAGGATAGAGGCTGATGTCAACTTGTCTTTCAACACTTGAAATTCGTGTTGGCACTCGTTTGTCCACTCAAACTTCAACACTTTCCTCGTTAGATTGGTTTAGGGATATTTTGGGGAAATTGGCAATAAAACATCGAAAATAACCTGCCAAACCAAGAAAACTACGCACCTCGGAGACTGTCATAGGATTAGGCCATTGTTTAATCGCTTCAATCTTCATGGGATCCATTGCAATGCCGTCTCTCGAAACGATATGGCCCAGAAATGATACTTGCTCTCACCAAAATTCACACTTTTTCAACTTTGCGTATAACTGCAATACAGTTCTGAGATGCTCGGCATGGAGTTCTCGAGTCTTGTAATAAATCAGGATATCATCAATGAAAACGATAACAAAGCTATCCAGATATGGCTTGAAGACCCGGTTCATTAGATCCATGAAGACAGATGGAGCGTTCGTCAACCCGAATGACATGACTTAGAACTCATAATGGCCATACCTAGTTCTGAATGCAGTTTTAGGGACGTCGGCTTCCCTAACTTTCAGCTGATAATAACCAGAACGCAGGTCAATCTTTGAAAACACTGTCGCTCCCTGTAGTTGATCAAAGATATCGTCAACCTCAGCAATGGATATTTATTATTGATCGTGGCTTTGTTGATATCTCTGTAATCAATGCACAACCGCAAAGATCCATATTTCTTTTTGGCAAATAAAACTGGAGCTCCCCACGGAGAAGAACTCGGACGAATAAAGCCTTTGTCTAATAGATCCTTCAACTGATTCTTCAGTTCCTTCATTTCAGTCGGGGCCATTCGGTAAGGAGCTTTCGAAATCGGAGCAGTACCTGGAACCACGTCAATCACAAACTCAACTTCATGGTCAGGTGGCAATCCAGGCACATCATCTGCAAATACGTCAGGAAAATCCCGAACTACCTCAATCTCATTCAACTTCCTCGTCATCTCAGTATTCACATCTATTACAGCAGCTAAAAACCCCTGACACCCATTTGATAACATTTCATGAGCTTTGAGACAAGAAATATAAGGAGTGTCAAGCGAAATACCTGAACTCTAGAAAATTCTACTATCATCATCTTTTGCAGGAAATCGCACCATTTTAGCCACGTAGTCAATAACGGCACGATATGACGATAGCCAGTCCATTCCCAAAATAACATCAAACGCCACCATGGGAATAATAATAAGATCAGTAAAATAGATTTTCTCATTAACTTGCACTGTACAACCTTTAAGAATACTAGAAGGCCATATTTCGTCTCTCGATGGCAACAAAATACTATAGTGGAGGGGTTCAAAAGATGGAACAACATTCAAAGAGCGCAAGAAAATTTCAGATATAAAGGAATGCGTATCACCAGTGTCAATCAATGTAATAGCGGCCTTTCTTAAAATTAAGATAGTACCTGATATAACAGAAGAATCAGGATTTGCGCCTTCTTTAGTCATTGTGAAGATTCTGCCTTGAACCCTATCCTTCCCTTTCTCACCCTTCACTGGACAATTTTTGATAACATGTCAAACACCTCCACAACGAAAGCATCGATTACTTCCAACCAAGCACTCACCTGTATGCATTTTGCCACATTTTGGACATACAGGTCGATCATATGTAGGCGGTGGCATACGAGCTTTGGGTCAATGCTCCTCTTTTTCTTTGCCTTTGAACTTGCCCTTACCTTTCCATCCGGATCCTTGGCCTTTAGTAGAAAAATCTTGGCGCTTCAACTGTCTTTCTCTTTCAATTTCCTTCTCGACCTGCACGGTCATCCTTGCTTTTTCAACAATCTCTTTATATGAAGCAGCTTTAGACATTCGAACGTCTCTTTTAATTTCAGCCCGGACACCTCTAAAAAAATGCACGCCCTTTTCGATGTCATTGCTGGACAGATATGGGGCAAACTGACACCCCTCTTCGAATTTGAGAATATAATCTTGCATTGACATACTTCCTTGCTTCAGTTCTAGAAATTCCTTCACTTTCTGAATTTCAACATCTCGAGGAAAATATTTGTCATAGAATAAATCTTTAAACTCCTGCCACTTGAGTGCCGAGACATTAACTGATACCTTGGTCGCGTCCCACCAAGTCCTCGCCGTCTTGGTCAATAGAAAAATGGCACAGCTGACTTGATATATATCTTCAAACTGCAGATAATCATAAATAGCCTCCACAGCTTTGAACCATTCCAAGGCGACCATGGGATCAGTGCTACCATCAAATTCTGGTGGCTTCATCTTACGAAATCTTTCGTATGCGCCTTCACTACCGGGCTCGGGCCTCACTTGCTCTCTCTCTCTCTCCCTCGCCCTGCATTTTGCATCCGTAAGAGCTCCTGAATTTGCTCACCATGTACCTTGGCCTGTTCTTTCAGTAACTTTCTAAATTCACCAACCACTCTAGATGATGAACTATCCTCCCCTTCTGGTGCTTTACGCTTAGGCGGCATGATCCTATGATACATATTAGTTTAAAACCATTTCCATACATAACATATCATAATTATTGAGGCTACACATTCATATTATATCAAATGATGCAGGTACATACATACCGAAATGTCGACAGCAGAGGAAGTCATATGCCAAATCATTGGTCCGAAAATCTCGACTCTGATACCACTAAATTTAACACTCATGAATAAAATGCATAATTAGTGCGGAATCTTAAAGATATAATTTGGAGAAAAGGTGTAAATTTAAAAAAAAAAAAATTGGGCAGCATCTCCCCACAAATAGGACATGCCACCTATCTCAAGCAACACATAAAATACATACAAAATATTTTCATATTCATCAGATACCATTTAATATAATATCTACACATATTTCTAATTCAAATACCAAAACAAGGTTTTCAATGTTTCCCAAAATAACCAAAAGCTTAACATATCAAAATAGCATCCAACAACTATCTCCAAAGTTTGGCATATTTCTTTCTCTCGCTTCGACAACTCAGGGATGATCAGTCTTTCTTACCTGTGCCTGCATCACATGAACATAACTGGAATGAGTATAAAACTCAGCAAATGGAATCAATACTAACAAGATACATATATATATTTTATTGTAAAACATAAAATGAATAGCCTCAATTACATTTTCTTGAAAACATTATCCATTTCATTTCATAAACGTCGAATCATCATTAATATCATCTGTCAAGAATCATAATACAACAATAAATAGGGATGATATTCATTTCATTGATTAACTGAAGAATTGATAGTTCTTATAAGATAGTTCATTTATTGCTAACCCTCTTCGTAAAAACGAATCTTACAGGAGGGACACGTACCTCTGCATAAAATGCATCTTATAAGAGAGCACATGTTTTCATCGTTAATTGGCCAATTACATTGCGGATTTAGAATTGCCAGAGCCAACACCTCTACTATCACTATCAATCCAATCATTCAATCATATAAAACTTCATTCAAGCATTTTATCAAACACATTATAGGCATCTTGTAAAGTTTAACTCCTTTCATCCAAAATGCATATAATTGCACTACCAGATATACATATATATATATATATATCATGAATGGAATTTGAAAGGAGTTAACATCATAAAATCATCAAATCACATACATATAGGATCATGTGATGCATTTAAGAAATGATTCCACTTACAACACTTGGAGCACTTGGTTTCCTAAACCTTGATGATGATCCTACAATAATAAACCCAATAACTAACCATCAACACTCAAATAAAAACATTAGATGACCATTTAATCCAATACATCAATCACAACTATCATGCCCTAAACCCACCATCTTCAATAACTCAAGAACAAGAAGAAAAACAACTTACCTTTGTCCCTTTCACTAAAAAGATGAAGTTCCAACTCAGGATTGAAGATTAATTGCTTGATTGAATAAGAAAAGAAGAAGATGATGAAGAACCCTAGCTAAGAATCAATGGAGAAGAGAAACAAGGAGAAGGGAAATGAAGAAAATGAGAGTCTCATTCGATTTTATGCCTTAATATACCCAAAACACGTTTTTTTACTATGTAGGCGCTCGGGCGGTCATAAATTACCGCCATAGCGCGGACGTTACTGTCCAAATCCCGAAATTCCAGAAGCAGTGGCGCTCGGGCGGTCATTTCTTACCGCTCGGGCACCGCTCTGCTCACAGCCGCCTCAAAGATCGCCTCCAAAACGCCTCTTCCCCTCATAATTTGGAAAAGTGGTAGGCATGAAAGTTTTAGCTCTATGTCTTGGCTTGAATCTCAAATTGGCCTCATGTCATTTGAAGGTCTGAGTAAAGAGTTATGCTCAATCTCCCAACATGTGTCACTTGAGGAACAACGATACACACGACACACTTCGGGGCGCTTTTGGCTTGTCTTCCACAGTGATTTGAACAAAACTCAAAACATGAAAGTTATAGCCTTATGTCTTATATTTCTAATGGAAGTAACCTCAAATCATTTGGATCAATATACAAAATATTATGCTAAAAATCACAACTACTGCCACAGTTTCATACCGTTTTAGCACTTTCATTACTTATTTGGCTAAAGATCACTTTCTATTCCATCCATACATTCTCTGCTTCATTCAATATCATTCAATACCAATCATATCATATCTTGAAGCCATAAACCATCACCATTACATAACACATCCCAAACAATCATCATAATAAACCATAAAAGGAATAATGACCATACTTAATCATAATCATTACCTTACATTATATGCATACGAATGTCTGGGCGTTAGACCTCGTGCACTGTCACTTTTTTTTCAAAGTAAAATAAAGGAACCAAAATAACAAAATCGACTTAAGTACAAGATTAGGGGAAGAGAGGTAGTTCTCAATTTATAGTAGAGAGATTTAATGTCGTTCAGTTTTTGTTTTGATTGTCTTGGAACCAGGTGATTCCAAGTTGTGGCTCAATTGTGCCACCCATGTAGTGCTTCAGTCGCTGGGCATTGATCGTAAATGTCCCATCCATTCCATCTTGCAGTTCTTCAGCTCCCGATGGGTAAACTTAAGAAATCACGAATGGACCAGACCATCATGACTTCAATTTTCCGGGAAACTGTCGCAACCGAGATTAGTAGAGTAGGACATTTTTGCCTTAACTTTGAATTCCCTTTCGATGATTCGCCTGTCATGAGCCCTCTTTATCTTCTCCTTGTATGATAATACGAGATCATATGCAAGATTCCGGAATTTTTCCAACTGATCCAATTGAAGCTGACGTCGTTCACCTGCATCAGCAAATTTAAAGTTTAGTGCTTTTGTTGCCCAGTATGCCCGATGCTCTAACTTTACAAGTAAATGACATGCTTTACCAAACAGCAGCCTATATGGTGTAGTGCTTATAGGTGTTTTCAAAGCAGTCATATATGCCCAAAGAGCATCATCTAACCTTACAGACCAGTCTTTCCGACTGACACCAGCCACTTTTTCCAGAATCCGCTTGATCTCTCGGTTAGACACTTCAACTTGACCACTCGTCTGGGGTGATAGGTGGTAGATTTCTTATGCGTGACACCATATTTGCTCAAAAGTTTTTTAAAGAGTTTGTTGCAAAAATGGGTGCTACCATCACTAATGATTACTCATGGTGTTCCAAATATATTAAAAATATTTTTCTTTAAAAATTTCAAAACCACTTGAGCATCATTAGTGGCGTATGCTTCTACCTCTACCTACTTAGAAACATAATCAACCGCAACCAAAATATATTTTTTCGTGAACGAACTGGGAAACGGTCCCATGAATTCTATCCCCCACACATCAAAAACCACACAATCAATGAAATTGTTTAACGGCATTTCATGACAGTTAGAGATGTTACCTGTCCGCTGGCATTTATCACAGGCAAGCACATAAGAATGAGCAGCTTTAAATAGAGTTGACCAATAGAAGCCACGTTCAAGTACCTTAGATGCCGTCCTTGTTGGTCCAAAAAGACCACCTACCTCACGGTCATGGCAATGGTCTAGAATTTGACCAAACTCTTCCTCCGCAACACACCTTCTTATCATAGAATCTGCACAAATCTTAAAAAAAAATGGTTTCTCCCAAAAATAATGCTTCACGTCAGAAAAGAATTTCTTTCATTGGTAAAATGATAGATTGGGTGGTGGTGTGCCTGTGACAAGAAAGTTAGCAAAGTTTGCATAACAAGGACAATGTTTCACCTCAAATAGCTGCTCATCAGAAAACTAGTCATTAATGGCATGATCTACACAGTCATTACTAATCAGCTCCAATCTAGACAAGTGATCCTCTACCACATTATCAACACCATTCTTATCCTTTATTTCTAAATCAAATTCTTGTAACAATAAAATACACCTAAGTAGGCGTGGCTTTTCATCTTTCTTAGCAAGTAAATTTTTCAGTGCAGGGTGGTCTGTGTAAACAGTGACCTTGGACAAAACAAGATATGAATGAAATTTGCCAAACGCGAATACTATTGCAAGTAGTTCCTTTTCAGTGGTTGCATAATTCAATTGAGCCGCATTTAAGGTTTTACTTGCGTAGTAAACTGTATGAAAATACCTTGTTTTCTGCTGGCCAAGAACAACACCAACCGCAGTATCACTGGCATCGCACATGACCTCGAAGGGTAGATCCCAATCCGGTGCCACCAAAACAGGAGCCGACACCAAGCGCTACTTTCAATCCTCGTATGCCTGTAGACAAGTGGAATTAAAATCAAATGGCACATCTTTCATAAGTAAAGAAGATAGAGGTTTGGAAATTTTAGAAAAATCTTTAATAAAACGCCGATAAAAACCCGCGTGGCCTAGAAAACTTCTATCTCCCTTTTATGGATGTCGGAGGTGGTAAGTTTTTGATAACTTCTAATTTTGCCTTATCCAGCTCTATTCAATTCTCTGATATTTTGTGCCCCAATACTATGCCTTCTTGTACCATAAAATGGCACTTTTCCCAATTCAGCACCAAATTTGTCTCCTCACATCTCATCCATACCACCTTCAAATTCTGCAAACAGTCATTAAAAGAAGAGCCAAATATTGAGAAGTCATACATAAATATTCAAGGAAAGTTTCTATCATGTCATGAAATATCGCGGTCATACATCGTTGAAACGTGGTAGGGGCATTACAAAAACCAAAAGACATCCGTCCAAAAGCAAAGGTGCCATAAGGACAAGTGAGAGTGGTTTTCTCTTGGTCCTCAGGCGCAATCATGATTTGGTTATACCCTGAATACCCATCCAAAAAGCAATAAAACTCATGACCCACTAACCTCTCAAGCATTTTATCAATGAAGGGAAGTGGAAAGTGATCTTTACGGGTGACATCATTTAATTTCCTATAATCAATGCACACACGACATCTCGTAACTGTCCTAGTGGGTATTAATTCATTTTGTTCATTTGTCATAACAGAAAGCCCACCTTTTTTTTCGCACACATTGAACAGGGCTCACCCATGCACTATCAGATATAGGATAGATAATACCTGTATCAAGGAGTATGATAGTTTTGCTTTTAATACTTCTTGCATCTTTGGATTCAATCTTCTTTGAGGTTGCACAAGAGGTGAGTATTCGTCTTCCATCAATATCTTGTGCATGCAGACTGATGGATTGATTTCCTTGATATCTGCCACCTTCCACGCAAATGCACTCTTGAGCACTTTCAAAACTTTCAGCAGTTTGTCCTCCATCACGTCCGTGAAATAAGAAGAAATAATCACAGGAAGTTTATTATGGCTTGAGCTCAAGAGTTGGTGGCTCCTTGATATCCGCCACCTAGATAGATGTATTTCAGATGTGGAGGTAATGGCTTGAGCTCAAGAGTTGGTGGCTCCTCTATGCTTGACTTCTGAGGTGTCAAGTCTCTCCGATCCCCCAAGTCCCCTAATATCATCCTTATTGGCCACTTCCATGGATGATTGATATTAAGGTATGGCTCAGCTTTCGCTTCATCCAATTCGTCTTCTCTCAATTCAATAGTGAGAGTGGCTGCTAAAGGGTCCTTAATAGCATCCTGCACATAGTTACACATAAGAGAGTCAAAAGCATCAATTCTAAAACAATTATCAAAATTCAATGTGTGCTTAAGTGCATTAAAGACATCAAAAGTCATCTCCTCCTCCCCCACTCTCAATCTCAACTTCCCTTCCTGCACATCAATTAGGGCCTTGCTAGTTGCAAGGAACGGCCTCCCTAATATCAACGGTATTTCCATGTCATCCTCCATGTCGAGCACCACAAAATCTACCGGAAAACTAAATTTGTCCACTTTCACTAGCACATCCTCAATAACTTCTCTTGGATATTTGATAGATCTGTCTGTTAGCTGTAAAGACATTCTTGTTGGCTTAGGTTCTCCCAACCTTAGTTTCCTAAACACAGATAACGGCATGAGGTTAATACCTGCACAAAGATCACATAATGCTTTATGAAAAACATCACCAATCATGCAGAGAATAGAAAAACTCTCTGGGTCCTTAAGTTACGGTGGGATCTTGTTTTGCACCAAAGCAGAGCAATTTTAAGTTAAATTCACCGTCATGTGATCCTCCAACTTTCTCTTTTTTGCTAAGATGTCCTTCAGAAATTTTGCATTGCTAGACATTTGCATCAAAGCATCGACAAAAGGAATATTGATGTGCACTTTTTTAAATACCTCAAGAAACTAACCGAATTGCGCATCCAGTTTTGCTTTTTTCAATGCTGCTGGGAAAGGAGGAGTTATAACAATTTTGGATGGTGCATTGGGTGCTGGTGTAGAGTTAGAAGACTTACCTTTTGATGTCTCAGCCTGTGCATCCGACAATTGACTATTTTCTTTTTTTCGGGACTAAAATTTTCCCTCCTCAACTCGATGTCCTTCACTTGCTCCTTTTGATTGGTCTCTGTGTTACTTGGCAAGGTGCCCGGCTCTCTACTTGCTATCATCTTAGCTAATTGTCCAATCTGATTCTCTAGCCCCTTTATCGATGCATCTTGGTTTTGGAGTCTAGTTTCGGTGGATGAGATGAACTTAGATATCATCTGCTCCAAATTGGACTTTTCTTCTCTAGGAGGGTCAGATATGTACATCGGTTGTTTTCCATACGATTGTCCTCCCTGTGGTCTATTCTGACTGTTTTGACCTCCCGATGAGAAGCTGGGATGTTGCCTTTATCCATGATTATATGTGTTTGAACATAGATCATTCCTTGGACGTTTTTGGACTCTTACTTGATTCACCGGTGCTTCGTTTTGCACATAGAAAGGATTGCCATCTTGACAGTCCTTCGCAAAGTGTTCACCTCCACACTTATCACAGAATATCTTTTGAAGACGCATAGCAGTGCCACCCATATTCAAGCCATCCAATTTCCTGTTCAATATATCAAGTTGCGTAGTAATAGTTGAAATGTCAGTTACCTGGTGAACTCCTGCACTTCTCTGCTGGTTTTCCTTTCAGAATGAGGATGATAGCTGCTAGCCGCCATCTCCTCCAATAAGTCATATCCTTCCTCAGCAGTTTTTCTCAATAGGTTTTCACAGGCAACAACATCTATCGTAGTACGATTAGGAGTAAGCAAGCCATAATAAAATTTTTGAACGACTAAACCAATTGGTAGTTCGTGATGTGGGAATCTCTGTAATAAATCTTTGAAGTGCTCCCATGCCTCATATAAAGACTCCTGCTCGAATTGAGCAAATGTGGTGATGTCTGCCCGCAGCTTCGTGGTCTTAGATGAGGGAAAGTATTTAATGAGAAATGCTTTCCCCATGTCTTCCCATGTGGTGATCGAACCTACAGGCAAACAATTTAACCGGGCTTTAGCTTTGTCATGTAAGTATAAAGGAAATAAACGCAATCTAACAACATCATCAGAAACTCCATTAAATTTAAAAGTATCGCAAATTTCAAAAAATCGTGTTTGGGTCATCTAACGTAGATCCCCCAAACTGGACCGTATTCTGGACCATCTGAATTATAGCTAGCATGATTTCGAAGTGATTTCCCCGCACAATAGGCCTCACAATTCTGTGGCGTGCACCATCCAAAGAAGGCTGGGCATACTCTAGCATCGGTATGCAGCGTGGCACCTCAACGTGTCTATCTTCATGGTGTTCCTCCTCATGCTCGTGCTCGTGCCTCTCCATCAGTTCCTTCAGTCTCTACTGCTGTCTTCTTCTGCGGAAAGTTCTTTCAATTTCAGGGTCAAATTGCTCAAGCTCCACATCAAGTGACTTTGGCATGCATTGGAAAAGATATCTGGAATAAAATATGGAGTGTTAGCTCAAGAAAAATTAAACAATGCTAAAGAAAATAACTAAAAATAAAATTGTGAATTAACAATCTCCGGCAACGGCGCCAAAAACTTGACCGAGCTAAACTTGCACTGTAAAATTCTTGGTCAAAATTAATAATGTTTAAGCTCGAAATAATCGCAAGTGCACGATGTCAAGTAATAGTATGATGTACGAGAGTACGAGTATCGTTCCACTGAAGACTGTATTTTACAATTATTATTTTCAGTTATCAAATCTTTAGCAACGAAATTTGGATGATTGTTTTCTACTACTACAATTAAATAAAAACTCAAAGATAAGAATTAAATAATGAGATATATAATCTAGAATGGTTAATTAAAATTCAATGAAAAATAAATTTGTTGGGAATTTCAGTTCACCTACCCCTCTTTATTTATTTAATCCGTTCGATAGTGGTCTACGGATCCGACATGATTTCCTATTCAATAGAACACGCTCTTTCGAGCTATGCCAAACCAATTCTACTAAGTAAAGTAATTAAATTTCAATAATTATTTATCAAGGTGAATCACATGCCGATCTATGAAATCCCCTAGCTTTCGCCCCTCAAGACTATGACTATCGGCGTGAATCTGACTTCATATTTCTATGTAAATTGTAAATCCACGGACTATACTACTCGTTCCTTTTACAAGCTATTCTCTCGAACTCAATTGCGGTATAAAATTTATTATTAAAGTTAGATAAGCTCTAACAACACGATAACACAATAGCATAATCAAGAATAAACCATAAATCGAAATATGAATTATCTAAATCGGTTTGGGGGTAAGATCCCCTTAAATCCCAACAAAAACAAAATTTTAGCTACGAGAATTCATTGTGAAAAGGAGTAAAACAATGTTTAAACAATAAATTCTAAATTATAAATACTAGATTTGACAAAAAACGCGAAAAACGATGCTTGGAATCTCGATAATCTTCAACTCCCAAACTTTGCTCCAAGATTTTCTCCCAGCTTTTTCTCCTTCTCCCAACTCCTTGGCTGCTGAATAATGTTTGAAATCTCGTGCCTCCCCTTTCCATATCAGCCTTCTTCAGAAAAGTAGGAAAAAGATCGGCAGGAAATCTTTCCAAAAAATCAAATGCGCCCGGGCGGATGTCTTGCGCAAATGTTCTATTACAAAATTTCTTTGACGCGCCCGAACGGATAGATTGCGCAAGTCTTTTCAATTCACACCTTGCAGGCGCCCGAGCGAGTATAAATATGCACCCGGGTGGATAGCTCTAGAAAATTGCCCACTTATTTTCAATTTATTCACGAATTGCCTGTATTTTCAACCAAAAGCCTTATGAGCAACAAGAAAACATAAATTATGCCAAAACAACACAAAATGCATGCAATCTAAACGATAAATGCAATACAATGGGACATCACATGACATGAAAAACAAGTAAAATCCACCTATATCAATTTATTAATACAAGCTTATTTTAAATAAAGGTATGATTTTGCGTATGTGCCTGTATATATATTATTTGTTACATATGATTAGAACGTGCTGAGTCATTGAGTTAGGTTTGTATAGTTGCAGGTGAGTATGATATTGAGGTAGGCGCTGACGCTTGAGTGGATCTAGTCCGACAGTACACTCCTGAGAGACAATTATTTTCCGCATTAACTTGATAGTTAAAGTTTTGAAATAAAGATTTTGAGAAATTTAGATATTTTTATACTTTATTTTGAAGTTTAATTTTGATCATGTTAATGGTTAAAGTAGGATTTTTGTTAATTGACGATTTAGGGATTTTATGCACTTGAGATTTTAAAGGGTAAATTAATTTTTGGATTTCGAAAATGTTGAGCATTTTAAATTGCAAGTTTCTAATTTTACAAAAACAAATCAGTAGGATATTAAAGTTAAAAATTAGATGACGAGCTCAAGAAGTCACACCACAAGTCTGTGAGTTTTTAATGCTTTGAATTTTATATGCTGAAATTTTTTTTAATCTTTTACCATATAGAAATTTAGAGGTAGCATTTTTTAAAAATTAAATGCATGTTGGTTTCGTGGTTTTGACGGTGTGAAACTATGTCTCCGAGACATGTTATTCACAGACATGGTGAAGAGGAGAGCCGTGAGAAGAATTTAGTTTTGTGTATCTCGAATTTTGCACTACCTAAGATTAATTTGAGGTGAATTGAACTTGGTGATTTAGGACTGCTTGTTTCGAATTCTACATTGTCAGGAAGAGAATTTCGAATTTTATCTTGTGGGTTGAATTTTTAAGAATCATGAACTTAGGAACTGAATTATAATAATTTGTAGGACTTAATTGCAAGTTTTTGGAAATATTGGAGGAAATTTAGCTATAATTCGAAAATATAGGTGCTCAGAATCCGAAAACTTGGAGGGCTGAAATGCGAAAATTTTAGGGCTAAATTTGAGAACTCGAGAATTTTGGGTCTTGATTGCAAATTTTAAGAAAATTATGAGGTCATTTTAGCAATTTTCTAAAGCTATGTGAACTTTTTTTCTTTAAAATCGATAGTTTGAGAGGATAGGAATGCAATAATTTAAGCTTAATCGAATAATCCAAGAACTCTGGGATTTAGGTTGCAATTTTCTAAAACCTAAAAGGGTCTATTTGAATGTAGTCAGCAAGTAAATTAATAATCAAGAGTTACATAAGGAATTGTGATTGAGGAAATTAGACAAATATGTAAGTATAGGGATGTCCTAGGAGGAATGGGAAATATTGATATTAGCGATTTTGAGGGGAAAGTAAGATATTTGAGGGGACAAATCACTGAAGAAGAAAATCGGTAAATGAAAGCCTTTACGGAAAACATTGCCAATTGCTTGTGGAATTGGAACATAAAGCTTATTGGACGATCAAAACTTTTAATTCAAGCATGGATGATTGCAACAAATTGCGCAAATTGCAACTTAATGAACTTGATGAACTCAGAAATGATGCGTATGAGAATTCAAAGATTTATAAAGCAAAAATAAAATCATTTCATGATAAAACAATTCTTAGAAAATCTTTTGCAATTGGTAAAAAAGTTTTGCTTTATAATTCTCGACTTCACTTATTCCCAGGAAAATTACGATCAAGATGGACAGGCCCATATGTTGTAAAGCATGTGTATCCTTATGGAGCTGTGGATATTGAAAATCCTAAAAATGGTGATGTTTTTAAAGTTAATGGACAAAGACTTAAAATATTTTTGGAAAATGAAATCCTTCAGGAAGAGTTTATTTCCCTTTCGGATCCTTAAATTTTTATGTTGCATTTAATTTTGTTTGTTTTTATTTCAGGTTTCTTTAATCTTTTTATTTTCCCGGTTAAATGGCGGATAACGGTACTCCGTGACTCTCATAGTCGGTTAAATCAGTTTCCCACAATTGCTGATACAAAAATAAAAAAAAATCATTTCTTTTCTTTTCAAAATGGATGAAAATCTCTCAAAAATTTGTAAATATTTTCCTTCTGTTTCTGAAAATGTTCTAAGAAAAATTTATGCAGGTAGGTGTGAAAGATTGAAATTGTTAATGCAAAAAGGAATTCTAGAAGATATTCGTCTTGTAATAGAAGTTAAGGTCCGATTAGGAGGAGAAGTTCCACAATCATTGCTCATTCGGTATTTGTCTGGATTAGGAAAAAGCACTTATGCGAAAAAACGAAGGGCCAAAAGGTTAGGGGTTTGTCATAAGTGTGCAAGATGTACTTGTCACAAACGATGCAGATCTTTTGGATGTGTTTCCGATAACAGAGAAGATAAAATTGGTTTCATTAAGAATGGGCTGAGTAAGGAGTCTTTAGATAACATCTTATTGACTCTTGAGACGTATTCTAATGGACATGTGCAAATTGAACTTCTCCGTTTATGGAAACAATTTCAAGATGAGCGTCATAGTTTTAGAAATCCGACTAAAAAAGACCCTGTTTGCCAATTTATAAGAAAATTGGATGGGAAGCATATCTTCGACTCATAGAAGGCGTTGAAGCCGTTTCTGGACGTAAAACCAGAGGAAAATTGTGAGCCACAATCACACTACTGTTTATATGCATGTGTGTCATTATTACTTTTACTGTTTATTCTGATTATTCTGCTTACAGCTATGACCCATAGTTTTGTCATGATAATATATTACCCCTATAAAATCTCTCATCTTGTTCTCTATTTTCGCATATCAAAAAGAAAGTAAAAACATGGTTGGATCTTCTGCACAAACATTGAAAAATATTTGTGTATTTTGTGGGTCGAGTTCTGGAAAAAATGAAGTATTTGTAGAAGCAGCGAATAATCTTAAAAAGATATTGGCTGAGAGAAAAATTCACTTGGTATATGGGGGAGGTAATATTGGGTTAATGGGATCTGTTTCAACATCTGCTCATCTTGGAGGTAGTCAGGTTTTAGGTATTATTCCTACAGCTTTAGCTGAAGGAAATATTACAGGTGTTACGATTCGGGAGGAATTAAAAGTTTCTTCTATATATGAAAGAATCACCAAAATGATTGAAAAGTCTGATGCTTTTATCGCACTACCAGGTGGTTTTGGTACATTAGAAGAAATTTTTCACATTGTTTCTTGGGCACAACTTAATATCCATAATAAACCTGTGAGCTTGTTGAATATCAATAATTATTATGACAGTTTGTTGACATTTCTTGATAAAGCTGTGAAACAGAATTTCATTTCAAAAAATTCACGACGGATGCTCATCTGTGCTTCGACTGCCTACCAATTAATTGATGATTTGGAAGATTTTGTTCATAAGCCTGATCCGATGATAACAAATATCAATTGGTCGCAATCAAGCAGTAAGAAAAGAAAGTTGGATCATTGATTCAAAAATCGTGAATTGGTTTGCGTTTGTTTCAGTTTGTTATCTTCAATAAAATTTCAGGTGATATCTCTTTCTTTATGTACTCTTTATTAATAGTTATTTTGACATTAGGGACAATGTCATATTCTGATTGGGGGAAGAACAAATTTAAAATTAAAAAAAATAATTAAAAAAAATTATTTTAAAATAAAAACATGTAAAATTATTTTTAAATAAAAACATGTTTATTATTTGTATCTTAGTAATTTTTGCAAAAATATCATACATTACATGTTTGAAAGGTTTAGATTAGAAATTGTAATAATCTATCTAAGGATGTTAAAATTTTTATTTGAAAAAAAAAGTCAATTTTAATATTTTGATCACTATAAAAATATGGATTTATGAAATTTTTTTGAATGATTAACCATTGTGATAAAATCAGTTATTAAATTATATGGCCCAAGATATACCTGATAAGATTGCCTAAATTTTTTTAAACTCACACATATTTTGTGAGTGAATGGAGAGGATTGAGAAAACATTTTGCGAGCCTTTATTGATCATCAGAGAGGCTATCTATTGTTTAGATCTTGTGTTCTTATTTTGAAAAAAAAAATTGATATTTCCTGAGTTAAAAAAAAAAGAAAGATTTTGAAGATTTATGTAATTTCTAAGTTATATGCTGCGACCTATTTATCTCTCATAAAAATACAAATAAAAAAAGGAGAAAAAAGAAAGAAAGAGAGAAATACATTGTACAAATTAAATAAATATGTCCTCTTGAGGTTGATGATGGCTCCAATCAAGTTGTAAACAACTTGGCTCTTCAAAGGCAAGACAAATCTACAAGCTCTCCTTGTCATTGAGTCCTTCCTTCAAAATCAAGCCCACTACTAACTAGGTAAATCCCCTCATATTTTGCACTAGAAAAATATGAGGATTTTTTCTTTGAGAAGTGTAAGAATTCCTCAACCAAAATGAAGAGAAAAATGGAGAGAATTAGGAGAGGAATTTTCGGCCAAAGTGAGGGAGGGAAAGAGGTTGGAAGACTTTTCTTGGTCCTTGAAAAAGTTGAGTTAAGCATGTGCATGCCATGCCTTGGTTATTCAAAAAGTTGTCTCCCAACTCTTCACCTCCCATGCATGCATTTTTGAGTGGGCTTGTAACAATTACAAGGCCCATGGACTTTAATTTAATTGTCTCAAATATATTTGAGTCAAATTAAACTTTACTTCACTTGAACTAATTTAATTATTTGGACTCTACTAGGCCCACTAGTGTTTAATTAATTCAACACTTGAATTAATTTAATTTAGTCCATAATAATGTTTATGAAAATCACAATTTTCAAATACATTATTCACTTGGCCTACTTTTAATCTAGGAACACTTTCACAAATTAAAAGTTATATTTCTTTTATAGAAGTCATACTTCTAATTTTTTCCTTACGCTTATAAACTCATTTATAAGCCGTTCAACACATTGAACTATTTTACTTGTCAACGGGATCTAGAAAGCTAGTACTTGTGTGGCACTCAATGGTTCATTGATACAACTAGCCGTGAGTTCATATCTCCATGTGATTCGTACTAAACATGTCCTTATATGAGCATACCCTAATTGCTCCATTCTTACTTATCAACTCCTTGATAACAAGAACGTCGGAACTCAAGTCTGATAGTATCCAACCAACCATGTTAAACGCCTAACAGCATCGCTTACATGATTCCCTAGTTATCAAATGATAGTGCCTGCAAGAACCATTCAATTATGGTTAGCATACAGTACGGTCCCTTCAACTCATATATCCCGACAGATTCGACAACCATTGGTTTATCGAGAGTTGTCAATGAATCGATACTATGTGTCATGTCGTAGTTGCATCGATGGTGTAATCTATGAAATCCCTTTCATAATTACCACCATAATCTGATCAGAGATTTCAACCTACATACACATGAGAACACAGAGGATATCCATACCCGAAGGTAAGCGGTGAATCCCCGACTACAATGCATCGACTCCTATATGTTTCAACAGAACACCAAACCTTGCCACCTGATGACCCCATGAGAGTCGGTAAACAAGTCAAAGTGTAATTCTAGCAAATAGAGTCTCAATGTTGTCCCGGGTCACAAGGACTAATGGTGTACAACCATAAAGTAGGACTTTTCTACTCGATAAGTGAGAACCACTTGGAAAGTCCTTTATGGAGGGTTGTTCAGTGCACTCTACCAGGAGCACCTATCTGCATGCTCGGACATCACAATGTCCCCTACCAATGAAACATGGTACTCACATCGTAGATACTAGTCTCGAACTCGAGCGGCCTATATCCTTCTTAGTGGCGGCTGAATCGACTAGGAACTGTTTAGAATATACAGTATTCCAAATATGAGTTTCATGATACTCATCATATGAGCATCTCATATTCTTTCTACTATTTGTATATTCAAGGGCTTTATCTATGCAACTAGCATGGGTATACAGATAAAGATTTGCCAAAATAATAATTTCAAATATTATTAAAATAAAGACTGTTCATACATAGAGTTTCATTGTGAACACTCGGCCAACACTTGGCTCGACGGGCACCTACTCTAACAATCTCCCACTTGCACTAGAGCCAACTACCCATATGCTTCAAACCCATTGATTCGCGATGCTTCTCTAATGGTCCAGGTAAAGGCTTAGTTAGTGGATCAGCAACATTATCTGCGGAGCTGACTTTGTCAATCGTGACATCTCCTCTTTCCACGATCTCCCTGAGGATGTGGTACTTTCTCAATACGTGGTTGGACTTCTGATGAGACCTCGGCTCCTTTGCTTGAGCAATGGCTCCCGTGTTGTCACAAAACACCGGGACAGGAGCAACTCCATTAGGAATGACGCCCAACTCTTGGACGAAATTCCTTATCCAAACAGCCTCCTTTGCTGCAACTGATGCAGCAATATATTCTGCCTCAGTGGTGGAATCCGCAGTACTGTCTTGCTTGGAACTCTTCCAAGAGACAGCAGCACCATTCAGCATGAATATGAACCCAGAGGTTGACTTCGAGTCATCGATATCGCTTTGGAAGCTAGAGTCGGTATAGCCTTCCAATTTAAGTTCTTTACCCCATAGACCAAGAACAACTTATTGGTCCTTCTCAAATACTTGAGGATGTCTTTTACAGCTTTCCAGTGTGGAAGACCAGGGTTGGATTGATATCTACTCACTACACTTAGTGGAAAAGCCACGTCAGGACATGTAGATATCATCCCATACATGATGCTACCAATCGCAGATGCATAAGGAATGCTTGTCATCGCCGCTATCTCTGCATCAGTCTTGGGAGACATAGACTTGGATAGGGACACGCCATGACACATTGGTAGATGTCCTCTCTTGGACTCATCCATCGAGAACCTCTTCACGATGGTATCAATGTATGTGGACTGGTGAGACCAAGCAATCTCTATAGATCTGTATTCCCAATACAAAAGATGCTTCACCCAAGTCCTGCATCGAGAACTTACTCGCTAACCATATCTTAGTTGATTGCAACATCCCTACATCATTCCCAATGAGTAGAATGTCATCAACATAAAGCACAAGGAATGTCACAGCACTCCCACTAACCTTCTTATACACACAGGGTTCCTCAGGATTCTTAGCAAAACCAAACTCTTTGATTGTACTATCGAATATGAGGTTCCAACTCCTAGATGCCTGTTTTAGACCATAAATAGATCTTTGAAGTTTGCATACCATATGCTCACTTCCGATAGATGTAAACCCTTCAGGTTGAGACATGTAAATCTCTTCTATAATATCCCCATTAAGAAAGGCTGTCTTAATATCCATCTGCCATATCTCATAGTCATACCATGCAGCTATGGCTAGCAAAATCCTTATGGACTTGAACATTGCAACTGGAGAAAAGGTTTCCTCAAAGTCAACTCCTTGTCTTTGAGTATATCCTTTTGCCACCAATCGCGCCTTGAAGGTCAATACCTTCCCATCCGCTCCAAGTTTCCTCTTGTAAATCCATTTACACCCTATGGGAACAATTCCCTCAGGTGGATCCACGAGATTCCACACTTGTTTCGAATGCATGGAATTCATTTTAGATTCCATCGCTTCAAGCCACTTGGATGAATCGGCATCAGATAACGCTTCCTTGAAGGTCCTTGGATCACATCCATGGTTAGGCTCATCATGGTCCTCTTCAAGAAGCAGACCATACCTCATAGGTGGTCTCGAGACTCTCTCGGATCTTCTAGGAGCTTGTATCTCCTCTCTTGGCTCTTCGGGTGTGGGTTCTATAATGGTGGGTGTCTCTCGAACCTCTTCGAGTTCTATCATCTCACCTTTTCTATCCAATAGAAATTCCTTTTCCAAAAAGGTTGCATTCCTAGAAACAAACACCTTTGTTTCTTTGGGATTATAGAAGTAGTATCCAACCGAATTCTTTGGATATCCCACGAAGTAACATAAAATGGATCTACTATCCAATTTATCTCCCACTACCTGCTTCACATAAGCAGGGCACCCCCATATTCTAAGATAAGAATATTTGGGTGGCTTACCCATCCATATCTCATATGGTGTCTTGTCAACTGCCTTTGAATGGACATTATTCAACAACAGTGCCGCTGTCTCAAGCGCATATCCCCAAAAGGATGGCGGCAACTCCGTGAACCCCATCATAGACCGAACCATGTCCATCAAAGTCCGGTTACGACGCTCCGAAACACCATTCAACTGCGGTGTAGCGGGCGGAGTCCACTGCGAGAGAATCCCATTCTCCCTAAGATACTCTTGGAACTCGGCACTCAAGTACTAACAACCTCGATCCGATCGAAGTGTCTTGATACTTCGTCCCAATTGCTTCTCTACTTCACTTCTGAATTCTTTGAACCTTTCAAAGGCTTCAGACTTGTATTTCATCAAATACACATACCCATACCTCGAAAAGTCATCGGTAAAGGTGATGAAGTAGGCATGTCCATGCTTAGTGGTGATGCTAAGCGGACCGCACACATCGGTATGGATCAAATCCAATAACACTTTGGCTCGCTCCACATGGCCCTTAAAGGGAATTTTGGTTATCTTTCCTTTTAGACAGGATTCACAAGTCGTGAGAGCATTAATATCAGACATATCAAACATGCCCACTCTCACTAGCTTGTTCATCCTTCTTAGGGAAATATGTCCTTATCGAGCATGCCATAATTGTGCCGAATTTAGAGTATCTTGTTTGCGCTTGTTTGTTGTTATAGCTTGGACATTTTTAAGTGAAATATCTTTCAATTTTAAGGTGTAGAGATCATTTTCAAGTTCTCCAGTACCAATTAAACATTCATTTTTGTAAATATTGCAAACACCTTTGCTAAATAAACAAGAAAATCCATCTTTATCTAGCATAGAAATGGAAATAATGTTCTTCACCAAGTCTGGTACAAACAAAACATCTCTCAAAAATAACTTAAAATCATTGTTCAAATACAAGCAAACATCTCCTACGGCCTTGGCAGCAACCCTTGCTCCATTGCCCATCCTCAAGAAGGTCTCAACTTCCCTGAGCCTTCTACTTCTTCACATCGCCTGCAAATCATTACAGAGATGTGAGCGACATCCGGAATTCAATACCCAAGAAGTAGAGTTAATTGAAATGTTTACTTCTATATAGAACATACCGTTTCCAGAACTCTTCTGGGCCAGATATTCCCTGCAATTACGCCTCCAATGTCCAGGCTTCTTGCAGTGATGACAGATGTCAACAGTCTTGTCAGCCTTCACTGGTGTGGCTGCCACAACGGGACCCGGAGTCTGCTTCTTCAAGGGCACGTTCTTCTTGGGACGTTGGAAAGAACGCTTCTTTCCCTTCCCAGGTGGACAGGTCTTCGTACCAGATGAAGAGCCCACAAAAAGAACCGGCTTCTCTTTCTTGATGGTGGACTCAAAGATCACAAGCATGTCCACCAACTCCTCAAGGGTCGGCTCCATCTTGTTCATGTTGAAGTTCACCACAAAAGGATCAAATGAGCTAGGCAGCGATAACAGCAACACGTCGGTGGTCAACTCCGAAGGCAATATCAAATCCATGCCAACGAGCTTGTCCACGAGCCCAATCATCTTTAGGCCATGCTCATGGACCGAGGCCCCATATCGTATGCGCAAAGTGATCAACTCCTTGACGGTAGCATGCCTAAGAGGACGTGTTTGCTCTCCAAAGAGCTCCTTGAGGTGCAAATGAATGTCAGCAGCACTCTTTGCATCCTCAAAACGCCTCTGCAACTCATCATTCATAGAAGCCTGCATATAACACCTGGTCTTCAAGTCATGGTCACACCAATCCTTGTAGTTCTGCAATTCCTCAGGAGTGCAGCTAGTCGGAGCCTCAGCAGGGGGCGACTCAGTCAGTGTATATGCAATATTTTCCGAGTTCAAGACGATTTTCAGATTTCTTAGCCAAGTGATGTAATTAGGTCCGGTTAATACGTGTTTTTCGAGTATGGCAGAAAGCGGATTGCGAATTGAAGATATTGTCAAATTTTGTACTGAAAAGTAAAACAGATAAATGTTAATGACTATTTTAAAATATTTAGTAAGATATAAAGTATGGACTTTTACTTTATAAATTTTCGCTCCCACTGTTTTGACATTTTCACTACCCTCTAGTGAAAACGGGAAACTCCTTTCCTCAGTAGGTACATAAGGTCCAATTAGCGAATTATGATCCCGAATAATATCAGCCAATCATAATCCCTAAAAGGTATTTTCCAATTGCATCACAATGCAACCCTCTACGTAAAATTTTGTCTCACGTTTGATTAAGACCCAATAATATGACGTCGTTTATCTTCACGTGTCAAGCCTTACCCATCGATGTTGAACCTTAATGGACGGTCGCCATGAGTTCCCCAATAATACGAGCCGAAATCATGGAAGTTCCACGTAGTTCACATCACCATGTCAATGGATGTCACAAGTTTCCGGAACCCAGGGCCCCCCCAATAATATGAGCCGAGCCCCGAGTACGGGTAGCGTTCATCATGCTTCCATTGTCGATGGAAGACATGAAAATTATAAACAAATTTATAATTCCCCTTTTCGGGCTTGATATTAATTTTGAATCTTATTCAAAATGAGGGTTTTTTAATTTTGAAAGGTCTCATCATTAATTTTATTTAAAAGCTCGCCATGTTTGATCGTATGTTTGCCGGATTCATGCAACTTTGTTATTATCATAATAATAACGCACATACTCATTATTTATAACATATCATGCATATATTATAAACAGTAAACAAACAAGGATGATCAATCGCCCCAATACTAATGGCCCGTGTGAGCTAAACACGGGCCTAGGTCCAATCCTAGGGTAATGCAAGGGATGCAAATGCAACTATTACATTAGCTTCCAATATTTACATGCCTTCGATCTTCATAATCATCATGGCCACCATCTTCCAATCTTGATCATCCACTATACTAATATTTACAAATAAATATTCATGGAAAATAGGGATACATCTCATGAATGTGGGAACGGGCCATAAACCAAGCCCATTTTAAATTTGATAATTATTACAATCATTCAACACAAAATATCCTAGCATACACCTAGCAAATTGTGCTTGGGATTTTGATCATCCTTCATGCATAATATCACATATTATACACCATCAATTAATTATCACAATAATTAATTGATCCAATATTATATATCTTGAACCAATCACTAACCGTCACGATTATAAACTAAATTAACAAAGTATACAAACACCTTTGTCTACTTTCCAATTAATTTATTTATAACCGAATTTCTTGTAAATCACAATTTACTATAAATAATTAAAGTCTAACTTCAATTATTTATTTTATGAGAAAATATTTGCAACTTTTGTAATTTTAAACTTAAGGGCCCAAAAAACTCATTTTTCACCAAAAACATTTTGGCCCATTTAAAATTCACAAATATGTTAGCCATCCAATGGCCCAACAACATCAAGGCCTGTTGGAAACTAAATTCCGGCGTTTGACAAAATATGAATCAACTGAAAATACGAATCAACTGATCGAGTAAACTGAACTCAGCAACTGGACTTAATAACTAAAATCAACTGACTGATCAGTTGGAAACTGATCAACTGATATATTCAGCCGTATGCTAAGCACCCTTCAACTGAACATATCTCGGGAAAGAACAATCAACTATCAAGAGACATAGAAGATTGCAACGCCGCACTTCAATCAATACAGCTTAGAAAAACGCATTTCGGCGAAAGAAATTAAGACGTATCACAATAAATGAAGCAAACAATGTCCAAGAAATAATCAAGTAGAAATCAACGGATACAAAGATTCAAATTCATCTCAAGTTACCGTTGGAGAAAAAAATCTTATAAATATGACAGAAGAAAAGCTGAAGAAAAGAGAGAGTCAACACTATTCAAAAAGCTTGCTGTCACTCTGTCAAAATCTCAGCTCAATCTTACTTGATATATTCGTAGCAGTTAAGGCTACAATTTAACTCATTAGCTAGTTGTAATAATCGTTGAAATTCGATAGTGCTAAGATCAGTTACGCACTGAGAACATTCTGTAATACTAAGAGTTTCAGTTTTTGGCAGTGTTAAATCCAAACTGAAGTGGGTCAGTACAATTCTTGTATTTGATCAAAGTCATTTAGTGGATATCCTCTCCTTGAGATAGAAGGGGTGACTTAGGAGTAATTAAAATCTCCGAACATCCAGAAACAACCCTTGCCTATTTTATTTCAGTTTCGTATTCTATCTTTCAGTCAGTTATTTTCCGCAACTACTTTAGTTTAACTAATTGTCATTGACCAACAAGATTCCGAGATTCAATTTGTCACCAAACAAAACTCAAAATTCGAAAAGATCAGTTTTAATTGTGAGTGTTTATTCAACCCCCCTTCTAAACACTCTTGATGCGTTAATCGATCCTATCAAGTGATATCAGAGCGGTTGAATCTTGTTCTTGAATACTTTTGATCTAAAAACTTGCCAGCATGACTTCATTCAACAAAATTTCCATGTTCTCCAGAGAAGAATTTGATGATTGGAAAATTAGAATGCAGGCTTATTTGGCTGCACAAGATGATGACATGTGGTATGTCATAACTTCTGGACCCATGAAGATTCTAAAAGCAAATACAGCAGTTGCCATAACAGAAGGGGCACCACAAAGAATAGAAAAGCAGAGATGAATGGAAAACTGAAGACAAAAGAAAAGCAAATCTTGACAATGTGGCTAAAGACATTCTGTACAAAACGCTGGACAAAGTAACTTTCAGCAAAATAAAAATGTGTAAAACAGCCAAAGAAATTTGGGAAAAGCTGATCCAGCTGTGTGAAGGAAATGATCAAACCAAATAAAATAAACTTTCTGTTGTTGTTCAAAAGTTTGATAACATCAAAATGAAAGCAGGAGAATCAATGCACGAGTATGATGAAAGAGTGAGCAGTATCATCAATGAGTTAAATGCACTTGGAAAAGTGTATACCAATAAAGAAATTGCACTAAAAGTAATGAGAGGTCTTCCCAAGGAATGGGATGTCAAGACCATGGCAATGAGGGAGTCCAAAGATCTGAATAATATTGAACTTCATGATTTGTTTGCTGATTTAAAGGCTTATGAGTTTGAGCTGCAGACCAGAGAAGGAGAACCATCTACCTCTGCAGCCACAACTGCTCTAGCTGCTGTCAGAACTGAACAAATCAGTTCAGTCGAAAAATCTGCTGATCAGTTGAGTAATGATGCTATGTCATTATTCATCAAAAAATTCGGAAGATTCATGAGAAAGAATCAAGGGAACTTCCAGAAGCCATACAAAAGGAACAATTCCAAAGATGAACCAAATGCATGCTATAACTGTAGCAAATCAGGTCACTTCATTGCTGATTGTCCTAAACCCAAGAAGGACAGTCAAGGCTCAACTGACAGAAGAAAGAAATCATATGAACGCAAAAGAAGACCCATGGAAGATAAGAAGGTCTTCAGAAAGAAACATGAGGTACTCTTAGCTGAAGAAAACAAATCTAAATGGGCAGAAACTGATAGTGAAGAGTCGGAACCAGAAAGCTCATGCAGTTCTAGTGATGATGAGGAAGTAAAGTGCTTGATGGCTAATGATGCAGCAGAAGAATCATCTAGCCAACAGGTATTTGATTTCAGCTCAACTGATTTCACACGAGAAGAACTCATTCTAACACTACATGACATGGTAAATGACTATCAAAAGCTTGCATCATCATTTGAAGAAATCAAAGTAAAGCAAACTGATCCCACAGACAATAAAACCAAAGCTGATGAATCAGTCGATGGGTTGAGTCTAAAAAGGGAAATTGCTGAGTTAGTAGCAGAAAGAAACAAAAATCAGTCATTAATATAGAAGTTGATGCTTGAAAACTCAAAACAGACTGAGCTTATTCAGTCTTGGAACAATCATCTACTGCACTAAATGAAATGCAGATTTCACAAAAATCGGTTTCGGATAAAACTGGTTTAGGATTCAACACTCAAGGAGAAATGTATCCAAATGATACTCAACCAAAGCTGTAACACCCTCTGAACCACTTTCATAAAATAGCAGCGGAATTTAAAATTTTCCAAAAAGAGAGAAGGATTTAAAATACATGTCAATGTATAATCAAAAGTATATACATGATCAATCAAATGATACAACAAAATACAAAATATCATTTTTGTGATCATGTCAAAATGCTAGCAAAATAACTTCTTCCTTCCTTCTCTATATGCATATGACTCCGGCCCACAATCAACGTCCCGGTCCGTCGCTTTTATCTGCATCACATGAAATAACTGAAATGAGTATAAAACTCAGCAAATGGAACTCTTACATAGCAATGGATAAATATATCATACTCTGTAAAACATGGCTTTGAAAAAATTAAATACCATCAACTCTGAAACATGAATATCATAGTATGAATAACAATAACGATGGTATTTCTCTTTTTTCTTTTGGATTGATATCTATATAGTAACTCTATCTCTGTATCTATATCCCATCGACATAAATCGATAACTCTGTGGGATATAAGCCTATGGTCGTTGATCAACTAATTGCATGCAATCTATGACTATGTATCTATCAATCCAATAAATCATTTAAACTCTCTCTTTGGCATTAAATCAAACACTTTGAAGACTCTTTTCTCTTGTATTCCCTTTTTCACAATTGAGACATAAAAATGCCTCCATAATATACAACAAAGTGTATCAATACATATCACGAATCAAATGAAGAGAATAGCACATTAAAACCATTGAAACACCATACATATATTATCATGTGAGCACAAGGAATGAAATTCCACTTACAACCAATAGAAACCTTGAATATAATCCCTTGGTTGAAATCCTACAACAATAAACCATATATTGCACCATTAATAACTTAATAATCACAAACCCATACCAATAAATCCATAAAACAAACACAATCACAAAACCCATGATTTCTCCCAACACCAAAACCAAGAATAAACTAAACCAAAAGCTTACATTAGCTTCCTTGAACACAAGTAAACCTTGCTCTCAACACAAAACTCCAACAAGATGCAAGAATCAAAGAGATGAAGTGAAAGGAAATGGATCCCTAGCCTTCACTAAGGAGAAGAATCGAGAATGAGGGGAAAAGAATGAGGAAAAGTGAACAAATCTATGCCTTATATCATTAAAATCTCGAAAACACTCTTTCACTATTCATCGACCGCAGGTGCGCTCCAACATGCACCGGGTGCAGTGTGCCTACGGCAATACAACCAAAATTCTGAAACTGACGACCGCGGGTGCGGTACAAATCTTACCGCGGGTGCGGTGCCTCCACCGCGGGTGCGGTAACTATTACACCGCGGGTGCGGTGTCTGTTCGGCAATCCACCAAAAATGCTGCAATAAAACCACGGGGGCGCTGCTCAAATTACCGCGGGTGCGGTCTGGTCTCGGCCAAAACAAACTCTTATGCAACTAAAATCGAATCGCAACGCTGATACAATACAACTACCATCAACTAATATCAACAATGCCACAAAACAATAATAACCAACAATAATATGACCCATAATCACAACTCTTAACATCTAAACCAAATAATCCATAAACATACGAAAACTTAAACCATACCGTTCACCAGGCTTGGCTATTACAATCTCCCCTCTTTAAGGGAATTTCGTCCTCGAAATTGACGTCACTGCGCAAACAACTCAGGATACTTCTCTATCATCTCATCCTCTTGTTCCCACGTGGCTTCTTCAATCAAATGATTCATCCAAAGGACTTTAACAATGCCGATCTCTTTGCTTCTCATTACTCTAACTTTGCGATCCAGAATCTGGACTGGAATCTCTTGGTACGTCAAATTCGGCGTCAAATCCAATGGCTCGTGGCGAAGAACATGGGAAGGATTCGCAATATATTTCCTGAGCCTGGAGACATGAAAAGCATTATGAACTCTGTCAAGATCTGGCGGTAGGGCTAACCTGTAAGCTCGATCACCAACTCTATCCAAGATCTCAAATGGGCCAATAAATCTCGGACTCAACTTTCCCTTCTTGCAAAATCGCATCACACCCTTAAGAGGTGCTATCTTCAAGAACACATGGTTGCCCACCTCAAACTGCAACGGCCTACGACGCATGTCAGCATAACTCTTCTGTCTCGACTGTGCTGTCTTCATCCTCTCTCGAATAACAGCAACAACATCAGCTGTCTGTTGGACCAACTCTGGACCCAACATCTTCCTCTCACCAATCTCATCCCAATACAATAGCGATCTACACTTTCTGCCATAAAGTGCTTCATATGGTGCCATGCCAATCGTCGCTTGGTAGCTATTATTGTACGTGAACTCAACAAGAGGCAATTTGGAATCCCAGCTACCAGGATAATCAATAGTACAAGCTCTGAGCATATCCTCTAGAATCTGAATAACTCTTTCTGATTGACCGTCACTCTGGGGGTGATATGCTGTACTGAATGCTAACCGTGTACCCATCGCTCTGTGCAAACTCTTCCAAAACTCTGAAGTAAATCTAGGGTCACGATCAGACACGATCGACACAGGAACAACATGAAGTCTAACAATCTCTGCTATGTACTCTTCGGCATACTGGTTCATAGAATACGTCGTCTTGACTGGAAGAAAATGCGCTGACTTGGTCAACCGATCAACAATAACCCAAATAGAGTTAAAACCTTTCTGCGTCCTTGGAAGACCAGTCACGAAGTCCATCGTAATATGCTGCCATTTCCATTGAGGAATCGGTAATGACAGCAATGTCCCAGCAGGTCTCTGATATTCGATTTTCACCTGCTGACAAGTTAGGCACTGAGAAATAAACATGGCAATATCCTTCTTCATACCTGGCCACCAATAGAGTCTACGAAGATCCTGATACATCTTGGTGCTGCCTGGATGTATTGAGTATGGCGCGGTATGTTCCTCTGTCAAGATGTCTCGCCGAATATCATCACCAACAGGAATACATATACGGCCTCTGAAAGTCACCAAACAATCTCCATTCAATCCAAACTCTGAATTACCTCTCTCCTCTGCTCTGGCTCTCAACTCTGTCAACTGTAAATCATTGACCTGCTCTCTACGGATCATGTCCGTCAATGTAGCCCGAATGACCAATGCTGAAAAGCGAGCAATGGTCCCCGGAACAACCAAAGCTATCTCTTCTCGCTGAAAATCTAACAACAATGGCTTATGAATCAAATAATTCAAAGAAAAACTCGACTTACGGCTCAAAGCATCTGCTACAACATTTGCCTTCCCTGGGTGATAACTAATCGTCAAATCATAATCTTTGACAAGCTCTAACCACCGTCTTTGTCGCATATTGAGTTCTTTCTGAGAAAACAAATACTTCAAACTCTTGTGGTCCGTGAAAATTTCACACTTTTCGCCATATAATTAATGTCTCCAGATTTTCAGGGCGAAAACCACAGCTGCCAGTTCCAGATCATGCGTAGGATAATTTTTCTCGTAGTCCTTCAACTGGCGAGAAGCATAAGCTATAAACTTTTCACGTTGCATCAGCACTGCACCGAGGCCCTTCTTCGTCGCGTCAGTATAAACAACAAAGTCCTCTGAACCACTGGGCAATGCAAGTACCGGAGCTGTCGTCAATCTATCTTTCAACTCTTGAAATCCACTTTGGCATTCATTGGACCACTCAAACTTCACAGTCTTCCTCGTCAGATTGGTTAACGGCAGGGCAATCTTGGAGAAATCTGAAATAAAACGACGATAATAACCCGCCAAACCAAGAAAACTGTGTACCTCTGATACAGTGGTAGGGATAGGCCATTTCTGAATCGCCTCGATTTTCACTGGATCAACCGCTATACCATCCTTCGAGACAACATGGCCAAAGAAAGAAATCTGCTCCAACCAGAACTCACATTTCTTCAACTTAGCATACAACCGCTTCTCTCTCAACATTTGAAGAACAACTCTGAGGTGCTCTAAATGAAGCTCTCTGGTCTTGGAATAAAAAATATGTCATCGATGAAAACAATGACAAAGCTATCCAAATACGGCTTGAACACTCGGTTCATCAGATCCATGAAGACTGAAGGAGCATTAGTCAGACCAAAAGACATCACAAGAAATTCATAATGACCATACCTGGTCCAGAACGCCGTCTTAGGGATATCAGACTCCCTAACTTTCAACTGATAATAGCCAGATCGCAGATCAATCTTCGAAAACACGGTATCCCCTTGCAGTTGGTCAAAAAGATCATCTATCCGTGGCAACGGATATTTATTCTTGATAGTCACTTTGTTGATCTCTCTGTAATCAATACACAGCCGCAAAGACCCATCTTTCTTCTTGACAAATAGAACCGAAGCTCCCCAAGGCGAAGAACTCGGCCGAATGAAACCTTTATCCAAAAGATCCTGCAACTGCGTCTTCAACTCTTTCATCTGTGTTGGGGCCATTCTATACGGAGCCTTAGAAATAGGAACCGTACCTGGAACTAGATCAATCACAAACTCCACATCTCTGTCCGGCGGCAAACCCGGCACATCATCCTCAAAAACATCAGGGAACTCTCTCACCACATCAATATCATCAATATTCAATTTCACAATTCTATTCACATCCACAATCAAAGCCAAAAACCCATCACAACCTCTAAACAACAACTTCTTAGCCTCAAGACATGAAATAAAAGGAAGGACCAGCGAAGTACCTGCACTGGCGAGCATACCTTCCCTATTGCCATCATCTGCAAATTTCACCGTCTTAGCAACGCAATCAATCACTGCACGATACGTTGATAGCCAATCCATGCCAAGCACCTTTGTCTTTGTCATTGGAAGCAATATACGGGGCAAACAGACAGCACTCCTCGAATTTCAGAATGTACTCATCAACATTCATACCTCCCTGTCGAAGCTCCAAGAACTCAGTCACCTTCCTAGCATGAAGTGCGTCTGGGAAGTACTTGTCATAGAAAAGATCAGTGAACTCTGACCACTTCAATGCCGGAACATCCACACTAACCTTGGTAGCATTCCACCAAATGCGTGCAGCCTTGACTAACATGAACACTGCACATCCAACTCTGTCTTTGTCTGTATAGTTGAGATGATCAAAAATAGCCTCAAGTGCCTTGATCCACTCTACTGCCACCAACGGATCAGTGCTTCCTGCAAATTCAGGCGGATCCATCCTCTTGAAAGCAGTAAAGATCCCATCAGTACCAACTACTTGTGCCACTTGGCCTCTCACTTGACCTCTACCTTGACCTGTACCTTGCAAACATAGTAACTGTTGGATCTGCTCACTGTGGACCTTAGCTTACTCTTTCAATAACTTGCCAAACTCATCGATAACTCTAGAGGAAGAACTATCCTCACCCTCTGCAGCTTTCCTCTTAGGAGGCATAACTCCTACAATGTCCTCACTCAATACATATCAATAGATGACAATGAATAGATGTAGAAGAAGACATACCCGGACTGTTGAAAGTAGACGAAGTCATATGTATTGGTCCGAAGAACGGAGCTCTGATACCACTAAATGTAACACCCTCTGAACCACTTTAATAAAATAGCAGCGTAATTTAAAATTTTCTAAAAAGAAAGAAGGATTTAAAATACATGTCAATGTATAATCAAATGTATATACATGATCAATCAAATGATACAACAAAATACAAAATATCATTTTTGTGATCATGTCAAAAAGCTAGCAAAATAACTTCTTCCTTCCTTCTCTATATGCATATGACTCCGGCCCACAATCAACGTCCCGGCCCGTCGCTTTTATCTGCATCACATGAAATAACTGAAATGAGTATAAAACTTAGCAAGTGGAACTCTTACATAGCATTGGATACATATATCATACTCTGTAAAACATGGATTTGAAAACATTAAATACCATCAACTCTAAAACATGAATATCATAGTATGAATAACAATAACGATGGTATTTCTCTTTTCTCTGTTGGATTGATATCTATATAGTAACTCTATCTCTGTACCTATATCCCATCGACATAAATCGATAACTCTGAGGGATATATTCCTATGGTCGTTGATCAACTAATTGCATGCAATCTATGACTTTGTATCTATCAATCCAATAAATCATTTAAACTCTCTCTTTGGCATTAAATCAAACACTTTGAAGACTCTTTTATCTTGTATTCCCTTTTTCACAATTGAGACATAAAAATGCTTCCATAATATACAACAAAGTGTATCAATACATATCACGAATCAAATGAAGGGAATAGCACATTAAAACCATTGAAATACCATACATATATTATCATGTGAGCACAAGGAATGAAATTCCACTTACAACCAATAGAAACCTTGAATATAATCCCTTGGTTGAAATCCTACAACAATAAACCATATATTGCACCATTAATAACTTAATAATCACAAACCCATACCAATAAATCCATAAAACAAACACAATCACAAAACCCATGATTTCTCCCAACACCAAAACCAAGAATAAACTAAACCAAAAGCTTACATTAGCTTCCTTGAACACAAGTAAACCTTGCTCTCAACACAAAACTCCAACAAGATGCAAGAATCAAAGAGATGAAGTGAAAGGAAATGGATCCCTAGCCTTCACTGGAGGAGAAGAATCGAGAATGAGGGGAAAAGAATGAGGAAAAGTGAACAAATCTATGCCTTATGTCATTAAAATCTAGAAAACACGCTTTCACTATTCATCGACCGCAGGTGCGCTCCAACATGCACCGCGGGTGCGGTGTGCCTACGGCAATACAACCAAAATTCTGAAACTGACGACCGCGGGTGCGGTACGAAACTTACCGCGGGTGCGGTAACTATCACACCGCGGGTGCGGTGTCTGTTCGGCAATCCACCAAAAATGCTGCAATAAAACCATGGGGGCGCTGCTCAAATTACCGCGGGTGCGGTCTGGTCTCGGCCAAAACAAACTCTTATGCAACTAAAATCGAATCGCAACGCTGATACAATACAACTACCATCAACTAATATCAACAATGCCACAAAACAATAATAACCAACAATAATATGACCCATAATCACAACTCTTAACATCTAAACCAAATAATCCATAAACATACGAAAACTTAAACCATACCGTTCACCAGGCTTGGCTATTACAAAAGCTAACAATAGACAAAGGGAAATACATTCACTTTGTTAAATCAGCAGTGGTACAAGAACAAATTGAGCCCAGTAAACTGATTGAGCAACCTATTGAGAATATGAACAAGGCTAGAAGATATGGGATTGGTTATAGTCAAAAATTCTCAACTGATTCACAAATTCAGTCATCAAAGAGATTTTACAAAAACTATTCGAATGGCTATTCCAATTACTATAACTGCAAGCCAGTTCAGAAGAGATATAGACTGAACAATCAGTTGAATAAAGCTAAAACACATATTGTATCATTCGTACACTACACAAGCACACAAAAGCCGGGAAAAACCATTTGGAATACAGCTACTGGAAAGCCTGTTAGACTAATTCAAGTACAGGTTCCTAAAGGACTAATCAGTTCAGGACCCAAATAGATATGGGTACCAAATTATATTATGTGTGTGACTGCAGGTAATAGGTACAAACAAGAACTCAATATGGTATTTGGACAGTGGATGTTTGCGACATATGACAGGAGATGCAAGTGTGCTATCTCAACTAATCAAATACAGTGGTCCAAATATCAGTTTTGGGGACAATTCCAAAGGTAGAACTGTGGGTAAGGGTAAGCTTATCCATGGTAACTTTACTTTTAAAGATGTTCTATTAGTAGAAAACCTGAAGTATAACTTGATCAGCATCAGTCAGTTATGCGACAGTGGATTCTCAGTACATTTTGACAAAAACTCATGTTCAGTCAAAATTTCAACTGATGAAATCGTACTAACTGGCAAACGTTATGGAAACACATATAAAATCAGTTGGAATGATCAAACTTATGCACCAGTTTGTTTTATTGCTTCCAAATCATCTAAAAACTTGTTGTGGCATAGGAGACTAAACCATTTAAACTTTAAAACCATTGTCTATCTGAGTAAACATGAACTTGTAACTGGTTTGCCCAAAATAGACTTTTCAAAAGAAAAACTTTGCTCAGCATGTCAGTATGGTAAACAAGTACGATCTTCTTTTAAAAACAAGGGTTGTAAAACTTCATCCCGATGCTTATAACTGTTGCACATGGATCTCTTTGGTCCTATACCAGTCATGAGCTTAGGGGGAATGAAATACACCTTGGTAGTCGTCGATGATTTTTCAAGATTTACTTGGGTTATTTTTCTCAAATCTAAAGACCATATTGCTTCACAACTGATAAAGCCCTTCAAAAGACTTTTAAATGAAAAATCAGTTGGAATTGATCGAATCAGATCAGATCGAGGAACTGAATTCATCAATCAAACTCTTTCAAATTTTCTAGAGAATGCTGGAATTAAGCATGAGCTCTCAGCAGCCAGAACTCCTCAGCAAAATGGTGTAGCTGAGAGAAGAATTCGGACCCTTAAAGAAGCTGCTAGAACAATTCTTGCTGATTCTGGTATTTCTCAAATGTTTTTGTAGTGCCCAAATTCAGTACACGTATAACCCATGCATTTATTTAATTAGTAAATCATTTAATTAATTTTTAAAATGAGTTTTAAGCCATGCATGATTTATTTGAATGCATTATTTTAAATTATTTATGTTTATGTGATGCACGTTAAAATATTTTTCGAGTTTCATGTTTCAGGCGTTCATTCGAAGCGGGATTGAGGAAAAGACCCGGTGACGATTTCTGGCAATTTAAAAATGTGGTATTTTATTTAAAGTTGTGGATGGGCATTTTAAATAAAGTTATTTAGCTTAGCATTTTAAAGCCTAATTTACGTATGTAGTGGTTTAAGAGTTTAAAAATTTTAAAATTAGCCTTTTGGTGTGTGTTATTTTAAATTAAGAGTTTGTTTAAAATTTAGTGTGTTTTATTCCAATTAGGGGATTATATTTAAAAAGGGTGTAGATATAGTATACTATTTAATTTGTTAATTGAGTAACATTTTAACTAGCATTTAAATTAGCATTTTATTAGTATGTTAATTATTTAATTAAGCCAAATTTTAATCCCCTAATCTAGCCAAACACACACACTGCACGTAAAACACACAACACACACACACTTTTATTTTTCAGATTTTTAAAAGAAAGAAAACTAGGGTTCATGGAGAAGAAAGCTGCCGCCCCCTTCTCCATTAATTTTCCAGCGAGTTTCGTGTATTTTGTGGCAAGAAAATTGTTGCACAATCATCCCTGATCAACCTCGCTTCTATCTCCGCTTTGGTGACGTCGTTCGGTATTTTTATATATCAAAAGGCACGTATATTCTGTTCTTGATGCATCGATCATGTCATATTATGCGTGCGTTGTTATTTATGCATAAAACCATGTGTGCGACGTGTAGAAGTTTGAGCAATTGTGTTGGGATCACTTTTGAAACCCTTTTAGGAATAAAAAATCACGTTTTACTGTTCTGGTTGAAACTTCGAATTTTCAGTGGAGATTTTGAGAAAACTTTCAACTAGAAAATTGTATACTTTTCGATGCCTTCGATTTGATATAAAATTCGAGATTTTTGGGTGAAAATTGAGTGAGTTATTGCGTTTTTCGTGGGACTGCTAAAACTGCGACTTTTACGAAAATTGTGTTCTAGAAGTTTCTATGTTGCAGGCTTCGTTGGGGATCGACGGGCGATCGTTGCTGCGTTTCGGTATGGTTAGCATGTTGTTAAGATGATTATTGCGGTTTCGTTTGGTGTCATTAGGCAATTGGGAGATTGAATGGGCGCATAAATCGTGTTGTTGTCAAAAGTCGCGCTCACGGGTTTATTGGGTTGCTTGTGACATGTGGGTGTTTTTGGGCAATAGTATAGGCTTGATTCAAGGACATAGTAGCCTAAGATGGTCTCGTGGTGTCGATTCTTAGCCCGGGTAAGCGAGCCTAGAGTGTAAAGCATAACATGTACAGAAACCTTCGTAAGTTCGCGGTCACAGCAGGTACACGGACACTCACACGGACCCAAGCACGGGGTCCGTGAATTTGTTCTTTCCAAAGTGTCAGTTTACCGAGTCTACACGGACCTTTTGACGGACCCTGACACGGGGTCCGTGCCCCTTCCTTTCTGCCCGACACATTTTACAGAGTCTACACGGACCCCTACGCGGACCAAAGTACGGGGTCCATGTCTCCCCTTTTTCTGCACACGCATTTTAAAGTACCTACACGGACCCGGAGCCGGACCTGGGCACGGGGTCCGTGTACTTCATATTTTGGAAAAAAAAAATTTATGGTATGCTTTGAGGTTTGAGGTCAAGGTTTAGTACAATGATTTACAAGGTCGAGTCATGGGAACTTTAGAACGTCCTAAGGAATTGATTGAACTCGTAAGGGAGCATGATTACTTACGTCTAAGTTATGCGAGTTAAGCATGTTAAATCATGGTCAGTATGTGCAGCAAGGGCCCCGATCGAGGCTCACGAACCCCACAACGCCAAGTAAGTATGTGTGACGTCCAAGTAAATATTTGAAGTTTTTGAGGTATGCTAAATGTCTTGTGACCAAATTATGTTTAGGTTTGGAAAGCGTTAAATTGTGAACGGGGACCAATCCGCCCGTTAAATTATGAACGGGTTAGATCGAGGTTGGAAAGCGTTAAATTATGAACGGGGATCAACCAGCCTGTTAAATTTTGAACGGAGATCTCATGTATGTGGCAGTGGATACGTCCCTGTCAGCCCAGTACTGTGGTTTGTCTGTTCAGGCATTTATTATGTTATGGGTCACTTGATTTGAAACATGCCTCTACGCAAAATGATGAAGTTATGATGTTCTAGTATGCAGTATCTTTATGACAAGTTTTCACGTTATGGCACGTCTATGTTACGTATGTATGTTCAAGTTTTAGTACGCAAATTCAAGTTCAAGTATGTATATTCTATTTTACAGTTGCATGCGGTTTTATTATGTAGTACTCGCTATTTCCCAGTTTATACATGTTGAGTCTTTAGACTCACTAGACTTGATCGATGAAGGTGAGTATGTTGATGAGGAGACAGGAGGTGGCGACCAAGGGGCAGGTTTGGACTGAGTGGGAGGCTAACCCGAGGACCGCAATGTTTATGTTTTTATGCAAATGTTAATTTACTCTGATTTCATGTTTTGAGGGAAACACTTTGAGCAAACCTTTTGTGAGCGAATTTTATTGTAGTATTTTGAACAACCATGTCTTATGGGGGACTTGGTTGGGATATTTTATGGCAGACTTTGAAGGTTATTTTATGTTTAAGAAAATTTTAAATTTTTCCCCAAATTTTGAGTATGAAAAGTATGGTACTTTACAGTTGGTATCAGAGCGGTGTTCTTGTAAAGGGTTACGCCTACCGCCAGCCGCAAAAAGCTCACGAGGTCACACCTCAAGTCTGTAAGTTTTAAAGTTTCAAAAAAAAAATTTATGCTACGTAGTATGCATTGAGCCATGATTTCAGCATGTTCATGTTTAAGTTCAAATTTCGTGCATCGTATGTTATTTATATCATATTCATGCATGTTGGGTTTACGTGTTGGGTAATTCATTGGAACAGTATGCCTCCTAGACGTATGATTAACCAGGAAGCTAGGGAGGAGGACAGAGAGCCTCGAGATGAGGGAAGAGCCAATCCTCCACCACCACTTCCAGATATGCAGGCGCAGATGCTTGCTGGTATGACGCAATTCTTCGCACAGTTTGCGAGGAAACAGACTTCTGTAGGCCCCGAGGAGAGGCCTAGACCAGAGGCAGCATATGAGAGGTTCAGGAGGAAGAGTTCGAAGGAGTTTTTGGGTACTACTGACCCGATGGTAGCTGAGGGATGGATCAAGTCCATCGAGGTAATATTTGACTTTATGGAGCTGACTGACGCTGACAGGGTCAGATGTGATACATTCTTTCTGTCAGGGGATGCTAGATTATGGTGGGAGAGTGCATCAGTGGCAGTAAAGTTGCGGACTCTGTCGTGGAACGGATTCAAAGAGGTGTTCTACGCGAAGAAGTACGCTCTCGTCTGACCAGGGAATTTATGACGCTGAGACAGGGAGACAGTAGTGTGGCAGATTTTGTCAGAAAGTTTGAGAGGGGGTGTTACTTCGTACCCCTCATTGCGAATGATGCCCAAGCAAAACTAAGGCATTTCATGGATGGACTGCGACCGATCTTGCGCAGTGATGTGAGAGTAGCCGACCCTACTTCGTATGCCGTCGCAGTATCTTGAGCTTTGGCGGCAGAGCAGGACCAAAGAGACATTGAGGCTGACAGGCAGAGCAAGAGGCCCTATCAAGCGCCGCAACACCAGCAGCAGCAGCATCAGAGGCCCCAGTTCAAGAAACCGTATCAGGGGCCGCCAGGGAAGAAGCCGTATCATGGACCACCAAAGGGAAAGGGTCCAATTCAGCAGCAGGGGGCGCCTTAGAAGCCCGTTGCTTACCCAGTGTGTCCTAAATGCAACCGCCAGCACCCAGGGCAGTGCTTATATGGATCAAGCAAGTGCTACAAGTGTAGAGCTAGCAACCACATGCTGAAGGAGTGCCCGCAGTGGAAGTAACCGACTCAAGGGAGAGTTTTCGCAATGCATGCTCAGGAGGCGAACCCAGACACTACACTACTGACCGTTAACCTTTTCTACCTAATCTCAGTATTATTTTGACATGCATGTGGAAACTTGCTTGGGATTATTAGCGTGCAAGTAATATTTTGTGTGACATATGATATGTAGTTCTATTATGCTTTAGGTTACTGTTTGTATGTTGGGGATATAAGTTTTGTGTGGTGTTAACGTATCTCAGGAAGCATTTTTGTTAAGAGATTATCCACAACTGCACTGATAGACTCAGGGGCCACTCACTCCTTCATATCGGAGATTTTTGCTAATCATTTGGACCTCAAGTCCATTGGCCTAGACGTGAACTTTTCAGTGACAGTCCCATCAGGGGAAGAGCTGTTAGCTACCTTTGTGGTCAGAGACATCGATCTAGAACTACATGGCCACCTAGTATATGCCGATTTAATCCTATTGCCGATGCCAGAATTCGACATCATATTGGGAATGGACTAGCTGACTAAGAATAGAGTTCTTATCGACTTTCATAAGAGGTCAGTGTTAGTCAGACCATTGGGCATGGAGCAGTTTCTTTTTGAGCCAGCCAGGTGGAGGAGTTTCCCGCGTATGATCTCTTGCATGCAGGCACGGAGACTCATTTCGAAAGGGTGTCAGGCCTTCTTGGCCAGCGTTATCTAAGCACCGGACGTGCCCACTCCTTCTATTTCAGGGGTGCCAGTAGTCAGGGATTTCAAAGACGTCTTTCTTGACGACGTCGCAGGCCTTCCACCAGATAGAGAGGTGGAGTTTGCAATCGATCTCATGCCAGGCACAGTGCCAATCTCTAAGGCACCGTACAGATTAGCTCCAGCAGAGATGTTAGAACTTAAGCAGCAGATTCAGGAGCTCTTAGACAAGGAGTTTATCCGCCCGAGTTTCTCACCGTGGGGCGCACCAGTGTTCTTTGTGAAAAAAAAAGACGGAAGCATGAGACTGTGCATCGATTACCGTGAGCTGAACAAGGTAACGATCAAGAATAAGTATCCGTTGCCTAGAATCGAAGACTTGTTTGATCAGTTACAGGGAGCTACCGTGTTCTCTAAGATAGATCTTCGATCAGGGTATCATCAGCTGAAAGTGAAGGATGTAGATGTTCACAAGACAGCTTTCAGGACCAGATACGGGCATTACGAATTCTTGGTGATCCGTTTGGATTGACAAATGCTCCAGCTGTTTTCATGGACCTCATGAACCGAGTATTTCACCCGTTCCTCGACCAGTTCGTCATAGTATTCATTGACGATATTCTTATATACCCGAAGAGCCACGAGGAGCACAGCCAACACTTGAGGACAGTTTTACAGACCTTGCAGAGCCGTAAGTTGTTTGCAAAGTATAGTAAGTGCGAGTTTTGGCTGCAGAAAGTTGCATTTTTGGTGCATATAGTATCTAGCAGTGGAATCGAGGTGGAGCCAGCGAAAGTAGCAGTTGTCAAAGAATGGGTTGAGCCAAAGAACGCATCAGAAATCCGCAGTTTTCTGGGTTTAGCCGGTTACTACCGTAAGTTCATTCGGGGATTTTCATCCATAGCAGTGCCACACACTTCCTTGACCAAGAAGAATGCTAAATTCGTGTGGTGTGATGAGTGTCAGAAGAGCTTTGATACGTTGAAGCAAGCTCTTATTTCTGCGCCGGTGCTAGCCATGCCGTCAGGGCAAGGAGATTTCGTATTATATACCGATGCATCTAAGCTCGGGTTAGGCGCAGTATTGATGCAGCAGGGTCGGGTCATAGCTTATGCTTCCAGGCAGTTGAAGGTGCACGAGAAGAATTACCCGACTCACGACCTGGAGTTAGCCGCCGTTGTCTTCGCACTGAAAATTTGGAGACACTACCTATACGGCGAGAAATGCCAGATTTTCACCGATCATAAGAGTTTCAAATATTTCTTCACGCAGAAAGAGTTGAATATGAGACAGAGACGGTGGTTGGAACTTGTGAAAGATTACGACTGCGAAATTAGCTACCATCCGGGAAAGGCTAATGTTGTCACAGACGCATTGAGCAGGAAAGTGGCAGTTGTAGCTCAGTTGTCAGTGCAGAGACCTCTTCAGTCTGAGGTTCAGAAGTTTGGTCTAGAGATTTATCGTGAGGGCAGAGCCCCTAGGCTGTCTAATATGACAGTCAAATCTGATTTGCTAGACCGTATCCGAGCAGGAAAGTCTTGAGATGAACAGCTACAGAAATAGAGACTGAAAGATGAAGCCAAGGGCAGTGTTCTTTACACAGTGACAGACGGCATTGTGAGATACAGAGGTAGAATGTGGGTGCCTAGTGGTGAATCGATCAGACATGATATTTTGACAGAGGCACACGCATCTCTGTATTCTATCCATCCGGGAGGTACCAAGATGTATAAGGACCTCCAGATTTTGTATTGGTGGCCAGGGATGAAGAGGGACATCCGCCGATTTGTGTCAGAATGCCTCACTTGTCAGCAGGTGAAGGCAGAGCATCAGAGGCCAGCAGGAATGCTTAAGCCACTTCTTATCCCAAAGTGGAAATGGGAGAACATTACTATGGATTTTGTGGTTGGGTTGCCGAGGTCAGTCAGAGGATCGAATTCTATTTGGGTTGTAGTGGACCGACTCACTAAGTCAGCGGATTTTCTACCAGTGAAGACGACTTTCTCCATGACGCAGTATGCGGAGCTTTATATCAGAGAGATAGTCCGTCTACATGGATTCCCAGTTTCAATTGTGTCCGACAGGGACCCGAGATTCACATCGTCCTTCTGGAAGAGCTTACATGCAGCCATGGGAACGAAGTTGCTTTTCAGTACAGCTTTTCACCCGCAGACAGATGGTCAGTCTGAGCGAGTGATTCAGATTTTAGAGGATTTGCTGAGAGCCTGCATGATTGATTTTCAAGGAACATGGGAGTCTAGACTACCTCTAGTGGAGTTCACATACAACAACATCTTCCAATCATCAATTGGTATGGCTCCCTATGAGGCGTTGTATGGGAGGAAGTGCAGATCACCAGTTCATTGAGATGAAGTTGGTGAGAGAGCAGAACTTGGTCCAGAGATAGTTCAGCAGACTGCAGACGTGGTGGTCAAGATTCGTGACAGAATGAAGACTGCCCAAAGCCGTCAGAAGAGTTATGCTGATAAGAGGAGGAGAGATCTCGAATTTGCCGTTGGTGATCACGTTTTCGTCAAGATAGCACCTATGAAGGGGGTGGTGAGATTTGGGAAGAGACGCAAGCCGAGTCCGAGATATATTGGATCCTTCGAAATTTTGGACAGAGTTGGGACATTAGCCTATCGTGTTGCCCTTCCGCCGAATCTAGCCGGGGTGCACAATGTGTTCTATGTCTCGATGCTAAGGAAATATATGGCTAATCCTTCGCACATTCTGAGTTATGAGCCGTTGCAGCTGACTCCAGACTTGTCTTACGAGGAAAAACCAGTCCAAATCCTAGACAGGCAAGAGCGTAGGCTCCGAAATAAAGTGACTAAGCTAGTCAAAGTCCGGTGGCTAAATCAATCGGTGGAAGAGGCCACATAGGAATCAGAAGCAGATATGAGACTTCGCTACCCGGAGTTGTTCGGTAAGACTTAATTTCGAGGACGAAATTTTTATAAGTGTGGGAGGAACTGCAGTGCCCAAATTCAGTACACGTATAACCCATGCATTTATTTAATTAGTAAATCATTTAATTAATTTTTAAAATGAGTTTTAAGCCATGCATGATTTATTTGAATGCATTATTTTAAATTATTTATGTTTATGTGATGCACGTTAAAATGTTTTTCGAGTTTCATGTTTCAGGCGTTCATTCGAAGCGGGATTGAGGAAAAGACCCGGTGACGATCTCTGGCAATTTAAAAATGTGGTATTTTATTTTAAGTTATGAATGGGCATTTTAAATAAAGTTATTTAGCTTAGCATTTTAAAGCCTAATTTACGTATGTAGTGGTTTAAGAGTTTAAAACTTTTAAAATTAGCCTTTTGGTGTGTGTTATTTTAAATTAAGAGTTTGTTTAAAATTTAGTGTGTTTTATTCCAATTAGGGGATTATATTTAAAAAGGGTGTAGATATAGTATTCTATTTAATTTGTTAATTGAGTAACATTTTAACTAGCATTTAAATTAGCATTTATGTTAATTATTTAATTAAGCCAAATTTTAATCCCCAAATCTAGCCAAACACAAACACTGCACGTAAAACACACAACACACACACACTTTTATTTTTCAGATTTTTAAAAGAAAGAAAACTAGGGTTCTTGGAGGAGAAAGCTTCCGCCCCATTCTCCATTAATATTCCAGCGAGTTTCGTGTATTTTGTGGCAAGAAAATCGTTGCACAATCGTCCCGGATCAACCTCGCTTCTATCTCCGCTTTGGTGACGTCGTTCGGTATTTTATATATCAAAAGGCACGTATATTCTGTTCTTGATGCATCGATCATGTCATATTATGCGTGCGTTGTTATTTATGCGTAAAACCATGTGTGCGATGTGTAGAAGTTTGCGCAATTGTGTTGGGATCACTTTTGAAACCATTTTAGGAATAAAAAATCACGTTTTACTGTTCTGGTTGAAACTTCGAATTTTCAGTGGAGATTTTGAGAAAACTTTCAACTAGAAAATTGTATACTTTTTGATGCCTTCGATTTGATATAAAATTCGAGATTTTTGGGTGAAAATTGAGTGAGTTATGGCGTTTTTCGTGGGACTGCTAAAACTGCGACTTTTACGAAAATTGTGTTCTTGAAGTTTCTATGTTGCAGGCTTCGTTGGGGATCGACAGGCGATTGTTGCTGCGTTTAGGTATGGTAAGCATGTTGTTAAGATGATTATTGCGGTTTCGTTTCGTGTCGTTAGGCACTTGGGAGATTGAATGGGCGCATAAATCGTGTTGTTGTCAAAAGTCGCGCTCACGTGTTTATTGGGTTGCTTGTGACATGTGGGTGTTTTTGGGCAATAGTATAGGCTTGATTCAAGGACATAGTAGCCTAAGATGGTCTCGTTGTGTCGATTCTTAGTCCGGGTAAGCGAGTCTAGAGTGTAAAGCATAACATGTACAGAAACCTTCGTAAGTTCGCGGTCACAGCAGGTACACGGACCCTCACACGGACCCAAGCACGGGGTCCGTGCATTTGTTCTTTCCAAAGTGTCAATTTACCGAGTCTACACGGGCCTTTTGACGGACCCTGACACGGGGTCCGTGCCCCTTCCTTTCTGCCCGACACATTTTACAGAGTCTACACGGACCCCTACACGGACCAAAGCACGGGGTCCGTGTCTCCCCTTTTTCTGCACACGCATTTTACAGTACCTACACGGACCTGGGCACGGGGTCCGTGTACTTCATATTTTGGGAAAAAAAATTTATGGTATGCTTTGAGGTTTGAGGTCAAGGTTTAGTACAATGATTTACAAGTTCGAGTCATGGGAACTTTTGAACGTCCTAAGGAATTGATTGAACTCGTAAGGGAGCATGATTACTTACGTCTAAGTTATGCGAGTTAAGCATGTTAAATCATGGTCAGTGTATGTGCAGCAAGTGCCCCGATCGAGGCTCAACGAATCCCACAACGCCAAGTAAGTATGTGTGACGTGCAAGTAAATATTTTAAGTTTTTGAGGTATGCTAAATGTCTTGTGACCAAATTATGTTTAGGATTGGAAAGCGTTAAATTATGAACGGGGACCAATCCGCCCGTTAAATTATGAACGGGTTAGATCGAGGTTGGAAAGCGTTAAATTATGAACGGGTTAGATCGAGGTTGGAAAGCGTTAAATTATGAACGGGGACCAACCAGCCCGTTAAATTATGAACGGGGATCTCATGTATGTGGCAGTGGATACGTCCCTGTCAGCCCAGTACTGTGGTTTGTCTGATCAGGCATTTATTATGTTATGGGTCACTTGCTTTGAAACATGCCTCTACGCAAAATGATGAAGTTATGTATGTTCTAGTATGCAGTATCTTTATGACAAGTTTTCACGTTATGGCACGTCTATGTTACGTATGTATGTTCAAGTTTTAGTACGCAAATTCAAGTTCAAGTATGTATGTTCTATTTTAAAGTTGCATGCGGTTTTATTATGTATTACTCGCTATTTCCCAGTTTATACGTGTTGAGTCTTTAGACTCACTAGACTTGATCGATGCAGGTGAGTATGTTGATGAGGAGACAGGAGGTGGCGACCAAGGGGCAGGTTTGGACTGAGCGGGAGGCTAACCCGAGGACCGCAATGTTTATGTTTTTATGCAAATGTTAATTTACTCTGATTTCATGTTTTGAGGGAAACACTTTGAGCAAACCTTTTGTGAGCGAATTTTATTGTAGTATTTTGAACAACCATGTCTTATGGGGGACTTGGTTGGGATATTTTATGGTAGACTTTGAAGGTTATTTTATGTTTAAGAAAATTTTAAATTTTTCCGCAAATTTTGAGTATGAAAAGTACGGTATTTTACAGTTTTGGGAAGAGGCAGTAAACACTGCGTGTTATACTCAGAATAGATCAATGATTAATAAGAATCATATGAAAACACCATATGAGATCTGGCATGGAAGAAAAAGTATAATTGCTTATTTCAAAATATTCGGCTGCAGATGTTTTATCCTTGATAATGGTAAAAAATATTTAAAAGCGTTTGATGCTACATCTGCAGAGGGAATATTTTTTGGATACTCATCAGTTAGTATAGCTTATAGAGTCTTCAACAAGAAAACCCTAAATGTTGAAGAATCAGCTCATGTTGATTTCGATGAAACTGAACTAACTAATAAGCCAACTGATCAAGTTGAGCTGGTTGATCGATTTACAGATATCAATTTGGAGGATGATGATGAAAAAGACAATCATATTAATCAAAACAATCTCCAAACACCCGAACCAGAAGTGTCAGATCAATCAGCTGAACCAGAAGCCATTCCTAATGATCAATTGATAGAGCATAATGATAACATTAAAATACCAGTTGACGAAGCACCAACTGAGACTGCAAACTATGTTCAGTTAAGAACTGAAGAAATTGCTGATACAACAAATACTGAGTACAGATGGAGAAAATCACATCCACCTGAGCTGGTAATAGAAAATCCATCTGATCCAGTAAGAACTCGCAATCAAATGCTAAATTTATTTATCCATTCAGCTTTTGTATCACAACTAGAACCAAAGAAAACTGATGAGGCTCTTGCTGATCCTAACTGGGTAAATGCAATGCAAGAAGAGCTAAATCAGTTTACTCATAACAATGTCTGGAACATAGTTCCAAGACCAGTTTCAAAAACTGTTATAGGTACAAAATGGGTTTTCGGGAACAAACTGAACGAAGATGGTTCAGTTGGACGCAACAAAGCAAGATTAGTAGCACAAGGATACAGACAAGAAGAAATAATTGACTATGACGAGACATATGCTCCAGTTGCAAGACTGGAAGCAATCAGAATGTTTCTTGCTTATGCATCATACAAGAACTTCAAAGTCTATCAAATGGATGTCAAAAGTGCATTCCTAAATGGCCAGCTACAAGAGGAAGTATATGTTGAACAACCCCCAGGTTTTGTAAATCACAACTTTCCTAATCATGTATATCATTTGAACAAAGCTTTATACGGTCTTAAACAAGCTCCCAGAGCTTCGTACGAAACTCTTTCAAAATTCCTAACTGATCATGATTTTTCTGTTGGATAAGTTGATAAGACCTTGTTCAAATTTACTAAGAATGATCACATTTTATTAGTTCAAATTTATGTTGATGATATCATATTCAGGTCAACTAACCCCAAATTATGCGAGAAATTTGCTAAGCTAATGCAGGATAAGTTTGAAATGAGCATGATGGATGAACTGACATTCTTTCTTGGACTACAAGTAAAGCAACTGAAAACTGGTACATTCATCAATTAGATTAAATATACAAAGGAGCTGCTGAAGAAATTTGGCATGGAATCATGTTCAGCTGCGAATACTCCCATGAGCTCATCAGGAAAATTGGACACTGATCAAGGGGGAATATCAGTTGAGGAGACATTATACTGAGGTTTAATAGGGTCATTGTTATACCTAACTGCCAGTCGTCCTGATATTGTATTTGCTGTGTGTATGTGTGCTAGATTTCAAGCAAATCCTAAGCAATCACATTTCTCAGCTGCTAAAAGAATTTTGAAATACCTTAAGGGTACACAAAATGTTGGGTTATGGTACTCTAAAGACTCTACTTTCAATTTAGTTTGATATTCAGATGCAGATTATGCAGGATGTAAGCTTGATCGTAAAAGTACAAGTGGATCTTGTCAGTTTCTAGGAGACAGGCTGATCTCTTAGTTCAGCAAGAAGCAGACATCTATAGCTACCTCAACAACTGAAGCAGAATACCTCGCTGCTGGTAGTTGCTGCGCACAACTGATCTGGATCCAGCAACAATTGAGAGATTATGGAGTAATTACAAATCATTCGCCCATATTTTGTGACAATACGAGTACAATTGCCATCACCTATAATCCAGTTCTTCACTCAAGGACAAAGTATATAGATGTCAGACACCACTTCATTAGAGATCATGCTTTGAAGAAGGACATCAGACTGGAGTATATATCAACTGAGCAACAAGCAGCTGACATCTTCACCAAACCATTACCCGAGACTAAGTTTTCTTACTTTCGCAATATTCTTGGTCTAATTGATCTGTATTAATATTATTACTAATGTTGATTTACTAATAGAATTATCTGCAGAAAATAAGAACACAACAAATTGAAAATGTTTCATTCAACCATAAATATTTGCTTGGATTACATCTTCATATTTTTCTTCCACATCAATTATCCACATTTTCAACCAAACGGATAGAGGTGAGGTAGATGTCTTGAGAAAGCTGTGGGAAGAAGCTATGCGAGTGAGGATCTCCAGCTCCTTTCAAAGCATCAGCTGATAGATATGACCATCCTTGAAGATGTCCACCCACACAGCTATATTCAAGTGCTCCCGCACTTCACTCAACTCTGCCATCAGTTCGGGAGTGGTAGCCTCTACAGAATTATACAGGAATGCAAGCTCCTGTAACTTTTCCCAGTAGGGAAGACTCTTGTAGAAGACTTCGTCTTCTATAACAGCCTTCCTAGCTTCCAGAGAAAATGGCGAAGAACTCGAGCTACTCGCATCTGCCATTCTTTCGTCTTGAATATTTTCACCAATATGACTGAAACTAACCGTGTTACTTCTATTTATAGCAGAATATCAAAGAAGCTGAAGGGTCGTCAACGTTTCAGCAAACGAAAATTTTTCTGATCTTTAAATTTATTCGCTTTAATTATTTTATGCAGTAATTAAGGGGGAATAATGGTTTTAAAAGGTTAACTGAGAAGACAAATGTTAGTAAACTCTCAACTGAAAGGACACAGTCTTACAACTGATCGTTCAGTTGCGTATTTCACTAATCTTCTCATATAAGTTAACTAATTAAAACATATTATATTCCAAATCAAGTGACGTGACTGTCTATTATCTAATGATGAATCTCATTTTGAAAATGTGGAAGCATTTGAACTGTTTAAATTGTACACACGCTTATAGCACACGAACACACGTTTTTATTCAAAATTTTGATGGACTGACACGTGTCCAGAATCTATACAGTCACATACATATAAATAATTTCCCGCTTCAATTCAGCTTTCTTTCTTACACGTACATCATAACTCAGAGCAAACTCATACACTCAGAGCTTGTATTTCGCAAAATTTCAGGTTTCCTTACTCTCAGCAATGGCGAATCAAATCCCAGCTCACATGTTGAACGCTATGGCCATTGATTTTGACTCAGTTTTATCAGTTCACGAAGCTGAAATTAAGAACGTCTTTCTGAAGATTGAATCCGCTGGTCTCAGAATGTTTTTGGGACAATACTCGCAGGATATTTACCCAAAAGAACTCCAAGACCTCTACTCAAATGGATATATCAACTCTGATGGAAACATCATTACCACTATTATTGGTCAGTCGGTGACCATTTCTGAAGATTCTTTCGGAGAAATCTTTTCATTACCCTCTGATGGATTAGTACACCTTGCTGATGTTAAAGCATCAGATATTGAAGAAATGCAAACTGAACTCTCTTCTGATGGACGGAAAATCAAATTTTCCGATCCTAAGAAGGAACTGAAGCATGAGGTTCAGTTGCTGGCTGATATCGTAGCCAAAGGGCTATTGGCCAAGACAGGATCGTATGCTGCCCTGACTCTGAAGAAGTTTCAAGCTATTACGATCATTATGGCTGGAAGAAAATTCAACTGGAAGCAACTTATTTTTAGTATCTTGAAGAACATGTTTTCCTCCACCAAGCAATCCAAAGGATTTGCAGTGCCGCTAAGCTATTTGATGAAAGTCAAAGGGTTGGTGGCTGATGATTCGGAGCGATTATCTAAATTCAAAATTTTCAATGGGAATAATATTCTGCCACCCAAGACTAAACTAGATATCTCTCCTGATCAGTTCGTGAAGATCAAGAAGGAGATTGGGACACAACAGGCTGCTCCCAAATCAGTTAAACAGGAGAAGACATTGGCTCAACTGAAGACAGTTAAAAGAAAACTGATTATTAATGAATCCGATTCTGAGAAGACGCCCTCTCCAAAAATTGCCAAGAAACCAAGAACACAAATGACAAAATTACCAACCACAAGAGAATCAATTCCTACTGAAAGACTGATATCTTCAGATGCCCAACAGCCTATCAAAGCAGTTCCTCTGAAGATTATTCCACCAGAAATCTCAGCTGGTGCAACAAAGGAAACAGTTAGAATCAAAGCTCCTCTAATCCACATCAATCGTCCTAACGTTCTAGCACCTGCTAGACCCAAAAGTATAAAGATTATAGAACTGGTGGATACTACTCGTACTGGATTGGAAATTCCACATATCCTCAGTACTGAAAAAGGCAAAGGCAAATTGATTGAAGAGCCCAGGCCATCCAATTCAATTCAAACTCATATTGAACTTGTTTGAAAGTAGGTTAATAATTTTGCAGCATCAAAACTTAAAATCTATGATGACTGGACTGTCTACAGAACTCAAATTTTTGCTAAGCAGCTGAAAAAGAAATCCAAGCTGAACAAATTTATCAAATTGGAAGCAATTTTACTCAAGATGGTCAAAGCTGCTACAATTGTTCAGGCTTTGGAGAGAAAAACATATTTTTTTTATCAAATTCGAGCTAAGAAGCTATCTCAATTGCTTGAGAAATTAAAGGCAAACTACATTCCCACCAATCCAACTGCCTATAATGATCGAGCTGTGATCACTCAGCTAGATACAGATCTTACTATCTTGCAAGCTCAGATAAAAATGTGGGAAATGGATCAGGAGTTAGTTCTTCCTTAGGAAGCCTCTGAAGAAGAAGAAGAAGACCCCTCCTCTCACCAGAAAGAGCCATCCTCAGAACAAACTATTGTTACAACTGAAGAACCAGTTCAGGATATGCCACAATCAACTGCTGTGGAACATCAGCTGTACTCTGAAGCCGAGTTAAATTTTGCAAACATTGATGAAATAATTCAAGCAGTAGTGACAGAATCTATGAATAATGAAACCATTTCTGAAGAAGTTGATCACTCAACTGATCAAATCACTCAAGAGGTTTCTATCTCAACAGAAGCACCAGTTCAGCCTGCTGTTTCTGAACTAAAGGAGCAAACAGTGGTGCCTACTCAATCACCAAATCAACATATTGCTGAAAATATGGAGGCAGTTCATGACCCTTTCACTGAAAATCTTATTCAGCAGGAAAGTCCAATTGTTGATCAACATCAATCTTCATCTGCTCCAGTCCAAGTAGCAGTAACTGAAACAGATGTTCCAGCACAGACTGCCTCTGAAACGATATTATCTGATAGAACCATGGTGGTCTTTGATCAAGTCTCAAATGAACCAAAAACATCTAATCAGTCACCTCCTCTTCAATCCACAGAAATGGATCTTGTTCTTGAAGAAATCCAGAATATGCAGCACAATATGCACCAGATGATTACTGAAATCAAGAAAATTCAATCCACACAATTCTCTCATACTGTCAAATTGGATTCTTCAATTGAATATGACTCCGCAAAACTGAAAGCCATTCAAGTAAACATGGAGTCTCTTACCCAAACTGTACTTGAGATGAAAAATAACAGAGGTCTAGCTCAAAGTCTCTATACAACTCAGGATATAATCAGTCAACGAGTTGAGCGATTGGAAACTTCTGTTTCTAATAAAATGGAATTGCTGCAGACTTGTTTACAAACTGCTGTCTCAATTATCTCCGCAGATGTCAAAAATCTTTCCACTGACGTTCGAAAATTATCTGAAAGATGGATTTGTTTGACAAAAAGGGGGAATAAATCAAAGATCAAAGAGCATATTGAAAAACAGCAGAAAACAGCAGAAGCAGTTAATCAGATTATTAGATTCAGCTGTTATTAAATCAAGATCTCTTTCAGTTCAAGAAATCCAATCTCTTATTTTATCTACATTGAGCTCAGATGTTCAGTTATTATTTACTTAGTTTTGTCAAACACCATAAAGGGGGAAATTGTTGGAAACTAAATTCCGGCATTTGACAAAATTTGAATCAACTGAAAATACGAACCAACTGATCGAGTAAACTGAACTCAGCAACTGGACTTAATAACTGAAATCAACTGACTGATCAGTTGGAAACTGATCAACTGACTGATCAGTTGGAAACTGATCAGTTGATATATTCAGCCGTATGCTAAGCACCCTTCAACTGAACATATCTCGGGAAAAAACAATCAACCGTCAAGAGACGTAGAAGATTGCAACGCCGCACTTCAATCAATACAGCTTAGAAAAACGCATTTCGGCGAAAGCAATTAAGACGCCGCATCACAATAAATGAAGCAAACAATGTCAAAGGAATAATCAAGTAGAAATCAACGGATACAAATATTCAAATTCATCTCAAGTTACCATTGGAGAAAAGAAGCTTATAAATATGACAGAAGAACAGCTGAAGAAAAGAGAGAGTCAACACTATTCAAAAACCTTGCTGTCACTCTGTCAAAATCTCAGCTCAATCTTACTTGATATATTCGTAGCAGTTAAGGCTACAATTTGAGCTCATTAGCAAGTTGTAATAATCGTTGAAATTCGATAGTGCTAAGATCAGTTACGCACTGAGAACATTCTGTAATACTAAGAGTTTCAGTTTTTGGCAGTGTTAAGTCCAAACTGAAGTGGGTCAATACAATTCTTGTATTTGATCAAAGTCTTTTAGTGGATATCCTATCCTTGAGATAGAAGGGGTGACGTAGGAGTAATTAAATTCTCCGAACATCCAGAAACAACCCTTGCCTATTTTATTTCAGTTTCGTATTCTATCTTTCAGTCAGTTATTTTTCGCAACTACTTTAGTTTAACTGATTGTCATTGACCAACAAGATTCCGAGATTCAGTTGATCGAATACCATAATAACAACTTATACATACCCATATCTTTAAAGGGATCATTTTTCACAGCAGAAGTAGAAAACGAAACAGACAGAATTCAAAACTTATGTCGATCAGATCATATCAAACATAACAAAGACTTAACAAAAAGAATTCTTATCAAATCAAGAATTGTAAGGCCTGATATTTTATCATTTTAATCCGAGATTATTTAATTGATGAATTTTGGAATGTTGAGTCATATTCCATGGTTTTTATGATTCCTTAGGATTGAAATTGAATTAAAAAGAGTTTCGAGGGCCGAATGAATTGATTTCAAATTGTATTAGATATGGGTTATGAGTGGTAATTGATATATATTGTTGTATGAGTTGACGGGGATATTGAGATTTTTCCGTTATGCCATTGATTTTGAATTAAATCCAGATTGTTCAGAATTGGTATTGATTGGATTAGTATATTGATATGGTACTATTGATATTGTCATTGCCAGATTGAGTGTTGAGAGACTTTGAATTCCAGACAGGAACGGCGTCAGAACTGCAATAAGAGAAATGTATAAGTCAATGTGGTACCGGGAGAACGACTCGAGTAGGATATACTTGAGTTTCCCTAAATCACATATTTATTGTTATTATTTACAATGATTTGAATTGATATGCTTGTTCTATTGATTTATAGAAGTATGTATTATATGAGTATTAGACGAGTGATCTTGTGACATAAGTGCCGATAGTGATGGAATCGTCACTGGCACATTGCACATTGTCACAAGATAGTGAATTGGCGATAGTGCCAAAGTCTGTGACGGATAGGTCAAGACACTGGATGTTTGGTTATATCGATTGAATAGAATTAGAGTTTCTTCTATTACTGAATTCGATATAGGAATGCCAACGTCTGGAAACCGGGATCCCTAGACCAGGATTGAGTCTAGTCTTAGACGTGGAGTCACGAGTCTGATTTACGATTTTATATTGATTATGTTTCAGATTTTGATACATGATACTGATATTTGTTACATGTTTTTACATTGTTTATATGATTGCATGTTCGTTGATTTATAATGGGAGTTTATTCTCACCGGAGTTATCCCGCTGTTGTCGTGTTTGTATGTGTGCATGGCAACAGGTGGGACAGGATCGGGGTCGAGGAGATAAAGAGAGATCGTGATTAGAGTGGAGACTACAGACTTGATTAGAGATTGGGTTTGGACACTTGATATTTAGTTGTTAAACCTTAGTTTGAATGATTGTATATACTACAAGACATGTATATTATAATGTATTCCATTACGTACCGCATTTAATACTGTATTTTAAAAAGAAAAAAAAATTAGACCCTGTTTATTATAATTGATTAAATTATCTCAATGAAGATTAAGAATATGATTAGCGTCCGGGTCCCCACAACAGGTGGTATCAGAGCGATAGATCTTTTAAACTGAGATAGGAGCTAGTGAGCGGGGTAGATGGAGTTTTTTTTCCTTGCTTTTGATTGCTAGCATGATTTACTGCTTTAATACATGTTTACCTGATTATCTGATTTTGATATGGTAATGTGTATTATTAAGAATGGATCAGAACCGATTCTTGATCAGAGGTAAGATGGTCATAAAGGGACTGAGACAGAATTGTTAATTGTGATGGCTAACTCTTTTGATAATCAGATATGCCTCCTCGAAGAATACCGGAACAGGGTAGCACTTCGAATCCTCCAATGGATGTAACAGCGACACCGATGGAGACATTATTGAAGAGATTTCAGTCGTTCCATCCACCGACTCTGAAGGGTACTGAGACTTCAGTTGATTGCGAGAGTTGGTTAGACGACATTGAGATGTTGTTTGAGTCCTTGGATTACACTGATGAGCGGAGAGTGAAACTGATAGGGAACCAGTTGCATGATGTTGCAAAGAACTGGTGGATTACAACAAAGCGAGCCTTGGAGCATCGAGTTACGACTATTACCTAGAATGTCTTTAGAACTGAATTCTATCAGAGGTTCTTTCCAGTGTCGTATAGGAAGGACAAAGGATAAGAATTTGCAAACTTGAGACAGGGTCAGTTGAACATCGAAGAATATGTGGCCAAGTTCTCTACATTGCTACGATTTGCTCCACGTGTGGCCGAGAATGACGAAGCCGTTGCTGATCAGTTCTTTAATGGCCTGAATCCGGAAATCTTTACCTTGGTGAATACCGGGAGACCAAATAATTTTACTGCTGCTTTGAATAGAGCCAAGGGAGCCGAACCCGGTCTGATGAGACAGAGAGGAGCTTCGTTTGTGCCTCCAGCACCAAGACCACAGCAACCACCTCCTTCCAAATTTGAGGGTGGCAACAGTAGTGGCGGAAAGAAAGATTTCTTGAAAGCCCGAGGGAAGCAGTTCAAAAGATCTGGAAGCAGTTCATCCAGTTCTTGTGGCTCGAGACAGACCGGTCAGAGCCAGAGTTATACAGGACCTTATTGCAACACTTGTGGAGGGAAGCATTCCACAGAGCAGTGCCGAGGAGTATTTGGCAGTTGCCGTATTTTCAGACAGCAGGGACATTTTGCCCGAGTATGTCCACAGAGAGGTGCCCAGGGATCCCAAGCAGCAGAGTCATCTGGATCCGTGGCCCAGACAGGGATACGACCATCTGCCGTTCATTATTTCCAGCCAGCACCGTCTACCCAGTCACAGCAGAGGCCAGGAGGAAGCCAAACAGTGAGACAGCCTCTTAGACAGCAGGCCAGAGTTTTTTGCTTTGACTGAGGAGCAGGCACAGGACGCACCTGATGATGTTGTTGCGGGTAACTGTTTTATTTCTGGTTATCCTGCATATGTAATGATTGATACTGGTGCCTCGCATACTTTTATTTCTGAACGATTTGCATTGAGTCATGCATTGCCTATTGAGTCATTATCTGCTGTAGTGTCTATCTCTTCTCCTTTGGGGACAGGTTTGATATCAGTGACTTCTGTTAGATTGTGTATGCTACAGTATGATGGGCACGAGATTGAGTTATACTCTATTGTGCTTGGGTTGTCTGATTTTTACTGTATTTTCGGTATCGATATGTTAACCAAGTACAGAGCCACTGTTGATTGTTTCCACAAGATTGTGAGATTCAGACCGGATATGGCTGATGAGTGGAAATTCTATGGTAAGGGTTCTCGATCTAGAATTACTTTGATATCCGTATTGGCTATGACTCGATTGTTGCAGAAAGGAGCGGAAGGATTCCTTGTCTATTCAGTTGATTTACTGAAATCGAGTCCATCATTGGCGGATTTGCCAGTGGTGTGTGAGTTTGCTGATTTCTTCCCAGATGAGATTCCTGGATTGCCTCCGATTCGAGAAATAGACTTCAGTATTGAGTTGATGCCAGGTACAGTTCCGATTTCGAGGGCTCCGTACAGAATGGCACCGATTGAATTGAAAGAGTTGAAAGAACAGTTGGAGGATTTATTGGCCAAGGGGTATATCAGACCGAGTGTGTCTCCTTGGGGTGCTCCAGTACTGTTTGTGAGAAAGAAGGACGGTTCGACAAGACTCTGTATCGATTAGCGGCAACTAAATAAAGCAACGGTAAAGAATAAATATCCCTTGCCTCGCATTGATGATTTGTTTGATCAGTTGCAGGGTTCATCTGTATATTCCAAGATCGATCTGAGATCTGGATACCATCAGCTGAGAGTCAGGGATTCTGATATCTCGAAGACAGTGTTCAGAACCAGGTATGGACACTATGAATTAATTCTCATGCCATTTTGTTTGACCAATGCTCCGGCTGTATTTATGGATTTGATGAACCGTATCTTTCAGAGATATCTGGACGATTTTGTGATTATATTTATTGATGATATTCTGATTTATTCGAAGAATATGATTGAACATTCTGAGCATTTAAAAACTGTATTGAAAATTCTGAGGGCTGAGAAATTGTATGCTAAACTGTCAATATGTGAGTTTTGGTTTAGACAGGTTGTATTTCTGGGGCATATTATATCCGGAGACGATATATCAGTTGATCCCAGTAAGGTTGAGGCAGTGATTTCTTGGCCGAGACCGACTTCAGTACCCGAGATTCGCAGTTTTATGGGTTTGGCAGGATATTACTGGCGATTTATTAAAGATTTTTCTAGCATTGCCAAGCCAATTACTCAGTTTACTCAGAAGAATGCTCCGTTTGTATGGTCTAAAGACTGCGAGTCTAGTTTTCTTGAGCTGAAGAAAAGACTGACCAGTGCACCGATATTTACTATTCCATCAGGTACTGGTGATTTTGTGGTTTATTGTGATGCATCTCACCGAGGATTGGATTGTATTCTGATGCAGCGAGGGCATGTTATTGCTTATGCCTCGAGACAGCTGAAGCCACACGAGACTCGCTACCCAACTCATGATCTTGAATTGGCTGCGATTGTATTTACTTTGAAAATATGGCGACACTACCTATATGGTGAGAAGTTCGAAATCTATTCTGATCATAAAAGCTTGAAATATCTCTTTTCATAGTCAGAGTTGAATATGAGACAGCGAAGATGGCTTGATTTGCTTAAAGACTTCGATTGTGAAATCAAGTACTATCCGGGAAAATCTAATGCAGCAGCAGATGCACTGAGTCGAAAGGTATGTTCTTTATCCTTATCGACGATTGGTGTTTCAAATTTGATAGAAGATTGCTCTTTGTCTGGATTGGTATTTGAGACAGATTACAGACCAATGAGATTATATGATGTTCAAGCCGAACCAGAGCTGATTTTGAAAATTAAAGAGGCACAGAAAGTTGATCAGAATGTGCAGAATTCGATTGGTATGGTCAGACCTGGACATCAATCGGAATATCAGGTACGAGATAGTGTACTGTATGTGAATAATTGTCTTGTTGTGCCGAATGTTTCTGATTTGAAACGACAGATCTTGTCAGAAGCGCATAGCAGTCGATTCAGCATTCATCCTGGTGGCAGGAAGATGTACAATGATTTGAAGACACGATACTGGTGGAAACAAATGAAAGCTGATATTTCTACATTTGTATCCAAATGTTTGAATTGCCAACAGGTGAAAGCCGAGAGGAAGAAACTAGGAGGTTTACTGCAGAGTTTATCTATTCTGGAATGGAAATGGGATCACATTTCCATGGATTTTGTGATGCAGCTACTGAGATCCTCTCGAAGTTGTGATGCGATTTGGTTTGTGATTGACAGATTGACCAAATCACCATGCTTTATTCCGTACAAGATGACGTACAGACATGACCAGATGTCAGAGATCTATGTCAGAGAGGTGGTCAGATTGTACGGAGTGCCGAAGTCGATTGTATCAGACCGTGATCCTCGGTTCACTTCGCACTTCTGGCAGAGTTTGCAGCAGGATCTAGGTACGAAGTTACATTTGAGTATCGCATATCATCCTCAGACCGATGGACAGTCAGAGCGGACTATCCAGACACTGGAAGATATGCTAAGGGCTATAGTGCTTGATTTTAGCAATAATTGGCAAGATGCATTACCGCTTTGTGAGTTTTCGTACAACAACAGCTATCAGACAAGTATTGAAATTGCACCATTTGAACCGTTGTACGGAAAGAAGTGCAGATCCCCTCTTTATTGGGATGATATCTCTGAGGTTCCTTAGATTGGACCTTATATGATCAGAGATATGTTTGAGAAAGTGAAGCTGATACAGAAAAGAATGAAGGCAGCTCAGGACAGACATGCCAAATATGCCAATGTTCGACGTAGACCGTTGGTATTTGAGGCAGGAGACCGAGTATTCTTGAAGATTTCACCTTTCAGAGGAGTTGTCAGATTTGGCAAGAAGGGGAAGCTGTCTCCGCGATATATTGGGCCATACGAGATTCTCGAGAAGATAGGAGATCGTGCCTATCGACTCGCATTATCGCCTTCTTTATCTGGAATACATGATATCTTTCATGTATCTATGTTACGGAAGTATCTCCCTGATGATTCTCATATTATTCATCCAGACAAGGCCGAAGTTGATGAAAGTCTGAGTTATGTTTAGAAACCGATTCAGATTCTCGATCGTAAAGAAAAGCAACTCAGAACGAAGACTATTTCACTTGTGAAAATTCAGTGGAGTCGTCACGGCATTGAAGAAGCTACTTGGGAGACTGAATCATATATGAGACATGAATTCCCAGATTTATTTCACTGATGTAAGTTTCCTATTTCAGTTTCTTATTTCTGATTTGATTGCCTGTGATATGATTGCTTGAGATTTCGAGGACGAAATCATGTCTCAGAGGGGGAGAATTGTAAGGCCTGAAATTTTATTATTTTAATCCGAGATTATTTAATTGATGAATTTTGGAATGTTGAGTCATATTCCATGGTTTTTATGATTCCTTAGGATTGAAATTGAATTAAAAAGAGTTTCGAGGGCCGAATTGCAAATAGTGAAGAGTTCAGGGGCTAAAGTGAAATTATGGAATTGAGTGGAACACTTGTCCTCACCATGCAATATATGTTATGAATCTTTCATTTCTTCAACGAGAATCGAGCTTCTATTTCAGAGAATTCCTCAAGTTCCTTAAATTCTAGAAAAATTCATTATATTATATCCGGTTATCTGATTTTGAATCCGAACACAGTACCGTACTCCTCTCGTCGACATCTACAACAGGACGTAAGTTTTATTGACTTCTGTTATCATTTGAAAATATGATATTGGAGGAATTGTTATTTGATCTATATTATGTGTTCTGGGAGTACTAGACATCAAATATTCGAAGGCAGATCGAAGAACAGATTGATTATGGAATTGTTATGATTTTTCAGATTATATTAATTGAAATTGAATAGATTTGGATTATGAATTGATTTCAAATTGTATTAGATATGGGTTATGAGTGGTAATTGATATATATTGCTGTATGAGTTGACGGGAATATTGAGATTGTTCCGTTATGCCGTTGATTTTGAAATAAATCCAGATTGATCAGAATTGGTATTGATTGGAATAGTATATTGATATGGTACTATTGATATTGTCATTGCCAGATTGAGGGTTGAGAGACTTTGAATTCCAGACAGGAACGGCGTCAGAACTGCAATAAGAGAAAGGTATAAGTCAATGTGGTACCGGGAAAACGACTCGAGTAGGATATACTTGAGTTTCTCTAAATCACATACATATTGTTATTATTTACAATGATTTAAATTGATATGCTTGTTCTATTGATTTATAGAAGCATGTATTAGATGAGTATTAGACGAGTGATCTTGTGACATAAGTGCCGATAGTGATGGAATCGTCACTGGCACATTGTACATTGTCACAAGATAGTGAATTGGCGATAGTGCCAAAGTCTGTGACGGATAGGTCAAGACACTGGATGTTTGGTTATATCGATTGAATAGAATTGGAGTTTCTTCTATTACTGAATTCGATATAGGAATGCCAACGTGTGGAAACAGGGATCCCTAGACCAGGATTGAGTCTAGTCTGAGACGTGGAGTCACGAGTCTGATTTACGATTTTATATTGATTATGTTTTAGATTTTGATACATGATACTGATATTTGTTACATGTTTTTACATTGTTTATATGATTTCATGTTCGTTTATTTATACTGGGAGTTTATTCTCACCGGAGTTATCCGGCTGTTGTCGTGTTTGTATGTGTGCGTGGCAACAGGTGGGACAGGATCGGGGTCGAGAAGATAAAGAGAGATCGTGATTAGAGTGGAGACTACGGACTTGATTAGAGATAGGGTTTGGACACTTGATATTTAGTTGTTAAACCTTAGTTTGAATGATTGTATATAGTACAAGACTTGTACTTTAATACTGACAGGTATATTAGAATGTATTCCATTACGTTCCGCATTTAATACTGTATTTTAAAAAGAAAAAAAAAATTAGACCCTCTTTATTATAATTGATTAAATTGTCCGAATGAGGATTAAGAATATGATTAGCGTCTGGGTACCCACAAGAATCTTATACTGAACACAGATATTATAATAATGACCACGGGCTATCCTTGATCTTGGGCTCTATCTGAGGCCTTCTCCTGTAAATGGGCTCCTTCTGGGCCTTTCCCCGCATTTGAGTTCTTTTTGGGGTATTTTCTCATAGACAGGCTCTCTCTAGGGCATTTTTCTCACAGGATTTTCCAATGCGCCATCATTCGAATCAGATCAGACAAACTTATCTCATTGTGACGAAATAGACAGATCGAACGGATAAATCGAAATGAAACGGACGAAACAAATCATCGGGAACAGAACTTAGCAAAAGATGTAAATGCAAAGAAAACAATTTGTAGCAAAACATACAGTATACGATTGAATTTTAACACATACATAAGCCTTTAAAACACCTATAAGTTCACTTACAGTAATTCAAAGGTGCGGTTTAAAACTCGATCAATACTTGAACGTAACCTTACACTACAAAAAAAATGCCCTACGACAACGATTTTTAACCGTTCTCGTAGCCTTTTTAAAAATGTTGTTAAATCTCCTGTTGTTACATGGTTCGCTCAAAGACAACGGTTTTTTGACGTTGTTGTAGCTACAATTTGTGACGGTTTTTCAAAACCGTCGCAAATAATATTAGCAACGGATTTTCGAAAAACCGTCACTAATTAGCGACGGTTTATTACACCGTCGCTAAAAGTAGCGACGGAATACTTGCAAAACCCGTCACTAATTAGCGACGGTTTTTGCATGAATTCAGCGACGGTTTTTGCATGAATTCCGTCGCTAATGTTTTAGGTAAAATGAAAAATAATAATTTAATAAATCTGTTTTGTGAATTGTTAAAATCGTGTAATAGATAAAAAAATTATGTGTCGTAAAGTGATAAAATCGTGTAAGAAATAAAAATTTTAAATGTTCTGAAGTGGTAAAATCGTGTAAGAGAAAAAAATTTTAAGTGTTATGAAGTAGTAAAATTATGTAAAATAGAAAAATTTTAAGTGTTGTGAAGTAGGTTTGAAGGAAAATGGATCGAAAATGGGGTATTTATAGAACGTTTGCGACGGTTATTGTTAAAACAGTTGCTATTAGCGACGGTTATTGTTAAAACATTCGGTATTAGCGACAGTTATTGGTAAAACCGTCGCTAATACCGGCGGTTATTGGTAAAAAGGTCGCTTTAGGCGACGGTTAATAAAAACCGTCACTAATTAAGGCGGTATTTTAAAAACTATCGTATTTTTGAAATTAGCGACGGATTTACCGACGGTTTTACTAAAATTCAAAATGGCGACGGTTGTAGTGTCACCGTCGCTAAATTTAGCCACGGTTTTAGTGAATCCGTCGTTAATTGTAGCGATAGTTTTAGTTAAACTGTCGTTATTAGCAAAATTACGCGGCTTTACTTGGAACCGTCGCTAAACTTAGCGAAACCGTCGCACATTTGAAATTCGAGACGGTTTTAGTCAGTGAATCCGTTGTTTCTCAACAATACACACTAATCGACAACGATTTTCTAAAACTGTTGTCCATTGTCCAAAAAAACACGCAAATAGACAATGGTTCATAAACACTCAAAGACAACGGTTTTATAGAACCGTTGTCATTGACCCTAAAAACCGTTGTCTTTGACCCTACGACAACGGTTTTTACTAAAATTGTTGTTAAAAAGTATTTTAACAACGGTTTTAAGTAAAAACCATTGTCGTATGTGTGTTGTTGATTTCATAATTTCTTGTAGTGTTGGTCAAACTTGGGCTGGGCTTGAACGTGAATTGGATAGTATTACGAGAAAAATTTGACACGATAAAAAGGCAAAATAATGCTTTAAATGTTGGCTAGACGTTGTAGAAACTCTACTCTGGAAGCACACGACCTCAGCAGCTACTCTCTTGAGGAGACCGAACAATGACGATTCAAATGTTGCTCAATTTCGATTTTTTTGCTGCTTAACTCCTTAGAGGACTTCTTGGCTTGACGATAATTGATTATTTGGACATATTAACACTTTAAGATATTGCTTACTTGCTGCCAAAAATTTAAGTGCACAACTGCAACTTTCTTGCACGAAGGGGTCGATTTTTTGATGAGTTTTTGGAGGCTTTTTGAGTATGAATTGTCTAGGCCATGAGTTGTATTTATAGGCTGAAAAATGGCATATTAAGGGCCATATGGCCAAAATCTTGGAGCCCAAACAACTACCATAATGGTCAATTTGCCTAACCACTTCAAAGGTCACTTTGATTTACTAAAGGGTCATCTTTTACACCATAAAGATGTCCAACTTGTAGCTCATTCATTGGCTGCATTTTATTAATGTCATTTTAGGACAATATGGATGAGCTTATTTGAGCTAGATATTAGGATCCATGAGCTGGGGGTTTGAGTCACCGAGTGGCTACACTTCGGTCCTTGTGATTTTGCGAAGTCTCGAGTTCTATGATGCTGGATTTCGCACATCTTGAGCTGAAATTTTAAATCAAATTGTTGACCTTTTAATTTGACAAATTTGAACTAAAAGTCCCGAATTTATTTTTTGCGAGATTTGCTCCAAAAAATCAGAGTGCTCACAGCATGTGCTTTATGCTAATGTGTGTGTGTGTGTGTATATACTTACACATACACACACATATGAACATGAATCTTGCATTTAGTGTGTGATAACAAACTCAAACCTTATTTTATGCATGCTTGTCGCAAAGCTCCTTGAACTCGCACATTCACAAAATTTACATGATTTTCAGGATACACTCATTTCTTGAAATGGGAATCCATGAATTTCCATTGTCAAACTTATTTAACCTTAACTTGGCGTTACAAACAGGAGTTTCAAATCATCTTTTCTGAAGAAATGATAAAAAATATATCACAAAAATGGAGGCTGCTTAGTGGCCAGAATAACTGGAAAGGCCTCTTGAACCCATTAGACGCCGATCTACGACGATATATCCTCCACTATGGCGCCAGGGCTCAAGCAACATACGACACTTTCAACTCGGAAAAGACATCAAAGTTCGCGGGGACCAGTAGATACGCAAGGAGGAACCTCTTTTCGAGGGTCGGACTGGAGAAAGGGAATCCATTCAAGTACGAACCAGTGAAATATATATACGCCACGTCAAAAATAGGCGTGTCCGAATCATTCATAGTGAAATCGTTGTCAGATGAGGCCTGGTGCGCGGATTCGAATTGGATGGGGTATGTAGCCGTGGCTACAGATGAAGGGAAACTTGCACTTGGAAGAAGGGATATTTTGGTTGCATGGAGAGGGACAATTGAGTTGGGTGAATGGGTAAAAGATTTCGATTTCCCTCTTGTGCCAGCTTCCACCATTGTTGGAAATGCAGCGGATGATGCTAAGGTGCATAAAGGGGTGCTTTCGATTTATACTTCGGATGATCCAAGTTCCAAGTTCAGCAATACAAGTGCAAGAGATCAGGTGAATTTAGTTGAAACTTTAATTATTTCAATGGAGGTAATGCTATATTTTTATATTTATGTTTATCTTGAAATAATCGAGGGATCATTTCATTTCCTCATATATATCTAGTTATTTGACCGAATCCGACCTGTTTTCGGCCTTTATTTCCGAGAAAACTGTATTTTGTTTCTTCTCCTATTTATGCTTAGGGGGTAAAATCTAGCTTGAAGACCTTTTCATATTGCATGTGGCATGCATGTTCACGAGATGTTGATTTTATGTATTCAATTTGTTCAGGTTATAGCAGAAGTAAAGAAACAAGTGGAACAATACAAGGACGAAGACATAAGCATAACCATAACAGGCCACAGCTTAGGCGCAGCACTTTCGACTCTAAACGCAGTAGACATAGTAGCACACGGCCACAACATACCAAGCAACCAACCGAACAATCCATGTCCTGTTACCGCTTTTGTCTTCGGGTGTCCGCGAGTGGGGGATTCAGGTTTCAAAGAAAATTTAGAATCAATGAACAATCTACATATATTAAGTGTTTGCAACGCCCCGGATATCGTCCAGTGGCTACCTCCGATTCTCGAGTACGCTCAAGTGGGAGTAGAGCTTATGGTTGACAGTAGGAAGTCCCCTTACTTGAACTATCCTGGAGACATGAAGAGTTGGCATAATCTGGAGGCTGCTTATCTGCATGGAGTGGGTGGGATTGAGGGGAGTGGAGAAGGGTTTGGAGTGGAAGTTGAAAGGGATATTGCACTTGTGAATAAGAGCTCAAGTGCTCTAAAAGAAAAGTATTTGGTTCCAAGTTCTTGGTGGTGTCCTTTGAATAAGGGAATGGTTCAAAAGAATAATGGGTTTTGGGTGTTGCGTGATCATGAAAAGGATGATGGCAACGGCGATTGAGTCAACCCAATTTCGAGTTAATTATATATATCTTCCATATATAATTGTTTAAAACAAAAAAAATCTCCCATTTTAATCGCTCACAATAAGCTGCTTAGTCCAAAACAACCACTGCTACCCGATACATATGTTTGCTTAGACAGATTTGACCGACATGTTAGTACCTACTCCAATTAAGAAAGAACTAAAAGTGAAAAAAATATATATTATTGCACTGAAATCAAATTTTGACTAATTAATTAGATAATCAAAACTTTATTTAGTTAGCCCAATTTACAGGAGATATTTGAAAATGAAGTACTAAATAGCAGCACATACAGCCGTTTGAAATTATTAAAATTTAAAAGTAGTAAGTCAAAATACTGTTATTAAACCAAATAACGCGAAGTAATTAAATTTCTTATTGCTTGAAATTATATTGTACGTTGATCAGATCCCTCACAATAACTTATAACCCATCTAACTAAAAACAGTGAAATGAAATCTAACGATTTTAATTTTTGGTCAAGATAATAGTCATTTCATGGTCTTAATATACCATCATTTTCTAACACCAAAAACTAAAATCGAAAAATGTACAAATTAGTGAATTAACATTAACCAATATGACCAAAAATAGAAAACTTTTAATTTAAATGACCAAAAAAATATAATTTTCCCAACAAAAAATATCAAGTGAAACAAAGAAATCTCTATTTATAATGTGTTTTTTTGGAGTATTGAATTGATCATGATAAACTTGCATGAGAAAGTTATGACTATTTATTTAACTCGAAAAATTATTCTTACAGAAATTTTGAAATAAAATAGCATCCTATATGTCCATTTCCTACGGCTGAAATTGTAATGCCCGAATTAAAAAAAAATTAATGTACACGAGATTACTATTCAAGCACTGCGGCGCTAGAATAGTAGCACCTAGGGGCTAGAGCTATGAAAATTCTGGCGCAGCGGCGCTAGAAAGTAGAGCTGCGGCGTTAATAGATGCGAAAATTAATATGTAAACACAATTTGACTTCCACCATTCATCCTCCAAACATTTCTCCTCCTCCTCCATCGAAACTTTCCTCTCCTCTCCATTTTCGAATTTATTCTTCAATTTAAGGGAGATTTGCTCAAGAAAATTTTGAAATAAGGATAGATTTGTGATCATCTCTTCAAGATCTTCAAGATGTTGTAAGTATATTATATTTTTATGCATGTTTGGAAATGAGTTGAAGTTTAGAATTGATACTTGAGTTGATATTTGAGATATTAAGATGTTGAAGATATTGTATTTGAGTTGGTTTGAATTTAAAATAGATATGAGCATGGTTTCTTGTTTCTGTGCAAGTCAGTTTTTATGCCTACTGTATTTTGGGTATAAGGAACGGTTCTAATTGGATTTTGGAGTTAGGGTCTTCATCAAACTTGTAGATAATCGAGTTAGCTTCGATTTGGTTCTTGCATCACTCAATTCAAGGAAGAATTGAAAGTGATACATGATTTTTACTAAAACTGGTCTGGAATTCCGAGTTAATGCAGATTTGTGTACATGTATTCTGTTTATTAGAATTCTCGTATTAATCGGTTAGGATTCTGAATTTGGTGTTCAAATGAAAGTTATAGAACATTGTCTTGTCTTCGAAATGATACTACATTGGCTCGATTCCATTGGCTATTGCAGAAGTTATGATTATTGCACAAGTTATACTCAAAATACCAAACTGTGCCAAATTTGTACTGATGCAGAATTTTGAAAATTATGTTGTATGTTTCAGATTATGAACGACTGAGTAAATTACTTTATTTGACAAAAGTTTGTGAAGAAGAATTGTTGGGCATTGAGTTTTCTTGTATATCCAATTTACTGACCTTGATTTGAAGCAGTATCGAATTAATTACGAATTTTGTACGAACATTTCTCTGTGTTGATAAATAATCAGAGTTCTTGATTTATATATTGAAGATTCGGTTGAAGTATTGACCTGGGTTGTCTCAAGATTATTTACTTTAAGTTGGTTGATAGCGTATCGAGTAGACTGCGAGGGTTCAAAACTTCTCAACCATATATTTTGATATCTTGTTGGTAATATTTGAAAGGTATGTTACGGTCGGTAACATACGAGGTAAAAGTATCATTTTTATTTTAAATTGAAAATTCTATGGCTCGATTAATTACTTGTGATTTGATAATGATTGTTTTCTTGAAATGAGTTTATTATTATATCGAGATGATGATATTGATTTGCATCATTACATTGCATATTGAGCCACTTGTCGATTCAGATTTGATATGGCAGAGGTCGCCTTGATTTATTGCTTTGTTGGACGTATGCCGCTATAGTTGAGTTTGTTAGAGTAGGTGCCCGTCGAGCCAAGTGTTGGCCGAAGGTTCATGATTAAACTCTATGTATGAACAGTCTTTATTTTAATAATATTTGAATTTATCATTTTGGCACTTCTTTATCTGTATACCCATGCTAGTTGCATAGATAAAGTCATTGAATATACAAATAGTAGAAAGAATATGAGATGCTCATATGATGAGTATCATGAAACTCATATTTGGAATACTGTATATTCTAAACAGTTTCTAGTCGATTCAGCCGCCACTAAGAAGGATATAGGCCGCTCGAGTTCGAGACTAGTATCTGCGATGTGAGTACCATGTTTCATTGGTAGGGGACATTGTGATGTCCGAGCATGCAGATAGGTGCTCCTTGTAGAGTGCACTGAACAACCCTCCATAAAAGGATTTTCCAAGTGGTTCTCACTTATCGAGTGGAAAAGTCCTAGTTTATGGTTGTACACCATTAATCTTTATGACCCGGGACAACATTGAGACTCTAGGTGCTAGAATTACACTTTGACTTGTTTACCGATTCTCATGGGGTCATCAGGTGGCAAGGTTGGGTGTTCTGTCGAAACATATAGGAGTCAATGTATTTTAGTCGGGGATTCACCGCTTACCTTCGGGTATGGATATCCTATGTGTTATCATGTGTATGTAGATTGAAATCTCTGATCAGAGTATGGTGGTAATTATGAAAGGGGTTTCATAGATTACACCATCGATGCAACTACGACATGACACATAGTATCGATTCATAGACAACTCTCGATATACCAATGGTTGTCGAATCGGTCGGGATATATGAGTTGAAGGGACCGTACTGTACGCTAACCATAATTGAATGGTTCTTGCAGGCACTATCATTTGATACCTAGGGAATCATGTAAGCGATGCTGCTAGGTGTTTAACAAGATTGGTTGGGTACTATCAGACTTGAGTTCTGACGTTCTTTTTATCAAGGAGTTGATAAGTAAGAATGGAGCAATTGGGTTATGCTCATATAAGGATATGTTTAGTCCGAATCACATGGAGATGTGAACCCACGGCTAGTTGTATCAATGAACCATTGAGGGCCACACAAGTTCTAGCTTTCTAGATCCCGTTGAGAAGTAAAATAGTTCAAAGTGTTGAACGGCTTATAAATGAGTTTATAAGCGTAAGGAAAAATAGAAGTATGACTTCTATGAGAGAAATGTAACTTTTAATTTATGAATGTGTTCCTAAATTAAAAGTAGGCCAAGTGAATAATGTATTTGAAAATTGTGATTTTCATAAACATTATTATGGACTAAATTAAATTAATTCAAGTGTTGAATTAATTAGACACTAGTGGGCCTAGTAGAGTCCAAATAATTTAATTAATTCAAGTGTTGAATTAATTAAATAACATTGGGCCTTGTAGAGCCCAATTGGAAATAATTATTTAACTAGTGGGCATGAGTAAAATCAAGTAAAGTCTAATTGGGCTCAAATATGTTTGAGACAATTTAAATAGTCCATGGGCCTTGTAATTGTTACAAGCCCAAGTAGAATTGCATGCTTGGGAGGTGAAAGGTTGAGGAATACTTTTGATTAAAAAATTGGCATGGCATGCAACTTTTTGGATCAAATTTTCCCACAACCTAGACAACTCATCCTCCCTCATTCATGTCATGTGTTGGTCGAAATTTGAAGGGCAACTCTTTCAAATTTTTCTCTCATTTTTTGTGTTTTTCAATTGTTGGAGAAACAAGTCACTTCTCTTTGAAAAAGCCTTACATTTTCTAATGCAAGTGTGAGGTGGATCTACAAAGTTGGTGGTGGGCCTAATTCTTGAAGGAAAGGAGGAGAGCTTGTAGATTGCCATCCCATTCAAGAGCTTTGTTGTTTGACAACAAAGTTGGAGCCATCATCAACCTCAAGAGGTTGATACGTAACGATTTTCTCAACACTCTATGTATGATATTTGGTGTTTGTTGTATTTGCTACACAATATCATGGTGGCCGAAAATTTTCTTGTAAAAATTCGATTTTTAAACTTCCGTTGCGCTTCCGGTCACCGTAACCGATCCCCTTTAAGAGTTGGCATAGTGTATGCGGAGGTCGCTGCTATGGCATGAACACTCTCTATATGTGCACCATAGTACTGGGATTGTAGAACACAACACCCCACCTCAAGCGGATGAGTCGGTGGATGTTGCTGGCGGATTCTCTTTCCTCGGGTATCCTATGACCAGATGATTCACTTGATCTTGAGATTTATTGATAGCCCACAGCTTCTGATCATGCATTGCATTATATTGAATCTTTATGAATTTATATCAACTATTTATATTTTTAATTCTCATATGTTATTGATTGTATCATACTGGGTTTATACACACCGACACGTCGGCTACCTCTTGTTTTCATGTGCTTGACGGTAGGTGAGGCGAGACTTGGGATGCCAGAGTCCAGTTCCAGACGAGGAGATACAAGTTAGAGTGGGATTCTCGGGTCTTAAGAGTTATTTGATGATGTTTGGATTAATATGGCTCACTAGTTTATTTTGGCATGTTGAAACTTATATTCAAACATTTGAGACATCTAAATTATTTTGACGATGTTTATGTCAGTTTGTGAACAACAAATATATATTTTACTAAATCGTTTTGTTTGTTATATTTATAATTATTAGTATTAATGTCCGACCCGGGGCCCCACATTAGGTGGTATCAGAATGTAAGATATTTGAGAACAAGATAGATCGAGTATCAGAGTGTAAGATATTTGAGAACACGATAGATCGAGTCAGTCTGAATTGCTTGATCATGTGATATATTTGCTAGCATTTTTACTGTGCCATAATGTGAAATTGAAACGTCCTGCTCTTTTTATTGCTTTAAAAGTACTAGAAATTTTTTTTTTCCTTTCTCTAAAATTTTCGGCTTTCACTAAAATATTTTTATAAAATATTTTAACCCTTAAAATAAAATACCAACCATCTAGCATTTTAAAAATCAAGTGCAATGGTTATAAAATAAAATCGTCGCATGATTACCAAACGTAAAAAACAATAAATTTGAAAAGTAAAGCCCATACTAAACCTTTGAAAATCTCTCAAAAGCATAAGTAAATAGTCTTAAAATCTTTAAATAAAATCATAAAGCATAATGAGGAAAATTGTAGCGCTGGTCCTCGGGTTGTGTGCGCCTTCAGTCCTGTCAAATCACTCATCAAGTCCTCCCTCAATACCACCTGCATCCATCACACCTAGTGAGTCTAAAGACTCAACACACCATAATCTTTATAACGAGTAATACGTAATACAGTCAACATATAACGGTGAAAAATATTTGTACTTAAAATATCGTTTTCATGAAGATGCATAAACTTGAACATAAACATTTTCATAAATATTTTCATGATGCATTTCATAAACCTTAACCTTTTTCCTTTTTTCCTCAACATGACATGACATAAAACATTTTTCATGATCATAAACATTTTTCCTTTTCCTTTTCCTTTTTCCTTTTTCCTTTTGTTGAATTCAGATCGTTAATTGTGACTTTCCTGATCATGCTCATGAGGGTCGATGGATCCATCTACATAAAACCACAGTACTGGGCGGCCGAGGACACCAGCAACACTCTCACCGGTCAACTGGGCCCTGGCCTATCATGATTCGAATAGAAATACAATCGTCGGGGCTCCTTCTGGGGCCTTCTCCCATAAATGGGCTCTCTCTGGGGCCTTTTCCCCTCATGATATTCCTATTCTTCCGTTACCACAAAACCATTACCACATATCCGTTACCACATATCCGTTACCACATATTCGTAATGTTGGAAACACGATCGTCGGGCTCCCACTGGGACCATAACCCTCACGACGTCGCCAACAATAACGAATTAGTCACAATTATTTCACATCCTTCAACATTTTTCATTCACATCACTTTAGAAAAATCATGAATATCATTACATTTTTTCATTTTTGAAACCAAGCATGCAACATGTCTTTACATGTCCAATTTAATCTTTAATAATTCATGAACATTTAAAAATCATATTTACACATATAAAAATTCATAAACATACATAACCATTGAAAATAATCATATTATCACATAAAACAGCATTCAAGACACTTCCATGACGTTTACTAATGCTCTAGGTGCAAAAAGATCGTTTTACCCCTAGACGTAAAATTTTACCTTTTCGACTTTTTCCTTGATTTCATGACTCTAACATGTCCCAAATAATTATTTAAGCTTACGTGAATTTTTTCATAATTTTATTTGGCTTAAATGTTAGACTTTTTCAATTATCTTTTCTTAATTATTTTGACGGTGTTTTAATCCCGAAAAATCCCAAACTTTAATATAAAATTCCTAAATTCTAAATTTAGTTCTTTTATATTATTTTAGCCCTTATGGACCACGACTCGGCCCCCGTGAGCCGTTTTCCAATTTTTCTTCTTTTAAATACCCTATTTGACACCCAAACTTCGACCCCGAGCCAACTTTTGATTTTCCCGAGTTACCACCAAACGATGTTGAGCCAAAACTTGCCCAACATCCCAAAGTACCCTACTGGACCCTAAGTTTACAAAGAAACCGTTCCTAAAGTCAAAAACGTGAACCCCTTCTCTGCCTCTAATTCTGGCCGAGAAGTGTGAAATCCTAGGACTCTAAGTTTTGCTCTCCAACCCATGAACCAACGCGCCCAGCCCTTGTACCACCCCTCTTGCACCCTCCTAGGACTCTAGTGCATCGCCTCGACCCGGCCCTTGAACCCCAGACCAAGCCACCAACTCCTGGATGCAGCGCAAAACCTACACCAATCTGTGCAGGGTTCTCGGGTCGAGTCCTAGCAAGGCTAGGACTCTTCCCCAGCCTCTAACTCGAGTTCTAGCCTGGCTAGGACTCTAGCCCTGACCCATGACAACCCTTGGCCGAGCCCTGGCCCCTGCCAAGACCAAGTCGCCCCTTCCCTTAAGGAAACCGAACCCCCAAAAGTCTTGGCAGCAGCTCTCGGGTTCCGCTTGTGCTTGTTCCTGCAGTTTTATTTTTCTTTTTGTGGTGTTTATGGTGCGTGATTGTGGCTCTAAAATATGTATAAACCACCCTTGATCATACCCTATGTCATGACAGCCCCTTCACTAAACAATAAACAAGCTATTGGGTTTCAAAATCATACTTCCTCATGCATACAAGCAATCAACCGAAATTTTCTGAATATATATATATGAACTTCAAGCTTTTCATGCAAACATAATTTAAACAATATTATGATATGATGGATGAGAAAAGGGAGATTAAGGTGTGCCTTTGCGTTTTATACGCTCGAAAATCCGTTGACGACGAAGAACGGGAGATGACTACGGCTTCTACTTTGCTTGTTGCCTTCGAAAAACCCTTACCAAAAATCCTTCAAAGTGCCGTGAGGTTTGTGTGTGTGTGATGGGAAGAGTTTTTCAGAAAATAAACTAGGTGGCCGATTATTTTATGTTCTCGAATAGGGTTTAGTATATTTTAATACTTTAAATACTACTTAATCACCTTCAAGGCTTATTAGGCCTATTAAGCCATCTAATAGGGCTCATTAGTCTAATTAGGACATAATTAAAATATTAACAAAGTTTTTCTTTTAGCAAATATGTGAATTTATTAGCCGGGTTGCCGAAAAGTTCGTATTTTAGTTGAAAAACCAACACCGATAAAATTTACGCCCCGGCGTATAAAATCACCTCAAAACCCTTAATTTCACAAAAATACTAAAAAGCTTCGTCCATCTTTTAAATAATTAAAAATAATTATTTAATAAAAATATTTTACGTTTTCTTCAGCCCTCGGTCCCCGTTCCTCGATCGTCACTTGAATATTCCCAAAATACATTTTTTTTTATGCATGATGACAAATAAATCTCATTTAGCATATAAACAAGTACGTCACATAATTAATTAGCAACTAAAATCAATTAATTACTCCATTTTTCATAATTTCCTAGATTCGCATGTAGTTGGATTACGTCGTCTTAATTTTTGGACCTTACAATTCCTCCCCCCCTTAAATAAAATTTCGTCCTCGAAATTAGATCTTACCGAATAGATCCGGATAGCGACTCTTCAAGTCCCTCTCGGTTTCCCAAGTAGCTTCCTCTTCCGAGTGATTCAGCCACTTGACCTTGACCATTGGAATGACTTTGTTACGCAGTCGTCTTTCTTGTCTAGTCAGAATCTGGACAGGTCTTTCTTCATACGACATATTTGGAGTTAGTTGAAGAGGTTCATAATTAAGCACATGTGATGGGTTAGACATGTACTTCCGCAGCATCGAAATGTGGAACACGTTGTGAACCCCAGAAAGTGCGGGTGGCAATGCCACTCTATAAGCTAGTGTCCCAATCCTCTCCAAAATCTCGAATGGGCCAATAAATCTAGGACTAAGCTTGCCCTTCTTGCCAAAACGCATAACACCCTTCATGGGTGCTATCCTCAAAAACACGTGGTCGCCTACCGCAAACTCCAAGTCCCTTCGTCTTTTGTCCGCATAACTCTTTTGTCGGCTTTGTGCAGTCTTCATTCTATCACGAATCTTGACTACAAGCTCAGTTGTTTCTTCAATCACATCTGGACCAATGTCTCTTCTTTCCCCAACCTCGTCCCAATGAATAGGAGATCTACATTTTCTTCCATAGAGTGCCTCAAAAGGAGCCATTCCTATTGATGATTGATAGCTGTTATTGTAAGTGAACTCCACTAGAGGTAATTTTTGTTCCCAACTGCCTTGGAAATCAATAACACATGCTCGCAGTAGATCTTCCAAAGTCTGTATAACTCTTTCTGATTGACCATCGGTTTGAGGGTGGAACGCTGTACTGAACAATAACTTGGTCCCCATCGCTGCATGCAGACTCGTCCAAAAAGATGAAGTGAATCTCGGATCCCTGTCAGAAACGATGGATACAGGAATCCCATGCAGCCGAACTATCTCCCGAATGTACAAGTCGGCATACTGAACCATGGTGAATGTCGTCTTAATAGGTAGAAAATGCGCTGATTTCGTAAGACGATCCACTATCACCCAAATGGCATTGAATCCTTTAACTGTCTTTGGCAATCCCACAACAAAGTCCATGGTGATATTTTCCCATTTCCACTCGGGAATAGGGAGTGGCTTCAATTTTCCCGCTGGTCTCTGATGCTCTACTTTGACTTGCTGACAAGTCAAACATTCGGATACATATCTCAAGATGTCTCTCTTCATGCCTGGCCACCAATATAACAACTGAAAATCTCTATACTTCTTTGTACTGCCCGGATGAATGGAATATGGTGTGTCGTGGGCTTCCTTCATAATAAGATCTCTCAAAGAATCGTCACTAGGAACCCATAGACGGTCTCAATAACGGACTAAACCATCCACCACTGAATATAAATTCCGGCCCTTGGCTTCATCTCTTGCTCTCCACTTTTGCATCTGCTCATCAGTAGACTGCCCATCACGAATTTTATCTCTCAAAGTCGACTGTACTGATAATGTGGCAAGATTAGGGGCCTTGCCCCTAGCATACACTGTAAGTTCAAACCGCTGTATCTCGGACTGCAACGGTCTTTGGAGTGATAAATGAGTGATAACTGCTGCTTTTCTACTCAATGCGTCTGCCACTACATTAGCTTTCCTCGGATGGTAGCTAATGTCACAATCATAGTCCTTTACAAATTCGAGCCATCGACGTTGTCTCATATTCAACTCCTTTTGGGTGAAGAAGTATTTCAAACTTTTATGATCGGTGAATATTTTGCACTTCTCCCCATAAAGGTAGTGTCTCCAAATTTTTAGTGCAAAGACTACTGCTGCAAGCTCAAGATCATGAGTAGGGTAGTTCTTTTCATGAATTTTCAACTGTCTTGATGCATAGGCGATAACTCGGTCGTTTTGCATCAGAACTGAACCTAAACCTAGCTTAGAAGCGTCGGTATAAAGAACATACTCCCCTTGCCCTGATGGCATGGATAACACTGGTGCTGATATCAAGGCTTGCTTCAACTTGTCAAAACTGTCTTGACACTCGGATCCCCAAATAAACTTAGCATTTTTCTTCGTCAAAGATGTCAAAGGCACTGCAATAGATGAGAACCCCTTGATGAATTTGCGATAATAGCCGGCTAATCCCAAGAAACTGCGAATCTCGGTGACACTCTTCGGTACTGGCCACTCTTTTACTGCCTCAACTTTACTCGGATCAACTTCCACGCCATCACTAGAAATGATGTGGCCTAAGAACGCCACTCTGTCAAGCCAAAACTCGCACTTGCTGAACTTTGCATATAGCTTTCTGTCTCTTAATACCTGCAGTGTAAAGGGGCCTAAAACTCCTTTCTTGAAATTTGCGGAAAATTAAAAATTTTCTTTTTAAAAGAACTTAAATGGCCTCATTCATAAAATCACTGGGGAATCAAGTTCGATGTTTAAAATAATAGCAGCGGAAGAAAATAAAATTTTGCCAACAATAACAACTTAAAAATTATCCAACGACTGATAAAAATTGTTTGCGGAATAAAATAACAACTGCTGCACTGAGGTCCTCGGGTGCCACTACTGCCGACCCAAGCTGGATCACTGGTCCCCGCCCTCGGCCCTGGCCTCATCAGTACCTACAACAATCAAGTCTAGTGAGCCTAAAGACTCAGCATGCATAAATCGCATCTAACGAGTAAAAATCTGAATTTAAAATATGCATGAGTTAACATATCCTGTCCTGAGGAATACTGAAAAATAATCTGTACTGAGCAATTATAATACGTGCATAATTGAACTGGAAATCACTGTAAAAATATTTGCTCCTTGGAGCCTATACTGAAATATCTGGTAAAATTTTCTGTTGAGACTATGTTTTACGCCTGTGGCCACTGCACTAAGCTGAACTGATCGGTAACTGGCTACCGGGGAGGCTGAAACTGAACTGAGCTGGCCGGTCACTGGCGACCGGGTGGTACCATACTGAACTGATCGGTCACTGGCGACCGTATAAAATAACACTCCCACATAGTGAATGAACCACAAGCCATATCGCATAAATCTCAAAAATAATCATTTTCTATTTAATGCACGTAAAATAATTAACTGGCGTAATGAAAATTCCTGTAATTTTACCAACTGGATTGGATTGGATCGTTCCCAGGCTTGCTGCAACCTAACTGTGCCATGAAAAATATGCAATAGCTTAAACATGACCAACTATGCAATTTACGTTCAAAAGATGCGACTATGACGCCTAATGACTTCGCATTTAATCATGACACCGAGCCAACTTGAACCGACACTGAACCGACGTATAGTTATGATTAAAATACGCTGAAAAATCATAAAATAATGTTCCTAAAATGATAGGGTCGAAATCTAGGTGGAATGGAGGCCAAAACACGAAACGCTCTTTCGAGAGTCAATTTGGCACATTGCACCGTAAATTCTCGTACGACCTCAAAAATGATCCAAATGACAAACGGTCAAAAACATGACCTTCCTAACTCAATGAGACACTGTCCAGTCCAAGGCCATGGGCTAAAAGCCAACCAAGAACTCGAACGAGTCTCTGAACCAACACAGCAACTTGCTGTAATTTCCAGCAGCTGCGCAACTACAAGACTTGAGTTGGTTTCGAGACTATCGGCCATTAGGGGAGTGAACCACCAACCAAAGGCTCTTACCAACATCCCAAGGAATGATTTGAACCATGGCTAAGGGCCCTAGGCCAGCCACAATCCGCATCACACCATAACTCAACCGAAGGGTCCAACCGAGAGCAACGTGCATGCGTGTGTAGTGTTTATGCTATGATCGATGTCTCGTGTCATTCCAATGGCCATTTGATTGACCATGGCACGATCTAGACATCTAGGAGCATGATATGAACCATGGCTAAGGGCCATAGGCCAACCAAGATCCATACCAAGCAACCAAAAGAAACGAACCAAAAGCTGTCCAACCGAAGTAGCCGAAGGGGTATAGGGGCTGTTGTGATGTTTTTATTAAAAACCGATGAACCATGGACCAAGCCACCAAAAGGGCAACTTAGTCATGTCTTAGAAATGCTAGGGAAGTGATCCAACCATGGATATAGGCCCTTGGGGCAGCCAAGATCAGATCCTTCCTCCATGACAACAAACTGAATTTTTCGAACAACATTTCTGCACCTATGGGGAGGTTGCTGTCATTCTGAATTTCCAGCAAGCATGGGGCTGGTTTGAATGGACCAACATGGTCCTAATGCATCCTACTACATGTATACAAGCCGCCTTGGGAGCCTGGAGTCGATCCAATACCTGAAACTCACAAAACAAAAGAAACCGTGAAGCTTGCCAAGGAAATCGAAAATTCTGCATGTGTGGTTTCAAAATGTTTTGACATGGATCTCGATTTTTACTTGAATAAACATGATCATGTACTGAAAAATAAATGATAATATGACTTGATTGAGGTTTGAAAGAAATCTAGACATGCCTGGTTTCGTTTCGAAAGAAAACGAACGAAACAACGACGACGCGGCACGGAGGAGGTGGAGCGCTTCTCTTTTCTACCTTACCTTGCTCTCGATTTTTCTCTCTTCTTTTTGGCTAGGTACCTCACGATTTTTCTACTGAAAATGAGTGTGAATTCACTCTGAATTTTTGAAAAGCAGAGGGGGGGAAAAATGGTTATGAGGGGTGAGGAGAAGGGTGCACAATATAAGGAAGAATCAAGACCAAGTCCACTCCCCTTTGAATTTTAAATTTTTGAATTGATATCAAATGAGTTGGTGGATGCTTCTAGGAGGTAGTGGCCGAAATTTTGCTTATTTTCTAGTCTAGGATATGTCCATTAATTAATTAAATTGTGCTCCCAAAAATCCTAGAATTATCCTACTAATTACATGCAAAGAATTGGTCAAAGTTGATGAGTTGGAAAATGAATCTTCTAGCACTAAGGGTGGCAGAAAAATGCATGATAAAATAAAGGGAAATGTTGATTATCTAGTCAACTAATAATCCTTGAAAGCCTTACTAATCCTTTAAATAATTTTATTGAGCTAACCCCTTAATTAAATAACTTAAATGAGTTCATTTCTTAATCACCTCAAATAATTAAATTAAATCCTCAAACCTCCCTTTCTAACTTAAATGAACTTGGTTGCTAGCTAAATTAACTTATGGAAATATTTCTCGAAATCTTAAATTCTACCTCAAAACTCCGACTCCGGTCCGGCCTCACTGAAATAACTGAAATTCTAAAAAATCAATCTACTGAACTGAAATAATAACTAATTAACTTCAAATAAATGCATCATGCAATGAAGTCAATTAAATTTAAGAAAACCTAGAATTATGCATGGCTTATACGTCTACTGATTTACGGGTTCTACAATCCTCCCCCCCTTAAATAAATTTCGTCCTCGAAATTATAACTCACCGAATAACTCAGGGTATCGACTTCTCATCTCCGGCTCAGACTCCCACGTAGCTTCCTCCTCTGAATGGTTGAGCCATTTGACTTTGACTCGCTTAACCAACTTGTTCCGAAGTTTCTTCTCCTGTCTGTCTAGGATCTGCACGGGTGTCTCCTCATAAGATAAGTTCGGAGTAAGCTGCAACGGCTCGAAATTCAGCACATGCGAAGGATTTGCCATATACTTCCTCAGCATGGAGACGTGAAAGACATTGTGTACTCCGGCCAGATTTGGCGGAAGAGCCACACGATAAGCAAGTGTCCCAACTCTGTCAAGGATCTCAAACGGTCCAATGAATCTCAGACTGAGCTTCCATTTCTTGCCAAATCTCATGACACCCTTCATAGGTGCCACTTTCACGAAGACATGATCGCCCACTGCAAACTCTAAGTCTCTCCTCCGCTGATCGGCATAACTCTTCTGTCGGCTCTGAGCAGTCCTCATCGTATCACGGATCTTGACTACTACATCTGCTGCCTGCTGAAAAATCTCTGGACCCAACTCTGCTCTCTCTCCTACTTCATCCCAATGAACAGGAGATCTACACTTGCGGCCATACAGTGCTTCATACGGAGCCATACCTATAGACGACTGGAAACTGTTGTTATAGGTGAACTCTACCAATGGTAAGTTCGACTCCCAACTCCCAGAGAAATCAATGACGCAAGCGTGAAGAAGATCCTCCAAAATCTGAATAACTCGCTCCGACTGTCCATCTGTCTGCGGATGGAAAGCTGTGCTAAACAGCAACTTCGTACCCATAGTCGAATGCAAACTCTTCCAAAACGAGGAAGTCAATCTGGGATCTCTGTTGGATACGATAGAAACCGGAATACCATGGAGTCGGACTATATCTCGGATATACAGCTCTGCATACTGAACCATGGTGAAAGTCGTCTTAATAGGCAAGAAGTGCGCTGATTTGGTAAGACGATCTACAATCACCCAGATAGCATTCGATCCTCTGGCTGACCTCGGCAATCCGGTCACAAAGTCCATGGTAACATTCTCCCACTTCCACTCGGGAATAGGGAGAGGCTTGAGCAAACCTGCTGGTCTCTGATGCTCGGCCTTCACTAACTGGCAAGTCAGGCACTCGGATACAAAACGCCTGATGTCCTTCTTCATCCCTGGCCACCAATACAATAGCTGCAGATCTTTGTACATCTTCGTACTCCCCGGGTGAATGGAGTACGGGGACGTATGGGCCTCTGATAAGATGTCTGCTCGGATAGAATCACTGCTGGGAACCCATATCCTATCTCGGTATCTCACAATACCGTCGCTGACTGTATACAAAACACTGCCTCTGGCTTCATCTCTCTTCTTCCACTGTGCCAACTGCTCATCTGCTGCCTGACAGCTGCGGATACGTTCAATAAGAGAGGACTGGATAGTCAAGGTAGATAAACGAGGAACTCTACCTCGAGGGTAAGTCTCAAGATCAAACCTCTGCATCTCAATCTCAAGAGGTTTCTGCATCGTCAAATGAGCCATCACTGCGACTTTCCTGCTCAAAGCATCCGCAACTACATTAGCTTTACCCGGGTGGTAGCTAATGTCACAATCGTAGTCTTTCACAAGCTCCAACCAAAACCTCTGACGCATGTTCAGCTCCTTCTGCGTAAAGAAATACTTGAGGCTCTTATGGTCGGTAAAGATCTGGCACTTCTCTCCATACAGATAGTGCCTCCAAATCTTCAAAGCAAAAACTACGGCCGCTAACTCCAGATCATGGGTAGGGTAATTCTTCTCGTGGATATTCAGCTGTCGAGAAGCATACGCTATCACTCTCCCATGCTGCATCAAAACTGCACCTAAACCAAGCTTCGAAGCATCGGTATAAAGGACAAACTCGCCGGATCCTGACGGTACAGCCAAAACGGGTGCTGAGATAAGAGCTTGCTTCAAAGTATCGAAGCTCTTCTGACACTCCTCGCTCCACACAAACTTCACATTTTTCTTGGTCAGTGCTGTGAGTGGAACGGCAATGGATGAGAATCCCTGAATGAATTTTCTGTAATATCCTGCTAGCCCAAGGAAACTGCGGATATTGGATGCATTCTGAGGCACAACCCAATCTCTGACTGCTACAACTTTTGCGGGGTCTACCTCAATACCACTGCTAGAAACAATGTGACCCAAGAACGCCACCTTCTCTAACCAGAATTCGCACTTACTGAACTTTGCGAATAATTTGTGCTTCTGCAATGTCTGCAACACTGTGGTCAGATGCCTGCTGTGCTCCTCCCGATTCTTGGAGTAGACGAGAATGTCATCTATGAACACTATCACAAACTGGTCGAGGTACGGCTGAAATACGCGATTCATGAGATCCATGAAGATCGCTGGCGCATTCGTCAGACCGAACGGCATCACAAGGAACTCGTAGTGACTATAACGAGTCCTGAAAGCTGTCTTCGAAACATCAGCACCTCTCACCCTCAACTGGTGATAACCAGAACGCAGATCTATCTTGGAGAAAATCGAAGCTCCCTGCAACTGGTCAAACAGATCCTCAATCCTCGGCAGTGGGTATTTATTCTTCACTGTAACCCTGTTCAACTCCCGGTAGTCAATGCAAAGCCTCATCGTGCCATCCTTCTTTTTCACGAATAAGACTGGCGCGCCCCATGGAGAAAAGCTCGGGCGAATGAACTCCTTGTCGAGAAGTTCCTGGATCTGCTTCTTAAGCTCTGCCATCTCTGTCGGTGCTAGTCGGTACGGCGCTTTGGATATCGGAGCCGTACCTGCCATCTCCTCGCCTGATGGCAACACTACTGAAAAGGCTGTATCTAGCCCAATGGTCTGGATCTTGAGAAAGTTTGCAAAGATCTCCGAAATAAACGAGTGAGTGGCCCGTGAATCTATCAAGGCCTTGGTAGTGGAACCAGATATAAAAATTCTCCCTGAAAGAGCGAAGCTCTAAGTTGAATCCCACTACAAGATCTAAACTTATAGACATGCAAAGGTCTAGGTTCCTCTAGCTTAATTTCCCCGAAATAAATCTGAGTAGAGCATGCAATCCTAAAACAGTTCTAAGTTCAAAATCTAAATCCCGATTCCCAAAACGCGGAATTTCAAATAATAACTTAAAGTTTAAAGGTACATGTCAACAACATAGTCTCCGGGTTGGTTTCCGCGGCATGGAGAGCAAAAACTCTGCCTTGGGTAGGCAGATTCCTCTGAGGACACTGCAGCAACATGTGGTCTGGACTGCCACACTTAAAACACTTTCCTGAGCCAGCCATACATGCTCCAGGATGGCGACGTGAGCACCTGGGACAAACTGGGTGCTCCTGAGTCCTCGGGGCTGGGCGTCCCCGATGCTGCTGCTGGCCTCGGTTCCTGGGCGGTCCATGAAAAGGCCTCTTATTCTGCTGCTGATGCTGATGAGGAGGAGTGCGGTGCGGTGCCTGGACTGGGCGCTTGCCCTGGCGATCCCTCTCGATATCCCGCAGATCCTGCTCTGCGGCTAAGGCCTTGGAGACGGCAATCTCATAAGTAGCAGGGTCAGATACCCTAACATCCCGGCGCAAGATCGGCCGTAAGCCCACCAGGAAGTGCATCAGCTTGGCTCTGGCATCATTCGCGATCAGGGGCACAAAGTGACAGCCCCTCTCGAACTTACGGATAAACTCCGTAACCGTCATATCCCCCTGCCTCAGGCTCATGAACTCGGTGGTCAGCCTGGTGCGAACCTCCTCAGCAAAATACTTGGAGTAGAAAACCTCCGTAAAGCGGGTCCAAGAAAGTGTAGCCAATGTCAGGGCTACCGAAGCTCCTTCCCACCATAAGCGGGCGTCTCCAGTGAACAGGTAGGTGGCACATCGGACTCGGTCTGCGTCCTCCAGCTCCATAAAATCGAAGATAACCTCGAGGGATTTGATCCATCCCTTGGCAACCATGGGGTCAGATGCCCCAGAGAATTCCTTCGGGCGCATCTTCATGAATCGCTCATACACAGCCTTGGGCCCTGTCGGCCTGGCTGCGGCTGCGGCTACGGCTGTGGCATTGCCCCCTGCAAACTGTGCGAAGAACTGTGCCATCCCAGCTAACATCTGGGCACTCATGTCCGGTGGGGGCGGTGGAGGAGGTGGTAGGTCTCCCTCTGGTCTACGCTCCTCCCTGTCTTCTCGGCGAGGCTCCTCCTCTCTGTTGCGCTCTAAAATGCGTCTAGGGGGCATACTGTTCCAACATAACCCATACGTAACTAACATGCATAATTCCATAATTTATTTTAAATGAACTCTGAAATACTGAAAATCTGGAAGCATGCTGACAAACTAATTCATGCTTTAACTAAAATGCTGAACAAAATGCTGAACTGAAAAACTTACAGACCAAAGGCGTGGCTTCGTGAGCTTCTCGTGGTCAGTAGTAGTGAAACCCTATACAGAACCACCGCTCTGATACCAACTGTAAAGGGGCCTAAAACTCCTTTATTGAAATTTGCGGAAAATTAAAAATTTTCTTTTTGAAAGAACTTAAATGGTCTCATTCATAAAATCACTGGGGAATCAAGTTCGATGTTTAAAATAATAGCAGCGGAAGAAAATAAAGTTTTGCCAACAATAACAACTTAAAAATTATCCAACGACTGATAAAAATTGTTTGCGGAATAAAATAACAACTGCTGCACTGAGGTCCTCGGGTGCCACTACTGCCGACCCAAGCTGGCTCACTGGTCCCCGCCCTCGGCCCTGGCCTCATCAGTACCTACAACAATCAAGTCTAGTGAGCCTAAAGACTCAGCATGCATAAATCGCATCTAACGAGTAAAAATCTAAATTTAAAATATGCATGAGTTAACATATCCTGTCCTGAGGCATACTGAAAAATAATCTGTACTGAGCAATTATAATACGTGCATAATTGAACTGGAAATCACTGTAAAAATATTTGCTCCTTGGAGCCTGTACTGAAATATCTGGTAAAATTTTCTGTTGAGATTATGTTTTACGCCTGTGGCCACTGCACTAAGCTGAACTGATCGGTAACTGGCTACCGGGGAGGCTGAAACTGAACTGAGCTGGCCGGTCACTGGCGACCGGGTGGTACCATACTGAACTGATCGGTCACTGGCGACCGTATAAAATAACACTCCCACATAGTGAATGAACCACAAGCCATATCGCATAAATCTCAAAAATAATCACTTTCTATTTAATGCACGTAAAATAATTAACTGGCATAATGAAAATTCCTGTAATTTTACCAACTGGATTGGATTGGATCGTTCCCAGGCTCGCTGCAACCTAACTGTGCCATGAAAAATATGCAATAGCTTAAACATGACCAACTATGCAATTTACGTTCAAAAGATGCGACTACGACGCCTAATGTCTTCGCATTTAATCATGACTCCGAGCCAACTTGAACCGACACTGAACCGACGTATAGTCTTGATTAAAATACGCTGAAAAATCATAAAATAATGTTCCTAAAATGATAGGGTCGAAATCTAGGTGGAATGGAGGCCAAAACACGAAACGCTCTTTCGAGAGTCAATTTGGCACATTGCACCGTAAATTCTCGTACGACCTCAAAAATGATCCAAATGACAAACGGTCGAAAACATGACCTTCCTAACTCAATGAGGCACTGTCCAGTCCAAGGCCATGGGCTAAAAGCCAACCAAGAACTCGAACGAGCCTCTGAACCAACACAGCAACTTGCTTTAATTTCCAGCAGCTGCGCAACTACAAGACTTGAGTTGGTTTCGAGACTATCGGCCATTAGGGGAGTGAACCACCGACCAGAGGCTCTTACCAACATCCCAAGGAATGATTTGAACCATGGCTAAGGGCCCTAGGCCAGCCACAATCCGCATCACACCATAACTCAACCGAAGGGTCCAACCGAGAGCAACGTGCATGGGTGTGTAGTGTTTATGCTATGATCGATGTCTCGTGTCGTTCCAATGGCCATTTGATTGACCATGGCACGATCTAGACATCTAGGAGCATGATATGAACCGTGGCTAAGGGCCATAGGCCAACCAAGATCCATACCAAGCAACCAAAAGAAACGAACCAAAAGCTGTCCAACCGAAGTAGCCGAAGGGGTATAGGGGCTGTTGTGATGTTTTTATTAAAAACCGATGAACCATGGACCAAGCCACCAAAAGGGCAACTTAGTCACGTCTTAGACATGCTAGGGAAGTGATCCAACCATGGCTATAGGCCCTTGGGGCAGCCAAGATCAGATCCTTCCTCCATGACAACAAACTGAATTTTTCGAACAACATTTCTGCACCTATGGGGAGGTTGCTGTCATTCTGAATTTCCAGCAAGCATGGGGCTGGTTTGAATGGACCAACATGGTCCTAATGCATCCTACTACATGTATACAAGCCGCCTTGGGAGCCTGGAGTCGATCCAATACCTGAAACTCACAAAACAAAAGAAACCGTGAAGCTTGCCAAGGAAATCGAAAATTCTGCATGTGTGGTTTCAAAATGTTTTGACATGGATCTCATGTACTGAAAAATAAATGATAATATGACTTGATTGAGGTTTGAAAGAAATCTAGACATGCCTGGTTTCGTTTCGAAAGAAAACGAACGAAACAACGACGACGCGGCACGGAGGAGGTGGAGCGCTTCTCTTTTCTACCTTACCTTGCTCTCGATTTTTCTCTCTTCTTTTTGGCTAGGTACCTCACGATTTTTCTACTGAAAATGAGTGTGAATTCACTCTGAATTTTCGAAAAGGAGAGGGGGGGGGGGGAAAAATGGTTATGAGGGGTGAGGAGAAGTGTGCACAATATAAGGAAGAATCAAGACCAAGTCCACTCCCCTTTGAATTTTAAATTTTTGAATTGATATCAAATGAGTTGGTGGATGCTTCTAGGAGGTAGTGGCCGAAATTTTGCTTATTTTTTAGTCTAGGATATGTCCATTAATTAATTAAATTGTGCTCCCAAAAATCCTAGAATTATCCTACTAATTACATGCAAAGAATTGGTCAAAGTTGATGAGTTGGAAAATGAATCTTCTAGCACTAAGGGTGGCCGAAAAATGCATGATAAAATAAAGGGAAATGTTGATTATCTAGTCAACTAATAATCCTTGAAAGCCTTACTAATCCTTTAAATAATTTTAGTGAGCTAACCCCTTAATTAAATAACTTAAATGAGTTCATTTCTTAATCACCTCAAATAATTAAATTAAATCCTCAAACCTCCCTTTCTAACTTAAATGAACTTGGTTGCTAGCTAAATTAACTTCTGAAAATATTTCTCGAAATCTTAAATTCTACCTCAAAACTCCGACTCCGGTCTGGCCTCACTGAAATAACTGAAATGCTAAAAAATCAATCTACTGAACTGAAATAATAACTAATTAACTTCAAATAAATGCATCATGCAATGAAGTCAATTAAATTTAAGAAAACCTAGAATTATGCATGGCTTATACGTCTACTGATTTACGGGTTCTACATGCAGTGCTGTCCTCAAATGGCGACTATGCTCCTCTCTGCTCTTGGAATAGATCAATATGTCATCAATGAAGACAATAATAAACTGATCCAGATACGGCTGAAATACGCGATTCATGAGATCCATTAAGATCGCTGGCGCATTGGTCAACCCAAATGGCATGACCATAAACTCATAGTGCCCATATCTTGTGCGAAATGCTGTCTTGTGCACGTCAGACTCCTTGACTTTCAACTGATGGTATCCAGATCGCAGATCAATTTTAGAAAACATCGAAGCTCCTTGCAACTGGTCAAATAAATCCATAATTCTTGGTAGTGGATACTTATTTTTGATAGTGACCCTATTGAGCTCTCGATAATCGATGCAAACACGCATACTACCATCTTTCTTTTTCACAAACAAAACCGGTGCGCCCCACGGAGAGTAACTAGGGCGAATAAAACCTTGTCTAGCAGTTCTTGGATTTGATCTTTTAGTTCTTTCATTTCAGCGGGTGCTAGACGATAAGGTGCTTTAGATATAGGAACAGTGCCCAGCATAAGGTCAATAGAGAACTCCACTTCACGATCGGGTGGGATGCCAGAAACGTCTTCGTGAAAGACGCTAGGAAAATCCCTCACAATATAAACATCTTCTAACTTCTGGCTGATGGATTCATGTGTAGTAGTGACACATGCTAAATACGCCTGACATCCATGCTTAATAAGCTTCCTCGCACTTAGACAAGAGATAATGTGCGGCATTTGCTGGTTTCTTGCCGCCTCGAAAACAAAAGATTTATCACTTGGTGGCCTAATTGATACTGATCGCTGACGAAAATCAATCGAAGCTCCATTCGCTGATAGCCAATCCATCCCAAGTATAATATCGAATTCGGGCATAGGAAGCACAATAAGATCTGCCCGAACAACATCTCTGAATAAACGAAGCTCCAGATTCTTAACAATCTTAGATGTGAGCATCTGATCACCGGAAGGAATCGAAAGTTTGAAACCCAAACCCATATCTTGAGGAGTAATATTCAGTCTTTTGATGAAAGTTTCTGATATGAAAGAGTGTGTAGCTCCTGAATCTAGCAAAACATAGGTAGCTACGCCTAGAATGATGATCCTCCCTGCGGTGAAAATATCTTTTAATTCTTTTGGTGTTGACACTTAAGGATTTACTATCATTAATTCCCAAAGTTGAATGAAGATTTCGTGTTGAACTTAAACATTTCTTGGAGAAGTTTCGCTTTAGTCCCTCAATCTTTTAAGTTTGCATTATTGACCCATAATTTTTGAATTATTGCGCTTAAGTCCCTTAAATTTTTGAAAATTGCATATTGGCCCCCCAATAATTTCGAAACCCCCTTTTATGGTTTTCTTTAATTTTTGCCCTTAGACTTTTTATTCTGAATCATAACATCCTTCACATAAAATTAGGCACAAAAATTCGAATCATTTTTTTCTATGGTTTCTAAAATCATCGCTTAAGTCCAACTAAGTAGAACATGCAACCTAATTTATTCTAGTTTGAAACTTAATCACAATTCAATTCTAATAACCAATTTAACATTTCATGCAGAAATAGGCAATATAAAAATGTTAAATGACTAGGTTACCCGTGATGAGTGTAGTGTCTGCCTCTTCCTCGGCTTCCTCGGCATTCATAACATAAGCTCGGGCCGTAGTAGCTGCTTTCCTCTTTGGGCAATCAATAGCTTTGTGACCGGCCTCCTTGCAGTAGAAACATTTATATGATCCCAACTCGCATTTGCCAAGATGTAGACGGTTGCACTCCTTGCATGGTTGCCTCTCGACAGGCTTTGGTGCTCCGGGATTCTGTGGCTTTGGTGGCGCTGGCTTCTTGATTTGACCTTGGGGCTTTTGAGGCCCTTGAGGTCTAGGAGGACCCGTATTGGGTTTCTTGTTGGGTTGATTGTTATTCTGATAGTGCTGCCTCTTGCGCTGAATCTCAAAGTCAATGTCCTTTAAGGACTGCTCAGCCTGATATGCATAAGTAACTGTCATAGCATAATTCTCCAGACGCATCATCATAACTTTATCCCGAATGGTAGGTCTTAGGCCATCCTTGAAATGCCTAAGCTTTTCTTCCGCGTTTCCAGCAATAAGGGGTACAAAGTGGCAACCTCTATCAAACTTCTTCACAAAATCAGCAACAGATATGTCTCCCTGACAGAGGGTCATAAATTCCCTCTTTATCCGGCTTCTGACATCAGCAGTAAAGTATTTCTCATAGAATTTCATCTTGAACTGTGCCCAAGTGAGTGTAGCAAGGTCAACACCATGCTCGGCTCCTTCCCACCATAAAGAAGCGTCGTCCCTAAGCAGATAAGTAGTGCATCTCACACGGTCGGCGTCTCCCATGTTCAGATAGCGAAAATGTACCTCGAGTGATCGGATCCAACTCTCAGCGGCAAATGGATCGGTGGTGCCAGAAAATTCCTTCGGCCCTAGCCTCTGGAACTGCTCATAAATATCCTGCGGTGGCCTAGGTGGCTCCTGCTGCATCTGCTGTAACTGCAGCTGTAATTGCTGCTGCTGTAACTGCTGCTGCTGCAACTGCTGCTCGAATAGGCGAGCCATGCCCTCTAATGCACGAGTAGCAGGATCCCCAGGTGGAGGAGGTTGGTGGTGGTGGTGCATTTCTTTGACTATTCCCTCGGCGATTAACACTGTTCTCTGCCTGATTCTCAATAACGGGTACGCGTCTAGGAGGCATTTTATCTGAATGTTTTCCAAATTCTAACGTAACCAACATGCATTTAAATCTAAGTTATCTAATCATGTAACACATTCTGACTTCATTAGCATTTTAAGCATGCAAGGCAATACAAAAAAAAACTATTAAACAGGTATCATAAACATAATATCCATAACGTCATGCAGGTTAAATTGTATAGAATCACATAAAGCAAGTAAAACTCACAACTTGAGGGTTGACGACTGATCTTCCCGGCACTGATGGTGGCACAACCCTTTACAGGACCTTTGCTCTGATACCAACTGAAACGTTCTGCTCTTTTTATTGCTTTAAAAGTACTAGAAATTTTTTTTTTCCTTTCTCTAAAATTTTCGGCATTCACTAAAATATATTTATAAAATATTTTAACCCTTAAATTAAAATACCAACCATCTATCATTTTAAAAATCAAGTGCAATGGTCATAAAATAAAATCGTCGCATGATTACCAAAACTAAAAAGCAATAAATTTGAAAAGTAAAGCCCATACTAAACCTCTCAAAATCTCTCAAAAGCATAAGTAAATAGTCTTAAAATCTTTAAATAAAATCATAAAGCATAATGCGGAAAATTGTAACGCTGGTCCTCGGGTTGTGTGCGCCTTCAGTCTAGTCAAATCACTCATCAAGTCCTCCCTCAATACCACCTGCATCCATCACACCTAGTGAGTCTAAAGACTCAACACACCATAATCTTTATAACTAGTAATACGTAATACAGTCAACATATAAAGGTGAAATATATTTGTACTTAAAATATCGTTTTAATGAAGATGCATAAACTTGAACATAAACATTTTCATAAATATTTTCATGATGCATTTCATAAACCTTAACCTTTTTCCTTTTTTCCTCGACATGACATGACATAAAACATTTTTCATGATCATAAACATTTTTCCTTTTCCTTTTCCTTTTTCCTTTTTCCTTTTGTTGAATTCAGATCGTTAATTGTGACTTTCCTGATCATGCTCATGAGGGTCGATGGATCCATCTACATAAAACCATAGTACTGGGCGGCGGGGTCACCAGCAACACTCTCACCGGTCAACTGGGCCCTGGCCTATCATGATTCGAATAGAAATACGATCGTCGGGGCTCTCTCTGGGGCCTTCTCCCATAAATGGGCTCCCTCTGGGGCCTTTTCCCCTCACGATATTCCCATTCTTCCGTTACCACAAAACCATTACCACATATCCGTTACCACATATTCGCAATGTTGGAAACACGATCGTCGGGCTCCCACTGGGACCTTAACCCTCACGACGTCGCCAACATTAACGAATTAGTCACAATTATTTCACATCCTTCAACATTTTTCATTCAAATCACTTTAGAAAAATCATGAATATCATTACATTTTTTCATTTTTGAAACCAAGCATGCAACATGTCTTTTACATGTCCAATTTAATCTTTAATAATTCATGAACATTTAAAAATCATATTTACACATATAAAAATTCATAAACATACATAACCATTGAAAATAATTATATTATCACATAAAACAGCATTCAGGACACTGCCATAACGTTTACTAATGCTCTAGGTGCAAAAAGACCGTTTTACCCCTAGACGTAAAATTTTACCTTTTCGACTTTTTCCTTGATTTCATGACTCTAACATGTCCCAAATAATTATTTAAGCTTACGAGAATTTTTTCATAATTTTATTTGGCTTAAATGTTAGACTTTTTCAATTATCTTTTCTTAATTATTTTGACGGTGTTTTAATCACGAAAAACCCCAAACTTTAATATAAAATTCCTAAATTCTAAATTTAGTCCTTTTATATTATTTTAGCCCTTATGGACCACGACTCGGTCCCCGTGAGCCGTTTTCTAATTTTTCTTCTTTTAAATACCCTATTTGACACCAAAACTTCGACCCCGAGCCAACTTTTGATTTTCCCGAGTTACCACCAAACCATGTCGAGCCAAAACTTGCCCAACATCCCAAAGTACCCTACTGGACCCTAAGTTTACCAAGAAACCCTTCCTAAAGTCAAAAACGTGAACCCATTCTCTGCCTCTAATTCTGGCCGAGAAGTGTGAAATCCTAGGTCTCTAAGTTTTGCTCTCCAACCCATGAACCAACGCGCCCAGCCCTTGTACCACCCCTCGTGCACCCTCCTAGGACTCTAGTGCATCGCCTCGACCCGGCTCTTGAACCCCATACCAAGCCACCAACGCCTGGATGCAGCGCAAACCCTGCACCAATCTGTGCAGGGTTCTCGGGTGGAGTCCTAGCAAGGCTAGGACTCTTCCCCAGCCTCTAACTCGAGTCCTAGCTTGGCTAGGACTCTAGCCCTGACCCATGACAACCCTTGGCCGAGCCCTGGCCCCAGCCAAGACCAAGCCGCCCCTTCCCTTAAGGAAACCGAACCCCCAAAAGTCTTGGCAGCAGCTCTCGGGTTCCGCTTGTGCTTGTTCCTGCAGTTTTATTTTTCTTTTTGTGGTGTTTATGGTGCGTGCTTGTGGCTCTAAAATATGTATAAACCACCCTTGATCATACCCTATGTCATGACAGCCCCTTCACTAAACAATAAACAAGCTATTGGGTTTCAAAATCATACTTCCTCATGCATACAAGCAATCAACCGAAATTTTCTGAATATATATATATGAACTTCAAGCTTTTCATGCAAACATAATTTAAACAATATTATGATATGATGGATGAGAAAAGGGAGATTAAGGTGTGCTTTTGCGTTTTATACGCTCGAAAATCCGTTAACGACGAAGAACGGGAGATGACTACGGCTTCTACTTTGCTTGTTGCCTTCGAAAAACCCTTACCAAAAATCCTTCAAAGTGCCGTGAGGTTTGTGTGTGTGTGATGGGAAGAGTTTTTCAGAAAATAAACTAGGTGGCCGATTATTTTATGTTCTCGAATAGGGTTTAGTATATTTTAATACTTTAAATACTACTTAATCACCTTCAAGGCATATTAGGCCTATTAAGCCATCTAATAGGGCCCATTAGTCTAATTAGGACATAATTAAAATATTAACAAAGTTTTTCTTTTAGCAAATATGTGAATTTATTAGCCGGGTTGCCGAAAAGTTCGTATTTCAGTTGAAAAACCAACACCGATAAAATTTACGCCCCGTCGTATAAAATCACCTCAAAACCCTTAATTTCACAAAAATACTAAAAAGTTTCGACCATCTTTTAAATAATTAGAAATAATTATTTAATAAAAATCTTTTACGTTTTCTTCAGCCCTCGGTCCCCGTTCCTCGATCGTCATTTGAATATTTCCAAAATACATTTTTTTTTATGCATGATGACAAATAAATCTCATTTAGCATATAAACAAGTACGTCACATAATTAATTAGCAACTAAAATCAATTAATTACTCCATTTTTCATAATTTCCTAGATTCGCATGCAGTTGGATTACGTCGTCTTAATTTTTGGACCTTACAGAAATACATTATTATAATTGAGATATTATATTATTGAGCTTTATGGAGATTTTTGAGATTATTGATTCTCGAAAGCCAAAGGTGATTGATACAAGATTGAGATGATTATGATATTGTGATTTTATATGTGTTTGATATATTGTATATCAGACATGGCTACTCGAGGTAGATGTCGTGGTAGACCTAGAAAGAATGTACCAGTGGCACAAGATCAGGGCAGTGCTACTCATACTCAAATGGATATAACTTCAACTCCGATGGAGATACTGTTAGCCAGATTTTAGTCTTTGCACCCACCGATGTTGAAGTGTACCGAGAATGCATTAGAGTGTGAGAAATGGTTGGAGAATATAGATCAATTATTTGAATATCTAAATGTAATGCCCGAGATTTTATACCGTGTTAAATTACGATTATTAATTTTTAATCGAGACGATTATGAAAGGGCTAACCGGGACACGAAATGAGATCGCGTGTGAAAATTGATGTGCGAGGACAGTAGCATCGACGCACATGCGCGACCGGATGTGCGCACATGCGCCAAACAGGCAGAAGACCTCGCGCATATGCGCGGAAGATGTCGCGCATATGCGCGAGCCTATGCAAGTGAGGTCCAGAAGACATCGCGCATATGCGCGAGCTGCCAAGGCCGAGACCAGTAGGTCTCGCGCATATGCGCCATTAATGCCGCGCATATGCGTGAGTCATGCATAAGGAAAAATCGACATGTGGTGTATTATGCAATGTTGGTTGTATATATATATATATATGCATTCGTTCATTGTTCAGAAAAAAGAAGAAAGAGGAACGAAGCAACTTCCGGGAGAAGGGTTTCTTGATATTAAAATTTGATTTGCGATCAATCCGTCCGTCCAAAATTGAATCCGACTTCGGTACTGGGTTCATATCGACGCAGGATACAACTGGACGTAAGTTTTGTTACGTTTTGTTAAGATTTGAAATTATGCTATGTCCAGAATCAGATAGGATTCATATATAGTGTTCTTGACATAGTAGACATCATAGAATCGAAGTCAGATTAAGAAATAGATTGATTATGGAATTGTTATGAATTTCAGAGTTAAATTGACTGAGATGTGATGTCAGAGTTGTACGGTGGTTGACTATAAATTATTGGAATTAGTATATACTGGTGTGGTATCACCGGTATCGCAGAATTATACTGTTGTACCGTCAGAATTTCATAAGTCAGAGATGTCTTGATTTGAATAGAATATTGATACAGTATATTGATATTGTCATTGCAAGACTGAACATTGACAGACTTTGAGTCGAGACTTCGATTGTATCAGAGCGACAGAAAGAAAGGTATAAATAAATGTTGATTCGGGATTGCACAACTCGAGTTAGATTTGACTTGAGTTTCCCAAAATCACATACTTTATTTTATTGCATTGATATTTGCAGATTATCAGATTGATATGTTTAGTCTATTGAATTATAGCAGAGCCAGAGTTTGAGTCTAGGGCAGATCAGCCTAGCTAGGGCAGAACCGCCGAGTCTTTGTCAGAACCGCGTAGACTCTAGACTTACGGTGTATCGATGAGCTTAGATGTAGATCGACGTCTATTGTAGACATTCGATACAGCATACCAAAGTCTAAATTAGATCGGGATCCCTAGGTTAGAAATAAGTTGAGATAAGATAATAAGTCATTGACTTAAATACAGATTCGTATTGGTTCATGTAGTCAGATTGGATACATGTTTTAATGATTGTTTATGCTTTTATAGATGTTTTATATGATTGCATTGATACATTATTTATACTGGGATATTTATATCTCACCGGAGTTATCCGGCTGTTGTCTTGTCTGTATGTGTGCATGGCAACAGGTGGGACAGGTTCAGGGTCACAGAGGTGAAGAAAGATCGAGTTAGAGTGGAGACTACGGACTTGGACTAGAATTAGGGTTTAAACACTTGTTATATAGTTGTTAAACCTTAGTTGAGACTGATTGTATATAGTGCAAGATTTGTACTTTTAGTACTGACGTGTATGTTAAGATGTATGCCATTACGTTCCGCATTTCAAAAAAAAAATTTAGACCCTGTTTATTATAATTAATTAAATTAGTCCCAATGACGATTAATAAGATGATTAGCGTCCGGGTCCCCACAACAGGTGGTATCAGAGCGATAGATCTTTTAGATTGTGATAGAAGAGGCTAGTGAGCGGGGTAGATTGAGGATTTCTTTCCTGCTTTTGAATGCTAGCATGTCTTATTGCTTTAATACATGTTACTTGCTTATCTGATTTGATATAGTAATATGTTTTATTGAGATTGGATCAGCACCGATTATAGATCAGCAGTAAGATGATCAGAGGAGGACTGAAGTTGGTTGTTGTATTTGAGTTACTAATTCTGTTGATAACCAGATATGCCTCTCAGATGAATTCCAGAACAGGGTAGTACATCAAATCCTCCAATGGATGTAACACCGACTCCAATGGAAACGTTAGTGAAAAGATTTCAGTCATTTCACCCGCCAACTTTGAAAGGAACAGAGAACGCTGTGGAGTGCGAGAGTTTGCTTGACGATATTGAAATGCTGTTTGATTCATTGGAGTATACAGATGAGCGGCGAATTCGATTGATTGGACACCAGTTACACGATGTTGCAAAGAACTGGTGGATTACAATAAAGAGGGCTTTGAAGCATAGAGGTACGACTATCACCTGGAATGTTTTTAGAACTGAATTTTATCAACGATTCTTTCCAGTGTCGTACCAGAAGGACAAAGGGGCGGAGTTTGCCAATCTAAGGCAGGGACAGATGAACATAAAAGAATACGTGTCCAAGTTCTCCACCTTGTTGAAGTTTGCTCCATATGTGGCTGATAGTGAGGAAGCTACTGCTGATCAGTTCATCAATGGCTTGAACCCAGAGATTTTTACATTGGTGAACACAGAGCGACCGAATAACTTCACTGACGCCCTAAACAGAGCTAAGGGAGCAGAAGCCGGTCTGATAAGACAGAAAGGGGCTTCATTTGTGCCTCCAACACCGAGACCACATCAACCACCTCCCAGATTCGAGGGTGGCAGTAGCAGTGGAGGGAAGAAAGAATTTTTGAAAGCCAGAGGAAAGCAATTTAAGAAATCTGGCAGTAGTTCTTCTAGCTCCGGTGGTTCCCGACAGAGCCAGAGTTATACTGGAGTATATTGTAAGACTTGCGGAGGAAGACATGCAACTAAGCAATGCCAGGGAGTAACTGGTAGTTGCAACATCTGTAAACAGCCGGGACACTTTGCTAAAGTGTGTCCACAGAGAGGGTCCCAAAGATCTCAGGGAGCCGAGTCATCGGGATCAGCAGCACAGACTGAGAGACGATCAACTGCTGTTCATACATTTCAGCCAGCGCCAGCTCAGTCACAGCAGAGGCCGAGAGGTAGCCAGATTGTTAGCCAGCCTCCTAGACAGCAGGCCAGAGTATTCTCTTTGACCGAGGAGCAGGCCCAGGAAGCACCAGATGACGTTGTGGCAAGTAACTGTTCTTTATGTGGTTACCCTGCTTATGTATTGATTGATACCGGTGCTTCACATACTTTTATTTCTGAACGATTTGCATTAAGTCTTGCATTGCCTATAGAATCTTTAGCTATTGTAGTGTCTGTCTCTTCTCCTTTAGGGACATGTTTGATATCCGTAAATTATGTAAAACATTGTGTACTACAGTATGACGGGCATGAGATTAAATTAGATTGCATCGCACTTGGGTTGTCAGATTTTGATTGTATTATCGGTATTGGTATGCTGACCAAGTACAGAGCGACTGTGGATTGTTTCCACAAGATAGTAAGATTCAGACCAGACATGGCTGAAGAGTGGAAATTCTACGGTAAGGGTTCTAGATCGAGAATTCCTTTAGTATCCGTATTATCTATGACTCGATTGTTACAGAAAGGAGCAGAGGGATTCCTTGTCTATTCAGTAGATGTACTGAATTCGAGTCCATCATTGGCTGATTTGCCAGTGGTACGTGAGTTTGCTGACGTCTTTCCAGATGAGATCCCGGGATTACCTCCAGTTAGAGAAATAGACTTCAGCATTAAATTGATGCCAGGTACAGTACCGATTTCTAGAGCTCCGTACAGAATGGCACCAATTGAATTAAAAAAATTGAAAGATCAGCTGGAAGACTTACTGGCCAAGGGGTACATCAGACCGAGTGTTTCTCCTTGGGGTGCTCCAGTATTGTTTGTAAGAAAGAAAGACGGTTCGATGAGACTCTGCATCGACTATCGGCAACTGAACAAGGCAACGATAAAGAATAAATATCCTTTGCCTCGTATTGATGATTTGTTTGACCAGTTGCAGGGTTCTTCAGTATATTCCAAAATTGATTTAAGATCGGGATATCATCAGCTGAGAGTCAGAGATTCTGATATCTCGAAAACAGCATTCAGAACCAGGTATGGACACTATGAATTTATTGTCATGCCGTTTGGTCTGACGAATGCTCCAGCTATATTTATGGGATTGATGAACCGTATATTCCAGAAATATCTCGATGATTTTGTGATTATTTTCATCGATGATATTTTGATTTATTCAAAGAATATGAGTGAGCATGCTGAGCATCTAAGAACTGTGTTGCGAATTTTAAGGACTGAGAAATTATATGCTAAACTGTCAAAATGCGAGTTTTGGTTAAGACAGGTTGTGGGGGGGCCTAAAACTCCTTTCTTGAAAATTTGCGGAAAATTAAAAATTTTTCTTTTTAAAAGAACTTAAATGGCCTCATTCATAAAATCACTGGGGAATCAAGTTCAATATTTCAAAATATTACAGCGGAAGAAAATTAAAGTTTTGCCAACAACAACGATTTAAAAATATCCAACGACTGATAAAATTGTTTGCGGAAAAAAAAATAACAACTGCTGCTCTGAGGTCCTCGGGTGCCACTACTGCCGACCCAAGCTGGCTCACTGGTCCCCGCCCTCGGCCCTGGCCTCATCAGTACCTACAACAATCAAGTCTAGTGAGCCTAAAGACTCAGCATGCATATATCACAGGTAACGAGTAAAAATCTGAATTAAAAATATGCATGAGTTAACATATCCTGTCCTGAGGCATACTGAAAATAATCTGTACTGAGCAATTATAATACGTGCATAATTGAACTTGAAATCACTGTAAAAATATTTGCTCCTTGGAGCCTGTACTGAAATATCTGGTAAAATTTTCTGTTGAGATTATGTTTTACGCCTGTGGCCACTGCACTAAGCTGAACTGATCGGTAACTGGCTATCGGGGAGGCTGAAACTGAACTGAGCTGGCCGGTCACTGGCGACCGGGTGGTACCATACTGAACTGATCGGTCCCTGGCAACCGTATAAAATAACACTCCCACATAGTGAATGAACCACAAGTCATATCGCATAAATCTCAAAAATAATCATTTTCTATTTAATGCACGTAAAATAATTAACTGGCATAATGAAAATTCCTGTAATTTTACCAACTGGATTGGATTGGATCGTTCCCAGGCTCGCTGCAACCTAACTATGCCATGAAAATTATGCAATAGCTTAAACATGACCAACTACGCAATTTACATTCAAAAGATGCGACTATGACGCCTAATGACTTCGCATTTAATCATGACTCCGAGCCAACTTGAACCGACACTGAACTGACGTATAGTCATGATTAAAATACACTGAAAAATCATAAAATAATGCTCCTAAAATGATAGGGTCGAAATCTAGGTGGAATGGAGGCCAAAACACGAAACGCTCTTTCGAGAGTCAATTTGGCACATTGCACCGTAAATTCTCGTACGACCTCAAAAATGATCCAAATGACAAACGGTTGAAAACATGACCTTCCTAACTCAATGAGGCACTGTCCAGTCCAAGGCCATGGGCTAAAAGCCAACCAAGAACTCGAACGAGCCTCTGAACCAACACAGCAACTTGCTGTAATTTTCAGCAGCTGCGCAACTACAAGACTTGCGTTGGTTTCGAGACTATCGGCCATTAGGGGAGTGAACCACCGACCAGAGACTCTTACCAACATCCCAGGGAATGATTTGAACCATGGCTAAGGGCCCTAGGCCAGCCACAATCCACATCACACCATAACTCAACCGAAGGGTCCAACCGAGAGCAACGTGCATGCGTGTGTAGTGTTTATGCTATGATCGATGTCTCGTGTCGTTCCAATGGCCATTTGATTGACCATGGCACGATCTAGACATCTAGGAGCATGATATGAACCGTGGCTAAGGGCCATAGGCCAACTAAGATCCATACCAAGCAACCAAAAGAAACGAACCAAAAGCTGTCCAACCGAAGTAGCCGAAGGGGTATAGGGGCTGTTGTGATGTTTTGATTAAAAACCGAGGGGCCATGGACCAAGCCACCAAAAGGGAAACTTAGTCACGTCTTAGAATTGCTAGGGAAGTGATCCAACCATGGCTATAGGCCCTTGGGGCAGCCAAGATCAGATCCTTCCTCCATGACAAGAAACTGAATTTTCGAACAACATTTCTGCACCTATGGGGAGGTTGCTGTCATTCTGAATTTCCAGCAAGCATGGGGCTGGTTTGAATGGACCAACATGGTCCTAATGCATCCTACTACATGTATATAAGCCACCTTGGGAGCCTGGAGTCGATCCAATACCTGAAACTCACAAAACAAAAGAAACCGTGAAGCTTGCCAAGGAATTCGAAAATTCTGCATGTGTGGTTTCAAAATGTTTTGACTTGGATCTCGATTTTTACTTGAATAAACATGATCATGTACTGAAAAACAAATGATAATATGACTTGATTGAGGTTTGAAAGAAATCTAGACATGCCTGGTTTCGTTTCGAAAGAAAACGAACGAAACAACGACGACGCGGCACGGAGGAGGTGGAGCGCTTCTCTTGTTTACCTTTCTAGCTCTCGATTTTTCTTCCCTTGCTTCCTACTGAATTCCCACGGTTTTCCTCTCTCAAAAACACTCTGAATTTCGAAAAGGAGAGGCGAGGGGAAAATGGTTAGGAGGGTGAGGGAAGTGGGTGCAAGATTTAAGGAAGATCCAAGACCAAGTCTTCCCAAATTTGAATTTTGAATTATGGTTTGATATCAAATGAGTTGGTGGATGGTTCTAGGAGGTAGTGGCCGAAATTTTGCTTATTTTCTAGTCTAGGATATGTCCATTAATTAATTAAATTGTGCTCCCAAAAATCCTAGAATTATCCTACTAATTACATGCAAAGAATTGGTCAAAGTTGATGAGTTGGAAAATGAATCTTCTAGCACTAAGGGTGGCTGAAAAATGCATGATAAAATAAAGGGAAATGTTGATTATCTAGTCAACTAATAATCCTTGAAAGCCTTACTAATCCTTTAAATAATTTTAGTGAGCTAACCCCTTAATTTAATAACTTAAATGAGTTCATTTCTTAATCACCTCAAATAATTAAATTACATCCTCAAACCTCCCTTTCTAACTTAAATGAACTTACTTGCTAGCTAAATTAACTTCTGGAAATATTTCTCGAATCTTAAATTCTATCTCAAAACTCCAACTCCGGTCCGGCCTCACTGAAAATACTGAAATGCTAAAAATCAATCTACTGAACTGAAATAATGAAATAATTAACTTCAAACAAATGCATTTAAAATAATCATGCAATGAATTCAATTAAATTTAAAAATCTAGAATTATGCATGGCTTATACGTCTACTGATTTACTGGTTCTACAATCCTTCCCCCCTTAAATAAATTTCGTCCTCGAAATTAGAACTCACCGAATAACTCAGGGTATCGACTTCTCATCTCCGGCTCAGACTCCCACGTAGCTTCCTCCTCTGAATGGTTGAGCCATTTGACTTTTACTCGTTTAACCAACTTGTTCCGAAGTTTCTTCTCCTGTCTGTCTAGGATTTGCACGGGTCTCTCCTCATAAGATAAGTTCGGAGTAAGCTGCAACGGCTCGAAATTCAGCACATGCGAAGGATTTGCCATATACTTCCTCAGCATGGAGACGTGAAAGACATTGTGTACTCCGGCCAGATTCGGCGGAAGAGCCACACGATACGCTAGCGTCCCAACTCTGTCAAGGATCTCAAACGGTCCAATGTATCTCGGACTGAGCTTCCCTTTCTTGCCAAATCTCATGACACCCTTCATAGGTGCCACTTTCACGAAGACATGATCGCCCACTGCAAACTCTAACTCTCTCCTCCGCTGATCGGCATAACTCTTCTGTCGGCTCTGAGCAGTCATCATTCTATCACGAATCTTGACTACTACCTCTGCTGCCTGCTGAACAATCTCTGGACCCAACTCTGCTCTCTCTCCTACTTCATCCCAATGAACAGGAGATCTACACTTGCGGCCATACAGCGCTTCATACGGAGCCATACCTATAGATGACTGGAAACTGTTGTTATAGGTGAACTCTACCAATGGTAAGTTCGACTCCCAACTCCCAGAGAAATCAATGACGCAAGCACGGAGAAGATCCTCTAAGATCTGAATAACTCGCTCCGACTGTCCATCTGTCTGCGGATGGAAAGCTGTGCTAAACAGCAACTTCGTACCCATAGTCGAATGCAAACTCTTCCAAAACGAGGAAGTGAATCTGGGATCTCTGTCGGATACGATAGAAACTGGAATACCATGGAGTCGGACTATCTCTCGGATATACAGCTCTGCATACTGAACCATAGTGAAAGTCGTCTTAATAGGCAAGAAGTGCACTGATTTGGTAAGACGATCTACAATCACCCTTATAGCATTCGATCCTCTAGCTGACCTCGGCAATCCGGTCACAAAGTCCATGGTAATGTTCTCCCACTTCCACTCGGGAATAGAAAGAGGCTTGAGCAAACCTGCTGGTCTCTGATGCTCGGCCTTCACTAACTGGCAAGTCAGGCACTCGGATACAAAACGCCTGATGTCCTTCTTCATTCCTGGCCACCAATACAATAGCTGCAGATCTTTGTACATCTTCGTACTCCCAGGGTGAATGGAGTACGGGGACGTATGGGCCTCTGATAAGATGTCTGCTCGGATAGAATCACTGCTGGGAACCCATATCCTATCTCGGTATCTCACAATACCGTCGCTGACTGAATACAAAACACTGCCCTTGGCTTCATCTCTCTTCTTCCACTGTGCCAACTGCTCATCTGCTGCCTGACCGCTGCGAATACGGTCAATAAGAGAGGACTGGATAGTCAAGGTAGATAAACGAGGAACTCTACCTCGAGGATAAGTCTCAAAATCAAACCTCTGCATCTCAATCTGAAGAGGTTTCTGCATCGTCAAATGAGCCATCACTGCGACTTTCCTGCTCAAAGCATCCGCAACTGCATTAGCTTTACCCGGGTGGTAGCTAATGTCACAATCGTAGTCTTTCACAAGCTCCAACCAACGCCTCTGACGCATGTTCAGCTCCTTCTGCGTAAAGAAATAATTGAGGCTCTTATGGTCGGTAAAGATCTGACACTTCTCCCCATACAGATAGTGCCTCCAAATCTTCAAAGCAAAAACTACGGCCGCTAACTCTAGATCATGGGTAGGGTAATTCTTCTCGTGGATTTTCAGCTGTCGAGAAGCATACGCTATCACTCTCCCATGCTGCATCAAAACTGCACCTAAACCAAGCTTCGAAGCATCGGTATAAAGGACAAACTCGCCAGATCCTGATGGTACAGCCAAAACGGGTGCTGAGATAAGAGCTTGCTTCAAAGTATCGAAGCTCTTCTGACACTCCTCGCTCCACACAAACTTCACATTTTTCTTGGTCAGTGCTGTGAGTGGAACGGCAATGGATGAGAATCCCTGAATGAACTTCCTGTAATATCCTGCTAGCCCAAGAAAACTGCGGATCTCTGATGCATTATGAGGCACAACCCAATCTCATACTGCTGCAACTTTCGCCGGGTCTACCTCAATGCCACTGCTAGAAACAATGTGGCCCAAGAACGCCACCTTCTCTAACAAGAATTCGCACTTACTGAACTTTGCGAATAGTTTATGTTTCTGCAATGTCTGCAACACTGTGGTCAGATGCCTGCTGTGCTCCTCCCGACTCTTGGAGTAGACGAGAATGTCATCTATGAACACTATCACAAACTGGTCGAGGTACGGCTGAAATACGCGATTCATTAGATCCATGAAGATCGCTGGCGCATTCGTCAGACCGAACGGCATCACAAGGAACTCGTAGTGACCATAACGAGTCCTGAAAGCTGTCTTCGAGACATCAGCATCTCTCACCCTCAACTGGTGATAACCGGAACGCAGATCTATCTTGGAGAAAATCGAAGCTCCCTGCAACTGGTCAAACAGATCCTCAATCCTCGGCAGTGGGTATTTATTCTTCACTGTAACCCTGTTCAACTCCCGGTAGTCAATGCAAAGCCTCATCGTGCCATCCTTCTTTTTCACGAATAAGACTGGCGCGCCCCATGGAGAAAAGCTCGGGAGAATGAACTCCTTGTCGAGAAGTTCCTGGATCTGCTTCTTAAGCTCTGCCATCTCTGTCGGTGCTAGTCGGTACGGCGCTTTGGATATCGGAGCCGTACCTGGCATAAGCTCAATGGAAAACTCCACCTCTCTCTCGGGTGGCATACTAGAGACGTCTTCGGGAAAAACGTCTAAGAAATCTCTGACAATCGGAACATCTGAAGCTGACTGGCTGGGTTCCTTGGGGACAGATAAAAAGGTTGCTAGAAATGCCCGACACCCTCTATGCATGAGCTTCCTAGCCTGAACATAAGGAATAATGCGCGGTAAAGAAAAGTACCTGTCCGGCTCAAATAAGAACTGCTCCATTCCAGGCGGTCGGACAAGAACGGATCTCCGCTGGAAGTCTATCAACACTCTGTTCCTCAATAGCCAGTCCATCCCTAGGATGGTGTCAAATTCCGGCATCGGTAGCACAATCAGATCCGCATAAACAAGATTACCGTGCAGCTCAAGGTCTATATCTCGGATAACATTGGTAGCTGCCATCTCCTCGCCTGACGGCAACACTACTGAAAAGGCTGTATCTAGCCCAATGGTCTGGATCTTGAGAAAGTTTGCAAAGACCTTCGAAATAAACGAGTGAGTGGCCCCTGAATCTATCAAGGCCTTGGTAGCGGAACCAGATATAAAAATTCTCCCTGAAAGAGCGGAGCTCTTAGTTGAATCCCACTACAAGATCTAAACTTATAGACATGCAAAGGTCAAGGTTCCTCTAGCTTAATTCCTCTGAAATAAATCTGAGTAGAGCATGCAATCCTATAACAGTTCTAAGTTCAAAATCTAAATCCCGATTCCCAAAACGCGGAAATTCAAATAATAACTTAAAGTTTAAAGGTACCTGTCAACAATATAGTCTCCGGGTTGGTTTCCGCGGCATGGAGAGCAAAAAATCTGCCTTGGGTAGGCAGATTCCTCTGAGGGCACTGCAGCAACATGTGGTCTGGACTGCCACACTTAAAACACTTTCCTGAGCCATCCATACATGCTCCAGGATGGCGACGTGAGCACCTGGGACAAACTGGGTGCTTCTGAGTCCTCGGGGCTGGGCGTCCCCACTGCTGCTGCTGCTGCTGCTGGCCTCGGTTCCTGGGCGGTCCATGAAAAGGCCTCTTATTCTGCTGCTGATGCTGATGAGGAGGAGGGCGGTGCGGTGCCTGGACTGGGCGCTTGCCCTGGCGATCCCTCTCGATATCCCGCAGATCCTGCTCTGCGGCTAAGGCCTTGGAGACGGCAATCTCATAAGTAGCAGGGTCAGATACCCTAACATCCCGGCGCAAGATCGGCCGTAAGCCTACCAGGAAGTGCATCAGCTTGGCTCTGGCATCATTCGCTATCAGGGGCACAAAGTGACAGCCCCTATCGAACTTACGGATAAACTCCGTAACCGACATATCCCCCTGTCTCAGACTCATGAACTCGGTGGTCAGCCTGGTGCGAACCTCCTCAGCAAAATACTTGGAGTAGAAAACCTCCGTAAAGCAGGTCCAAGAAAGTGTAGCCAATGTCAGGGCTACCGAAGCTCCTTCCCACCATAAGCGGGCGTCTCCAGTGAACAAGTAGGTGGCACATCGGACTCGGTCTGCGTCCCTCAGCTCCATAAAATCGAAGATAACCTCGAGGGATTTGATCCATCCCTCGGCAACCATGGGGTCAGATGCCCCAGAGAATTCCTTCGGGCGCATCTTCATGAATCGCTCATACACTGCCTCGGGCCCTGTCGGCCTGGCTGCGGCTGCGGCTGCGGCATTGCCCCCCGCAAACTGTGCGAAGAACTGTGCCATCCCAGCTAACATCTGGGCACTCATGTCCAGTGGGGGCGGTGGAGGAGGTGGTAGGTCTCCCTCCGGTCTATGCTCCTCTCTGTCCTCTCGGCGAGGCTCCTCCTCTCTGTTGCGCTCTAAAATGCGTCTAGGGGGCATACTGTTCCAACATAACCCATACGTAACTAACATGCATAATTCCATACTTTATTTTTAAATGAACACTGAAGTACTGAAAATCTGGAAGCATGCTGACAAAATAATTCATGCTTTAACTGAAATACTGAACAAAATGCTGAACTGAAAAACTTACAGACCAAAGGCGTGGCTTCGTGAGCTTCTCGCTGTCAGTAGTAGTGAAACCCTATACAGAACCTGGCTCTGATACCAACTGTGAGGGGGCCTAAAACTCCTTTCTTGAAAATTTGCGGAAAATTAAAAATTTTTCTTTTTAAAAGAACTTAAATGGCCTCATTCATAAAATCACTGGGGAATCAAGTTCAATATTTCAAAATATTGCAGCGGAAGAAAATTAAAGTTTTGCCAACAACAACGATTTAAAAATATCCAACGACTGATAAAATTGTTTGCGGAAAAAAAAATAACGACTGCTGCTCTGAGGTCCTCGGGTGCCACTACTGCCGACCCAAGCTGGCTCACTGGTCCCCGCCCTCGGCCCGGGCCTCATCAGTACCTACAACAATCAAGTCTAGTGAGCCTAAAGACTCAGCATGCATATATCACAGGTAACGAGTAAAAATCTGAATTAAAAATATGCATGAGTTAACATATCCTGTCCTGAGGCATACTAAAAATAATCTGTACTGAGCAATTATAATACGTGCATAATTGAACTGGAAATCACTGTAAAAATATTTGCTCCTTGGAGCCTGTACTGAAATATCTGGTAAAATTTTCTGTTGAGATTATGTCTTACGCCTGTGGCCACTGCACTAAGCTGAACTGATCGGTAACTGGCTACCGGGGAGGCTGAAACTGAACTGAGCTTGCCGGTCACTGGCGACCGGGTGGTACCATACTGAACTGATCGGTCCCTGGCGACCGTATAAAATAACACTCCCACATAGTGAATGAACCACAAGTCATATCGCATAAATCTCAAAAATAATCATTTTCTATTTAATGCACGTAAAATAATTAACTGGCATAATGAAAATTCCTGTAATTTTACCAACTGGATTGGATTGGATCGTTCCCAGGCTCGGTGCAACCTAACTATGCCATGAAAATTATGCAATAGCTTAAACATGACCAACTATGCAATTTACGTTCAAAAGATGCGACTATGACGCCTAATGACTTCGCATTTAATCATGACTCCGAGCCAACTTGAACCGACACTGAACCGACGTATAGTCATGATTAAAATACGCTGAAAAATCATAAAATAATGCTCCTAAAATGATAGGGTCGAAATCTAGGTGGAATGGAGGCCAAAACACGAAACACTCTTTCGAGAGTCAATTTGGCACATTGCACCGTAAATTCTCGTACGACCTCAAAAATGATCCAAATGACAAACGCTCAAAAACATGACCTTCCTAACTCAATGAGGCACTGTCCAGTCCAAAGCCATGGGCTAAAAGCCAACCAAGAACTCGAACGAGCCTCTGAACCAACACAGCAACTTGCTGTAATTTCCAGCAGCTGCGCAACTACAAGACTTGCGTTGGTTTTGAGACTATCGGCCATTAGGGGAGTGAACCACCGACCAGAGACTCTTACCAACATCCCAAGGAATGATTTGAACCATGGCTAAGGGCCCTAGGCCAGCCACAATCCACATCACACCATAACTCAACCGAAGGGTCCAACCGAGAGCAACGTGCATGCCTGTGTAGTGTTTATGCTATGATCGATGTCTCGTGTCGTTCCAATGGCCATTTGATTGACCATGGCACGATCTAGACATCTAGGAGCATGATATGAACCGTGGCTAAGGGCCATAGGCCAACCAAGATCCATACCAAGCAACCAAAAGAAACGAACCAAAAGCTGTCCAACCGAAGTAGCCGAAGGGGTATAGGGGCTGTTGTGATGTTTTGATTAAAAACCGAGGGGCCATGGACCAAGCCACCAAAAGGGCAACTTAGTCACGTCTTAGACTTGCTAGGGAAGTGATCCAACCATGGCTATAGGCCCTTGGGGCAGCCAAGATCAGATCCTTCCTCCATGACAAGAAACTGAATTTTCGAACAACATTTCTGCACCTATGGGGAGGTTGCTGTCATTCTGAATTTCCAGCAAGCATGGGGCTGGTTTGAATGGACAAACATGGTCCTAATGCATCCTACTACATGTATATAAGCCTCCTTGGGAGCCTGGAGTCGATCCAATACCTGAAACTCACAAAACAAAAGAAACCGTGAAGCTTGCCAAGGAATTCGAAAATTCTGCATGTGTGGTTTCAAAATGTTTTGACTTGGATCTCGATTTTTACTTGAATAAACTTGATCATGTACTGAAAAATAAATGATAATATGACTTGATTGAGGTTTGAAAGAAATCTAGACATGCATGGTTTCGTTTCGAAAGAAAACGAACGAAACAACGACGACGCGGCACGGAGGAGGTGGAGCGCTTCTCTTGTTTACCTTTCTTGCTCTCGATTTTTCTTCCCTTGCTTCCTACTGAATTCCCACGGTTTTCCTCTCTCAAAAACACTCTGAATTTCGAAAAGTCGAGGGGGGGGGGGGGGGAAATGGTTAGGAGGGTGAGGGAAGTGGGTGCAAGATTTAAGGAAGATCCAAGACCAAGTCTTCCCAAATTTGAATTTTGAATTATGGTTTGATATCAAATGAGTTGGTGGATGCTTCTAGGATGTAGTGGCCGAAATTTTGCTTATTTTCTAGTCTAGGATATGTCAATTAATTAATTAAATTGTGCTCCCAAAAATCCTAGAATTATCCTACTAATTACATGCAAAGAATTGGTCAAAGTTGATGAGTTGGAAAATGAATCTTCTAGCACTAAGGGTGGCCGAAAAATGCATGATAAAATAAAGGGAAATGTTGATTATCTAGTCAACTAATAATCCTTGAAAGCCTTACTAATCCTTTAAATAATTTTAGTGAGCTAACCCCTTAATTTAATAACTTAAATGAGTTCATTTCTTAATCACCTCAAATAATTAAATTACATCCTCAAACCTCCCTTTCTAACTTAAATGAACTTACTTGCTAGCTAAATTAACTTCTGGAAATATTTCTCGAATCTTAAATTCTATCTCAAAACTCCAACTCCGGTCCGGCCTCACTGAAAATACTGAAATGTTAAAATCAATCTACTGAACTGAAATAGTGAAATAATTAACTTCAAACAAATGCATTTAAAATAATCATGCAATGAAGTCAATTAAATTTAAAAATCTAGAATTATGCATGGCTTATACGTCTACTGATTTACGGGTTCTACACAGGTAGTATTTCTGGGCCATATTATATCCGGAAATGGGATATCTGTGGATCCCAGTAAAGTTGAGGCCTTGATTTCTTCGCCAAGACTGACGTCAGTGCTCGAAATTCGCAGTTTCATGGGTTTATCAGGATATTACCGTCGTTTTATTAAAGATTTCTCAAGTATTGCTAAACCAATTACTCAGCTGACTCAGAAAAATGCTCCATTTGTTTGGTCTGAAGAATGCGAGACCAGTTTTCTGGAGTTGAAAAAGAGATTGACCAGTGTTCCGGTGTTGACTATCCCATCCGGTACTGGTGATTTTGTGGTTTATTGCGACGCCTCTCACAGAGGGTTGGGATGTGTTCTGATGCATCGAGGGCATGTTATTGCTTATGCCTCAAGACAGCTTAAACCACATGAGACCCGTTATCCAATCAATGACCTTGAATTGGCAGCCATTGTCTTTGCATTAAAGATATGGCGACACTATCTTTACGGTGAGAAATTCGAGATATATTCTGATCATAAAAGTTTGAAATATCTGTTTTCACAATCTGAATTGAATATGAGGCAACGAAGATGGCTTGATTTGCTTAAGGATTTTGATTGTGAAATCAAATACTATCCGGGAAAGTCTAATGCAGCAGCTGATGCACTAAGTCGAAAGGTATGTTCCTTATCCTTATCGACGATCTGTGTTTCAAATTTGATAGAAGACTGCTGTTTGTCTGGATTAGCATTTGAAAAAGATTATAGACCGTTGAAACTTTATACGGTGCAAGTAGAACCAGAGCTGATTATGAGGATTAAAGCGGCTCAGAAAGTTGATCAGAATGTATAGAGATCAATTGTGATGGTCAGAACAGGGCATCGATCAGAATATCAGGTACGTGATAACGTCTTGTATGTAAATAATCGTTTGGTTGTGCCGAATGTTTCAGAGTTGAGACGACAGATATTGTCAGAAGCGCACAACAGTCGATTCAGTATTCATCCTGGTGGCAGAAAGATGTATAATGATTTGAAAAGACAGTTCTGGTGGAAACAAATAAAGACACATTGCCGAATTTGTTTCCAAATGTCTGAAGTGCCAGTAGGTGAAAGCAGAAAGAAAGAAACCAGGAGGTTTATTACAGAGTTTGTCCATTCCTGAATGAAAATGGGATCACATTTCCATGGATTTTGTGACACAATTGCCGCGTTCCTCCCGAGGTTGTGATGCGATTTGGGTCGTGATTGACAGATTGACCAAATCTGCATGTTTTATTCCGTACAAGATGACGTACAGATATGACCAGATGGCAGAGATCTATGTCAGAGAAGTGGTCAGATTGCACGGAGTGCCGAAGTCAATTGTATCAGATCGTGATCCTCGATTTACTTCGCACTTCTGACAGAGTTTGCAGCAGGCTCTCGGTAGGAAGTTACATCTAAGTACTGCATATCATCCACAGACTGACGGACAGTCAGAACGAACTATCCAGACATTGGAGGATATGCTGAGAGCAGTAGTGCTTGATTTTAGCACTAATTGGCAAGATGCATTGCCACCTTGTGAGTTTTCGTACAACAACAGCTATCAGACGAGTATTGAGATGGCACCATTTAAAGCGTTGTACAGAAAGAAGTGTCGATCCCCTCTCTATTGGGATGATATCTCTGAAGTGCCTTAGATTGGACCTGATATGATCAGAGATATGACAGAAAAAATGAAGCTAATTCAAAAGAAAATGAAGGCAGCACAAGACAGACAGGCCAAATATGCCAATGTTTGACGTAGACCGTTGGTATTTGAGACAGGAGACCGAGTATTTTTTAAGATTTCACCTTTCAGAGGAGTTGTCAGATTTGGCAAGAAAGGGAAACTGTCTCCACGATATATTGGGCCTTATGAGATTCTTGAAAAGATACTAGATCGTGCATATCGACTCGCGTTACCGCCTTCATTATCTGGGATACATGATGTCTTTCATGTATCGTTATTAAGGAAATACCTTCCTGATGCTTCACATGCTATTCAGCCAGACGAGGCCGAAATGGATGAGACGTAAAATCAAATTAGTTGTGTTCATGACATAGTAGACATCATAGGATCGAAGTCAGATTAAGAAACAGAATGATTATGGAATTGTTATGAATTTCAGAGTTAAATTGACTGAGATGTGATGTCAGAGTTGTACGGTGGTTGACTATAAATTATTGGAATTAGTATATACTGGTGTGGTATCACCGGTATCGCAGAATTATACTGTTGTACCGTCAGAATTTCATAAGTCAGAGATGTCTTGATTTGAATAGAATATTGATACAGTATATTGATATTGTCATTGCAAGACTGAACATTGACAGACTTTGAGTCGAGACTTCGATTGTATCAGAGCGACAGAAAGAAAGGTATAAATAAATGTTGATTCGGGATTGCACAACTCGAGTTAGATTTGACTTGAGTTTCCCAAAATCACATACTTTATTTTATTGCATTGATATTTGCAGATTATCAGATTGATATGTTTAGTCTATTGAATTATAGCAGAGCCAGAGTTTGAGTCTAGGGCAGATCAGCCTAGCTAGGGCAGAACCGCCGAGTCTTTGTCAGAACCGCGTAGACTCTAGACTTACGGTGTATCGATGAGCTTAGATGTAGATCGACGTCTATTGTAGACATTCAATACAGCATACCAAAGTCTAAATTAGATCGGGATACCTAGGTTAGAAATAAGTTGAGATAAGATAATAAGTCATTGACTTAAATACAGATTCGTCTTGGTTCATGTAGTCAGATTGGATACATCTTTTAATGATTGTTTATGCTTTTATAGATGTTTTATATGATTGCATTGATACATTGTTTATACTGGGATATTTATATCTCACCGGAGTTATCCGGCTGTTGTCTTGTCTGTATGTGTGCATGGGAACAGGTGGGACAGGTTCAGGGTCACAGAGGTGAAGAAAGATCGAGTTAGAGTGGAGACTACGGACTTGGACTAGAGTTAGGGTTTAAACACTTGTTATATAGTTGTTAAACCTTAGTTGAGACTGATTGTATATAGTGCAAGATTTGTACTTTTAGTACTGACGTGTATGTTAAGATGTATGCCATTACGTTCCACATTTTAAAAAAAAAATTTAGACCCTGTTTATTATAATTAATTAAATTAGTCCCAATGACGATTAATAAGATGATTAGCGTCCGGGTCCCCACATTGAGTATCTAGATGATCGTAAAATCAAATTAGTTGTTCATCAGTTATTGGATGTTGCTAAGAGTTGGTGGATTATGACCAAGAAAGCTTTAGTTGGTCGAGGTACAATTGTTACCTGGATATTTTTAAATCTTATTTTTACAAGCGTTTCTTTCCTACGTCGTACAGAAAAGATAGGGGAGCCGAGTTTGCAAATTTCAAGCAGGGAAATCTGAATGTTGAGGACTATGTCGCTAAGTTCTCAAATTTACTGAGATTTGCGTGTAATGTACCGTACTTTTACTACTTAAAAATTTAAAATTTTCTTAATTGAAGCGTGAACAATCAAAATTCGATAAAAGAGATAAACTGTACGTCTCACAAGTTGGGGCAACAAAAGATTTGAAATTTAAAGTTTGCCAAAAGTATTGAATGTTTTCATAAAACTTAAAACATGGCGGTCCTCAGGTTTAGCCTCCCGCTCAGTCCAAGCCTGCTCCTTGGTCCTCACCTCCAGCCTCCTCATAATCATCCTCACCTGCATCGATCAAGTCTAGTGAGTCTAAAGACTCAACAAGTATAAACTGGTAGTAACGAATAATACGTAATAAAACCACATGCAAATTTAAAATAGAACGTACATACTTGAAACTTGAACTCACACTAAATATGAACATACATACATAACTTAGACGTGCCATAACGTGAAACTTTTCATAAACATGCTTGCATACTTGTACATACTTGAACATACATGAACTTCATATTTTTTGTAGAGGCATGTTTCAAAGCAAGTGACCCATAACATAAATAGCCTGATCAGACTAAACCATAGTACTGGACTGACAGGGGCAAACCCACTGCCACATACATGAGATTCCCGTTCATGCTTTAACGGGTGGATTGGTCCCCGTTCATGCTTTAACGCTTTCCAATCCTGAACTAAATCCGTTCATGCTTTAACGGGGTGTGTTGGTCCCCGTTCATGATTTAACGCTTTCCAACCCCATACATACATTGGTCACAAGACATTTAGCATACCTCAAAAACATGAAAATATTTTCTTGCACGTCAACATAATTACTTGGCGTTGAGGGATTCGTTGAATTTCATCTTGGGCCGTTGCTGCACACTGACATGAATTCAAATGCTTAACTTGCATAACTTAGACGTAGGTATTCGTGCTCACTACCGAATTTAATAAATAACTTAAGACATCTAAAACACTCGGGACTTGACATCATATCATCATTGCGTTGAACCATGATATGAAAAACCCAAGAGCACAATAAAGTTTTCCCAAAACAGGTGCTACACGGACCCCGTGCCCAGGTCCGGCTACGGCTCCGTGTGGGTTCACTAAAAGACCTACCGAAAAGAGAGAAGGAAACGGACCCCGTGCTAGGGTCCGTGTGGGGGTCCGGGTAGCCTCGCAAATTTGACACCGAAAAGATTTAAAGGCACGGATCCCGTCTCCTGGTCCGTGTGGGGGTCCATGTAAGCTCACAAAAAGGACAGTCAAGAACAAACAAAGACATGGACCCCGTGCCAGGATCCGTATCCGGGTCCGTGTACCCTCGTTGGACGCGAACTCACGAAAATTATGGACATGCCAAGCTTATTATCCTAGATTCGATTATACAGACAATAAATCGACACCCCGATACCTATCCTAGTATTCCATAACATCGAACCAAACTCGTACAAATGCCCCAAAGCAACGACGTTCACCCTACGACACATACGACACAAAAATACGGCAAATGACATCAAATCGTTTCCTACGACTTCTAATTAATCCCAGTGCCTATCGACATGAAACGAAACCTCAATAATACTTCCAACATCATTACCATTATACCTATACGCAGCAACAATCACCCATCGATCCCCAACGAAGCCTGCAGCAATAAAACTTCAAGAACGCATCAATACATAATTTTCCTGAAAACCCAGTTTGAGCAGTCCCACAAAAATGATCATAACTCACTCAATTTTTATACAAATAATTAGAATTTACTGTCAAATCAAAGGTATCAAAAAGTTCTAAAATTTTTTTGTTGAAAGTTTTCTCAAAAACGCGACAAAAAAATCGCACTATTTAAAAGACAGCAAAAATCGAAAATTTTAGATTCAAAATGGTTTCAAAAGTGTTCTAAACATATTTGCTCAAACTTCTACGCATCACATATATATTTTTAAGCATAAATAACAACACAACACATAATATGACGAGATCGATGCAGAAATAACAGAATATACGTGGCTTTTGATGATTTGAAATACCGTAACGACGATACCGAAGCGGAGATGGCGTGAGGATTGGTCCGGGACGAACGTGGCACTAAAATCTTTAAAGAAAACACACGAAAGTTGTTGGAAATGATGAAGGGGATGGAGCGGCAGCAAGACTTGTAGAACCCTATGTTTTCTCTCCTCTCAAAATTTTAAAACCTGAAAATAGAGTGTGTGTGTGAAGAAATGTGTGTGAGTGTGTATCTCGATGTGTGTGTGTGTGTGTGTGTTTAGCTAAATTAGGGGATTAAAATATTGCTTAATTAAATAATTAGACACCAATTAAAATTTAATCAAACACTAACTTAGCAATTCCCCCAATTGAAGTAAAAATACACAACAATTTTACAAAATTTACTAATTAGTAAAATAAGATACACAATGATAATTTTAAAATTCTAAAGTCACTAGATAAACAATTAAGTCTTATTTAAGAAAAATACTAAAGCTTAGTAAATCCTTTAAAATGCACTGTCCTCAACTTAAAAATAAAATACCACATTTTAAATTGCCAAAATCGTCATCGGTCTTTTACTCGATCCCGCCTCGAATAATCTACTGAAACATGAAACTCGAAAAACATTTTAACGTGCATCACATAAACATAATTTATTTAAAATAAATCATGCATCACTAAAAATCATTTTAAACTAAATAAATGATTTAACAATTAAATATATGCATGAGTTATACGTGTACTAAATTTGGACACTACAGTTCCTTCCCCACTTATAAAAATTTCATCATCGAAATTAAATCTTACCGAACAACACTGGGTAGCGAATCTCATATCTGCTTCGGCTTCCCAAGTGGATTCCTCCACTGATTTATTTAGCCATTGGACTTTGACCAACTTGGTCAATTTGTTTCGAATTCGACTGTAACGTCCCAGATTCGACGACTGTCCTCACTGTATCAAGACGAGTCTTTCCAGCGTGCTTATGTCCTCCCTCATACGCACCCTGCGAAACTTCTCAGGAGGTCACCCATCCCAAAATTGCCCTAAGTCAAGCACACTTAACTTTGGAGTTCTTATGTGATGAGCTACCGAAAAGAAGATGCACCTTCGTGATATGAGTAGTACAAATCAAATCTTTTAAGACTTCTTCAACTGTACAGTCCATTATATTGAACAGTCTCGGAATCCCTCTCATTCCCGTGTGGGTCGGTTCATTCATGTTCCCTCCACCTAGAAGCCTGCCAGGAGCCGCTCATTGTCCGTGCAACTGATGGCACCGACGATCACACCCGCCCTCTTCGGCCCCGGGCCTCACATGCCCACCAGCTTCCGCTTGGTTCGTCCCCGAACCACACCGTACTAAAAGAGGTTGGCTCTGATACCACTTGTAACGTCTCACATTCGACGACTGTCCTCACTGTATCAAGACGAGTCTTTCCAGCGTGCTTATGTCCTCACTCACACGCACCCGGGGAAACTTCCCAGGAGGTCACCCATCCCAAAATTGCCCTAAGTCAAGCACGCTTAATTTTGGAGTTCTTATGTGATGAGCTACCGAAAAGAAGATGCACCTTCGTGATATGAGTAGTACAAATCAAATCTTTTAAGCCCTCTTCAACTGTACAGTCCATTACATTGAACAGTCTCGGAATCCCTCTCATTCCCGTGTGGGTCGGTTCATTCATGTTCCCTCCACCTAGAAGCCTGCCAGGAACCGCTCATTGTCCGTGCAACTGATGGCACCGGCGATCACCCCTCGCCCTCTTCGGCCCCGGGCCTCACATCGACGCTCCTGTCTGTCTAGGATTTCGACAGGTTTTTCCTCATATGATAGGTCTGAAGCCAACTACAACGGCTTGTAGCTCAGAACATGCGAAGGATTAGCTAGATACTTTCTCAGTATTGAGACATGGAACACATTGTGCACCCCGGCCAGATTTGGCGGAAGGGTAGCACGATAAGCTAGTGTCCCAACTCTTTCCAGAATTTCAAACGGTCCAATAAACCTCGAACTTGGTTTGCCTCTCTTTCCAAATCTCATAACACCCTTCATGGGTGCTATCTTTATAAAAACGTGATCACCTACGGCAAACTCGAGATCTCTCCTTCTCTTGTCAGCATAACTCTTTTGGCGACTTTGGGAGGTCTTCATTCTGTCTCGGATCTTGACCACCACGTCAGTGGTCTGCTGAACTATCTCTGGACCAAGTTCTGCTCTTTCACCGACTTCATCCCAATGAATCGGCGATCTGCACTTCCTTCCATACAATGTCTCGTAGGGAACCATACCTATCGATGATTGGAAACTGTTGTTGTATGTAAACTCCACTAGAGGTAGCTTCGATTCCCAAGTCCCCTGGAAATCGATCATGCAGGCTCGTAACAAATCCTCCAAAATCTGAATCACTCGCTCAAACTGGCCATCTGTCTGCGGGTGAAAAGCGGTACTGAAAAGCAACTTCGTCCCCATGTCTGCATGTAGGCTCTTCCAAAAAGACGATGTAAATCTCGGTTCCCTGTCGGACACAATAGAAACTGGAATCCCATGCAATCAAGCTATCTCCTTGATATAAAGCTCCGCATACTGCATCATGGAGAAAGTCATCTTTACTGGTAAGAAATGTGCTGACTTGGTGAGTCGGTCCACTATAACCCAAATGGCGTTAAATACTCTGAATGACCTCGGCAAACCAACCACAAAGTCCATTGTAATATTCTCCCATTCCCACTCGGGGATAGGGAGTGGCTTAAGTATTCCTGCTGGCCTCTTATGTTCTGCCTTCACCTGCTGACAAGTGAGGCATTCAGACACTAATCTGTGGATGTCTCGCTTCATCCCTGGCCACCAATACAAAATCTGCAGATCCTTGTACATTTTGGTGCCTCCTGGGTGAATGGAATACGGAAATGCATGTGCCTCTGTCAGAATATCCTCTCTGATCGAATCAATGCTAAGCACCCACATTCTGCCTCTGTATCTCACAATACCATCTGACACTGTGTAGAGCACACTGCCCTCGGCTTCATCCTTCAGCCTCCATTTCTGTAACTGCTCATCTGAAGGCTGACCTGTACGAATACGGTCAAGCAAGGAAGATTGGACTGTCATATTAGACAGCCTCGGAGCTCTGCCCTTGCGATAAACTTCTAAACCGAAACTCTGAATCTCTGACTGAAGTGGTCTCTGTACTGACAACTGTGCTACGACTGCAACTTTACGGCTCAAGGCATCTGCCACAACATTAGCTTTCCCTGGGTGGTAGCTAATTTCACAATCGTAGTCTTTCACCAACTCTAACCACCGTCTCTGTCTCATGTTCAGTTCTTTCTGTGTGAAGAAATATTTAAGACTCTTGTGATCTGTGAATATCTGACACTTCTCGCCATACAAGTAGTGTCTCCAAATCTTCAATACGAAGACAACGGCGGCTAATTCAAAGTCATGAGTCGGATAATTCTTCTCATGCACCTTCAACTGTCTGGAGGCATAAGCTATCACCCGACCATGCTGCATCAGCACTGCGCCTAAACCAAGCTTAGATGCATCGGTGTATAGCACAAAGTCACATTGCCCCGTTGGCATGGCTAACACTGGTGCTGAAACAAGAGCTTGCTTTAAAATATCGAAGCTCTTCTGGCATTCAGCGCTCCAAATGAATTTAACATTCTTCTTGGTCAGTGAAGTGAGTGGCACCGCTATGGACAAAAATCCCTGAATAAACTTACAGTAGTAACCGGCTAAACCCAGAAAACTGCGGATTTTTGATGCATTCTTCGGTTCAACCCAATCTTTAACTGCTGCCACCTTAGCTGGATCCACTTCAACCCCACTGCTAGATATAATGTGACCCAAAAACGCCACCTTCTCCAACCAAAACTCGCACTTACTCGCAAGTAATTTGCGACTCTGCAAGGTCTGCAAAACTGTCTTCAAGTGCTGACTGTGTTCCTCATGATTCTTCGAGTAAATAAGAATATCGTCAATGAACACTATGACGAATTGGTCTAAGTAAGGCTGGAATACTCGGTTCATCAAGTCCATGAAAATTGCTGGAGCGTTCGTCAATCCAAATGGCATCACTAAGAACTCGTAATGCCCATATCTGGTTCTGAAGGCTGTCTTGTGAACATCTGCGTCTTTCACCTTCAGCTGATGATACCTTGATCGAATATCTATCTTAGAGAACACTATATCTCCCTGCAACTGATCAAACAAGTCCTCGATCCTTGGAAATGGGTATTTAATCTTGATCGTTACCTTGTTCAACTCTCGGTAATCGATGCACAGCCTCATACTCCCATCCTTCTTCTTTACAAAAAGTACTAGTGCGCCCCACGGCGAGAAACTAGGGCTAATGAATTCCTTGTCTAGAAGCTCCTGAATTTGCTGTTTGAGTTCTAACAACTCAGATGTAGCTAATCGGTACGGTGCCTTAGAGATTGGCACTGTGCCTAGCATGAGATCAATCGCAAACTCCACCTCTCTCTCTGGTGGAAGACCTGTGACGTCGTCAGAAAAGACGTCTGGGAAGTCTCTGACTACTGGCACATCTGATAGTGACGGAACGGATATGTCAGGTGTTGAAATGATGCTGGCCAAGAAAGCCTGACACTCCTTGGAAATGAGTCTCCGCGCCTGCATGCAGGAGATCATGCGAGGGAAACTTCTCCATCTAGCTGGTTCAAAAAGAAACTGTTCCATGCCCACCGGTCTAAGCAAAACGAATCTCTTCTGAAAGTCGATCAAGACTCTGTTCCTCGTCAGCCACTCCATTCCAAGTATGATATCAAACTCTGGCATTGGCAAGACGATCAAGTCGGCATACACTAGGCGGCTGTGTAATTCCAGGTTAATGTCTCTAACCACACTAGTAGCTGATAGTTCTTCCCCGGATGGGACTGTCACTGAATAATTCACGTCGAGTCCAATGTCTTGATATCCAAGTGGTTAGCGATCGTTTCCGAAATAAATGAATGGATGGCTCCTGAATCTATCAAGGTCTGAGTAGCTATTCTCTTAATGAAAAATTTCCTGAGAGACGTTAGCACAACACCAAAACTTATATCCCATAATTCTAATAGTGGTCTTATGCAACAAAAGACACCAAAAACCCCATCTAACATCCTAATAATCCCAATTCAAATAAACATGCAAGGCGAAAATAATACTGAACTTAGGTAGAAAAGTTTACCAGTCAGTAATGTCGTGTCTAGGTTCGCCTCCTGTGCAAGCATGGCGAACACTCTGCCCTTAGTTGGCTGCTTCCACTGTGGGCACTCCTTCAGCATGTGGTCACAGGCTCCACATTTGAAACACTTGCCCGACCCATACAAACACTGCCCTGGATGCTGGCGGTTGCATTTAGGACACACTGGGAAACTACCGGGCTTCTAGGGCGCCACCTGCTGCTGGATTGGACCCTTGCCCTTTGGCGGTCCCTGATAAGGCTTCTTCCCTGGCTGCCCCTAGAACGGCCTCTTAAACTGAAGTCGTTGTTGTTGTTGTTGTGCTGGAGCCTGATAGGGCCTCTTGCCCTGCCTGTCTGCCTCAATATCTCTCTGATCCTGTTCTGCCGCCAAAGCTCTAGATACGGCGAGTGCATAAGTAGTAGGACCAGCAACTCGGACATCACGGAGCAAGATCGGCCGCAATCCATCCATGAAATGCCTCATCTTACTCTCGGCATCATTAGCTATCAGGGGTACAAAGATACACCTCCTCTCAAACTTTCGGACAAAGTATGCCATGCTGTTGTCCCCTTGACGCAACGTCATGAACTCTCTGGTTAGGCGAGAGCGTACTTCCTTAGTGAAGTACTTCGAGTAGAAAACCTCTTTTAATCCATTCCAAGGCAACATTTGCAAATTGATTGCCATTGACGCACTCTTACACCATAATCTGGTGTCCCCTGTCAGAAGGAACGTGGCACACCTGACCCTATCTGCATCGGTCAGTTCCATAAAATCGAAGATTATCTCGATGGACTTAATCCATCCCTCCGCTATCATCGGGTCAGTGGTACCCGAAAACTCCTTCGGATTCATCCTCCTAAATCTTTCGTACACAGCCTCCGGTCTGGGCCTCTCCCCTGCGTCTAGTGCAGTCCGGTTCCTCGCAAACTGTGCAAAGAACTGCGTCATACCTGCAAGCATCTGTGACTGCATGTCCAGAGGTGGAGGTGGAGGAGCGTCTCTTCTCTCCTCTCGAGGCTCTCTGTCCTCCTCCCTTGCTTCATGGTCGATCACACGTCTAGGAGGCATACTGTTTCAATAATTTATCCAACACGTAAACCCCACATGCATGAACATGATATAGACAACATAAGATGCACGTACTTTAACTTTTAAAATATGCACATGCAGAAATCAGAACTTAATGCTTATTACATTACATAAATTTGAAACCTTAAATCTTACAGACTTGAGGTGTGGCTTCGTGAGCTTCTGGCGACTGGCAGTAGGCATAACCCTTTACAAGAACACCGCTCTGATACAAACTAAATGTACCGTACTTTTACTACTTAAAAATTTACGGAAAAATTTAAAATTTTCTTAATTGAAACGTGAACATTAAAAATTCGATAAAATAAAAAAACTGTACGTCTCACAAGTTGTGGCAACAAAAGATTTGAAATTTAGAATTTGCCAAAAGTATTGAATGTTTTCATAAAACTTAAAACATGGCGGTCCTCGGGTATAGCCTCCCGCTCAGTCCAAGCCTGCTCCTTGGTCCCCACCTCCAGCCTCCTCATAATCATCCTCACCTGCATCGATCAAGTCTAGTGAGTCTAAAGACTAACACGTATAAACTGGGAGTAATGAATAATACGTAATAAAACCACATGCAAATTTAAAATAGAACGTACATACTTGAAACTTGAACTCACACTAAACATGAACATACATAACTTAGACGTGTCATAACGTGAAACTTTTCATAAACATGCTTGCATACTTGTATATACTTGAACATACATGAACTTCATAATTTTGCGTAGAGGCATGTTTCAAAGCAAGTGACCCATAACATAAATTGCCTGATCAGACTAAACCATAATACTGGGCTGACAGGGGCGAACCCACTGCCACATACTTGAGATCCCCGTTCATGCTTTAACGGGTGGAATGGTCCCCGTTCATGCTTTAACGCTTTCCAATCCTGAACTAAATCCGTTCATGCTTTAACGGGGTGGGTTGGTCCCCGTTCATGATTTAACGCTTTCCAACCCCATACATACATTGGTCACAAAACATTTAGCATACCTCAAAAACTTGAAAATATTTTCTTGCACGTCAACATACATACTTGGTGTTGAGAGATTCGTTGGATTTCATTTGGGGCCGTTGCTGCACACTAACATGAATTCAAATGCTTAACTTGCATAACTTAGACGTAGGTATTCGTGCTCACCACCGTACTAAATAAATAACTTAAGACATTCTAAAACACTCGGGACTTGAGCTCATATAATCATTGCGTTGAACCATGATAAAAAAACCCAAGAGCACAATAAAGTTTTCCCAAAAAAAGTGCTACACGGACCCCGTGCCCAGGTCCGGCTACGGGTCCGTGTAGGTTCGCTAAAAGACCTACCGAAAAGAGGGAAGGACACGGACCCCGTGCTAGGGTCCGTGTGAGGGTCCGGGTAGCCTCGCAAATTTGACACCGAAAAGAATTAAAGGCACGAACCCCGTGCCCTAGTCCATGTGGGGGTCCGTGTCAGCGCGCAAGAAGGACAGTCAAGAAGAAACAAAGACACGGACCTCGTGCCAGGATCCGTATCCGGGTCGTGTACCCTCGTTGGACGCGAACTCACGAAAATTTTGTCCATGCCAAACTTATTATCCTAGATTCGATTATACAGACCATAAATCGACACCCCGATACCCATCCTAGTATTCCATAACATCGAACCAAACTCGTACAAATGCCTCAAAGCAACGACGTTCACCCTACGACACATACGACACAAAA